>NC_034177.2:41301047-41649172 GCF_002021735.2 Oncorhynchus kisutch
ACACAGCATCCGCTGCCCTGACTTAATGGATCCCGACACCTGACGTGGGGAAAAGGTCACGCGGCTCGTCAGCGAGCGGAGCGGAGGAAGGACAGCGAGCGGAGCGGAGGACGGGATGGACACATGGCTGGAGCATGGCCTTCTGGGAGCGGTGGGTAGGACGGGAGACCTGCTGGGAGGTGTCCCTTCTGGTTTCACAACCAGGGTGATGAGCCGACCTCCGAGCTGGACTGAGACGATGAGGATCACGCTAAGTCATCACATGCAAAGAAGAGAGTCTACTAAGAAGACATCTGAAATCAAAACAGTTGCTTGAAGATGTAAGTCCCCATGAAATAAGTATATCAAACAAGAGAGTGACTTTTTACAATGACTAAGAAAAGGTCTGAAACCAGCAGTTATTGCTTAAAGATGATGCTAAAAATCAAGTACAACATAGAGATAAGCCACCATCACTGATCAGAAATGTATAGGAATAGCCTAAGGAAATAGGCATGAGACAGACAATGCCAAGTGTTGGGATGGCAGAGTGAGTGAAGATGCAGCTTTGCGTTTTATGGCACAGTGGTTGTGTCTGTTTGTGTGTGTGTGTGTGTGTGTGTGTGTGTGCATGTGTATCTCCCCCTAGCTTCCACATGGAGCAGCAGTATGCTAGTGGGAGATCATCCTCCTAGTGAGAGGCCAAAGACACTGTCTCTTGGGACCCATTAGTGTGGCTTTGGTGTTAGCTGGTGACATCTGACTTGATCAGCGCTGCTCCAGACTGCTGCTCTCCTCTTATCCACTCTTCACTGAAGTCAATAACACATCACCTACACTGTGTAACGGGCCCCCAAGGGGGAGGAGACGTTTACTAAGCTGGTTTCTCTTTGTAAAGGTATAGAATGTAATGAGACATTTAGATTGTCTGTTCCATTCCATCAATGCCATTATTGTCATTTGTAAAGTTTTGATGATCGAAACACAATCCATAAAAATGTGTCATGTTCTTGAATGAATTATCTTACATATTTTGTGACAACATAAACACATTTACACACTATGATGCTTTCATTTTACATGATAAACGTATTTAAAAAAAATTGTTGATGCTTACATTTCTAAATTCACCAATTTAACTGAGGAGTAGAAGGTTGATGAAAAATGCACTTCCTAACAAGATATTTGCATGTGTTCACTAAACCACAAGAATAACCAGTCTCTTTCCTGTGCAAGCATTTCTCCCTCCATAAAGGGTGAAACTTTGAAAGTCAAGCGGTCCTTCATCCCTCCCTGCTCTGACCTTTCTGCTAGGCTGCCCTGTATTCACTGGCTGTCAGTGGCTGTTTGTCAGCAGCAATCCGTCTCTGTCCATCCCCCGCCCCCTTCCCCAAGTCCCAGCCGACCCATTAGGCGCGAGGATCCAGGGAGAGGCAGCGCCTCCAGCCTATGGGAGTCGGGCTCAGCCTGCCTCAGGGTCTTGGTAGCGTTAGCCACGTCCCGCTAGCTAGGCTCAATCAGGTACCCCAGAGAGCTAGCTAACTCTATATATAACATATAACAAAAGCACAACTGTCTGACAGGGACCCATGGGAGAAGGGAGCTTCGGGTTAGCTGATAGCTATAGGGGGAGAGCAAGCCGATGCTATCACTGCCGGGGGAGAGAAGCTGTTATGCTGTTAGACAAGACTCTAGAGTCTGGTCCACTCTAACTAGCACCTGAATTTGTACAAAATGAGGGGATTACTTTAGACCTGCCTTGAAAACGTGGTGTTATAATGTCTTATATAGCTGTTATAAAGGCTTTAAGAATGCATGGTGTTACCAAAATGTTCAGGTCTGTTGGTGTTGTGTTTAAAAGCATTCTGCATTACTGCAGTTTTGTTAGCTTTTTTACCTATTGTTGCTCACCCACCTACCCTAAAGACGAGTCAGCGGTGAATGTCACCCTGTGTAAGAAATTCCATGAGAAACAGTGACATACACTTTGAATGACCTGAAATGATAAATCCCATATTGGGCATTCAAAGTCAGGCCAACCCAAGTTGTACTGCGCAAGTAGACTAATAGTAGGCCTACTATTGAAACAGATAAATGAGTGTCAACTGAGTCAGAAATTCACAGGTTTCAGATAGTTTTTTTAAATTATTCCTTTAAAAAATGTAAAATAAATCAACAAAATTGTATGTTCTATGTCCATATAAATGTTTAAACCACATCAGGAAACCACTTTTGAGATCTGAGAAATGTTGATATTTTTTTGTGTAGTTGCCATTTAGTTCAAGTGTGCAGGCACCTAGCACTGTTGTTTGATTAGTGTGTTTCTGTAGCACATGAGATAGAGTTTGCTAAAGAAATCGCCACAGGATGTATGCAAATAATGATGATATCATCCTGCCAGGTAGGCATAGGGTACTTTGTAGCTAGTTAACATTGTTTTTGGGAATGCTTTTCCATCTACCAGAAGAAGGTTAGGCCTATCATTAGCATCGCTATACTGTATTTTGCCTGTTCTTTAGCCTAATTGTTTGAACAATGGACATTTACTTCATATTCTGAGGCATGTCTTACCTTGATTCAAGGTAGCCTATAGCCAAAATCTCACCAAAGAAACGTGCTTGCTAGCTAGCCAACTACGGCTACAAACAGTGCAGCTAGAATAACAGCAAAGTAGCCGCGTGTGTTTGTTTAATATGTTTTGGATATATCCATAACAATGAGCTAATAATGCACGATTTCACCTGGCATAGAAAATGTGCTCTCTCGCCAGGACACTGTTCAGAGGAGCTAGACAACTAGACGAGACTAGCTAACACAATAACTTCAAACTGAAGCTGGAAAGACAGCAAACTGGCTGCATTTCATGTCCTTTTACTTGTTTTTCTATTTACATTTTATTGTATACAATACCGGTCAAAAGTTTTAGAACACCTGATCATTCAAGGGTTTTTCTTTATTTTTTACTATTTTCTACATTGTTAAATAATAGTGAAGACATCAAAACTATGAAACAACACACATGAAATCATGTAGTAACCAAAAAAGTGTTAAACAAATCAAAATATATTTTATATTTGAGATTCATGAAATAGCCAACCTTAAACGGCAGTCCTTCAAGACTGTTGGAAACAGAAAACAAGATTCACATTTTTGCATCATAGGCTTACCTGTGCTAAACAGGTTTTTTAGTAAGACTTAAAACCCATCTCAACCAATAACAATACTTGTTTTGACCAACCCGTTGTAGAAAGCTGTGTTATTGATGTTGGGTTATAGAGCTCCAATAATACCCATAAAACCTAGCGGTGAAACGGAAATGTTTCCAAACATTTTTCGACTATTAATTTTTCCCAAGGGGTATTTTCGAAACACGTAAAATAAGGGCTGTGTTTCGTGTAGGCTTACCCTGGCATGCATTTTTGATAACCATGTAAATCTCTCTCGGACAAGGTGTCTTTAATCAATATATTCAGCTCTATTTAATCTCAGATTCGAAAATGCTAATTAGCATCAAGTAGTCATCATGCAAGACTACAAATCCTTGCAAACTCCTGCACATCATCTCTAGCTGACACATTTGCTAACAGGTATTGTGTCAATTTAAAACTTGCACAAGACAGTTCACAGAATTATCAATTTAAAGAAATGTTGACAATTTATTCATGATTAAATGTAGCTAACATTAGTTCTTGTTTGAATGCTAGGTTTTATTGGTATTATGACTCATACTGTTGAGATATAACCCAGTGTGTGGGTTAATTCTCAGCCAAATCCAAAAGATCAAAGTAATCTGCAAACTCATGAATGAGGATTGTTGCAGATGTGTAGCAAGTCTACCCGACAGTGCAGCTGGCACTGAGTGGAACTACTTTTAGATGGACAAATGGGCAAGGTGTTTGTGGCTGACCAAAAATTATGATTAAAAGGCTAGCTAGCTAACATTACTAATGATTCATTTTGGAGTAAATGACCTACCTATCATAATGACATATTATGTCAGTCATTGACAATTTTAGATAATCTTAAGCAAATAACCCCATACATGCTAGCTCGACCATTAGCTAGCTATCTAGCTACTGAGCTAACATTTGCTAATTTAGCTGGCTAGCTAACTAGCAAGCTATTTTCCTGTGCTGTGTGTGGTAGAAAACATTTTAGGTGTTTGATGAAGTTTGGCTAACTATGTCAGTGCCTCTCTCATGTTTTTAAGTGGGAGAACTTGCACAATTGGTGGCTGACTAAATACTTTTTTGCCCCACTGTATATACTGTACTCTATACCATCTACTGCAGCTTGCCTATGCCGTTTGGCCATCGCTCATCCATATATTTAAATGTACATATTCTTCTTAATTCCTTTACACTTGTGTGTATAAGGTAGTTGTTGTGAATCTATTAGATTACTTGTTAGAAAGTACTTGTACTTTTTTTAGTATTTTTCAAAGTCAGTAATTTTACTTCTACCTGAATAAAAATGTAAATGAAGTAACATGACTGCTACTTGAGTTGGCAATTTCAGTACTCTTCCCACCCCTGCTGTAAACCACGCCCAAAGTGGCTGGACTTAACTCAATGGAGGTTAACGTCCTGCACACAGCAATAGACTGTATAGGAGTATAGCATGTTCTGAGCAATAGGAAAGGCCACAATTTGTGTGTGTGTGAAAGAGTGTGATGAGTGTCTTGATTATTGTTCAACATTTTATAATCATATTCTCTTAATTCCCAGGCTGGAACCAATATGGCTGAATATCTCAACCAGACGACCAAAAGAACAATAGACCCCAACGTTCTGACTCTCTGGGACAATTGCCTCTACTCCCTGCCATTCACCATCGTGAATGGTCAGGCTTTGGAGCAGAAAACATTTTGTTTCGTTGTTGTTGTTGTTGTTTTATATGAATTCATATTGAAAATGTATACCTGGTAGTGGTTGGGGAGTTTTCTTCAGCCCTGTTCCTCAGCTTGAATTGGTAGGGCTGCTGTGATTTTAAAATGTTTGTTTATTTGTGTGTTTTTTATTTGTTGTTTATATATGCATGACTTTATTTTGTAGCTGTAATTAATATCTGAAAATAAACATTTTGTATTTTATCTACAATTTGTTATGATATGTCATTTTAAGAATTTCAAATACTGTGTAGTAACATTGTAACATTGATTGTTATTGGTTGAAATATTTTTACCTTTAGAAAATTAACAGATTCTGTAATAGAGAGGAGGTAGAAAAGATAACCCAGCAAAATAGTAAAAAGCAACCCACTGCTAGGTCAAAATAAGCACATTTTGGGGTAGATCATGCAACTCAACGTGTTGGCTCATTCACTTAACCCAACAGTGCTGGGACAAAATAACCCAGTGCTGGGTATGTTCTATAGTGACCCGGCGCTGGATTTTCCTGCTAATTGCATTTTGGTACATTCACGGGTAGGCCTACTGCGGCTAAAATGCTGCGGCTAAAATGTTAAGAAATTGTTTATCAACAATTTAAGCTAAACATTCTGATCTGTTTCATCAACCTTATTAATTGCATATATATCCACTACACTACTTTGATATGCATCAGTGAAGATTAAGAAGTGAGTATATGCTATGCCCACTGAAAAATAAGTGGGTATAAGGCGTGTACCTGCGCATGCCCTCCTCTACACCAATGTTAGGATGAGAGGAAGAGATAGAGAGAGAAAAACAGATTGACAACAGGAAAGAGAGGGGAAGGGGGGCAGTTGTAGCAGCTGATTAATCCTGGGGTGGTATTGGAGATGTGGAGGCAGACTGGGAGAGAGAGAGAGAGAGAGAGCAGAGTGACAGTAATAAAGTGAACCTGCCTCCCATTCATCTCCCTCACCCCATCTCGCTGTCAAGGCCCTACACCCACTGACTAATACCAGCTCTGCACGCAGGCACAGACAGGAGTGCCACACACTGCCTTACCACACAAACAACGGGTTGGGTTGCCCTACAGTATAATCTGTCTTGTTGGTGCTCAGACTCATTCTATTGACCTGAGAGTTTTCTGATCTCTAGACTATAGATAATGTTGTGTACCAACCTCGTGGTTTTCTACTGCATATACTGTAGCCTAAATGTAAAAAACACAAAGGTGGTAAAATTAGTTGTTTTATTTTCCTTTGTCAAAATGTGCATAATTTTGGCCTCTTTTCAAAGGCTGAACATTACATGAGATGTTCAGGTGATTTCATTTCCTTTTTCATGTTGTGGTTCATTTTGGCCTCTGTTCAAGGCTGCGGTTGTTGTTCCATGCACGTCAGTATTTCCCTTTCCTGACCTCCCCCTGGCTGGCTGTGTTAATGATATGCACATCCCACTGTGCCCCCATTAACCTGTCCTTAGATATTTCAGGTCACTGGCTTTTCATTGATTTGACACTGGGGGAGAACACTGTCCCTGTAATAGGGTTATGTCAGGGTTGTTACCTTTTACCATTACACTTTACCTTTAGAGCTAGACCTGCTGTAATTCATGGAAATCAGGCCTGGTAGCTAATGTAACGTTCGTTGAGGGATGAAGCTCAGAAGCTGAATATTCATGGTTTTGTTAATGTTCACTGCGTTTTAAAAACCAAACCTTTGCTGCAACATGACCTCTGGTGCATGACATGGGGTATTTCCATTCCAGACGCATAAATTAAATTAGTTGAACCAGTTGTGAATTTAAAAACTGCTCTGTGGTGGTCAGACTAAAACTACAAGGCCACAGATTAGTCTGCTTTGTGTGTTTCTGTGATTCAAACACTGGAGCCTTCTCTGAGAAGCTACGACCAATTGTCTTAAATTACTTTGCGAGAGGCACGGCACTGACTTGATTCGAGGACTTCCCATGTTATTTAAATCATGAACAACTTTAATTGCACCCAGGTATAATGAAGACATAACTAATTAATAATGAAACCCGGGCAGGGTAGAAACATTATAACCTCTTCCTCGCTGTCCCCCACCTGCATGCGGTAAATCTGTCTTCATATCAGGCCCCCGACTTTAGCCCAGCCAGACAATAGATTAAACAATGAATGAATGATTTATTAGCTGTCGTTGTCATGCTATTTAGATGGATGGCTGTACACACGGTGTGACCTCACTTCCTTGTACTCTGCCTTGCATGCAGGCAATGGTGTGAGGGAGGGGTGGGTGGGTTGGGGGGGGGGGAGACGTGGCAGGGCGAGGCAGGTCAGGAACACCACTGGCCAGTGACAGAACCCAGCCTCTTGATCAATGATCCCAGGATTTGGTTGTGTCGTTGTGTGTGTGTGTGTGTGTGTGTGTGTGTGAGCGCACCCCCACAGCCCAGTTGCATCTGAACTTTAAATAGGAAGTATAGAGGGACACCGAAGGTGTGTGTGTGTGTGCAGGAGGGAGGATAAGAGAGTGTGAAACAATGAGAGAATGTACTTACTCTCCAACCTCGCCCCCTATATCTCTCTCCAACCCTCTCTCTCCCTCCCTCATCCCTCTCCCTCAAATGGGTAATTCTGGCGATGCCCCTGACAGGCCATGGTTTGGATTTTGATTTATGTTCCTGTGAAGCTCAAATCAAAGATTCCATCTAGTGCTGCTTTATGGCAGCTGCTATGATGAATGGTGCAGTCTCTCGGTCAAACCAAGCTGCTGTGTCTTTGCCCCACATTTTAATTGCTAAAGTAGCCAGTCATTGCTCAGCCCTCCTACCCCCTTCTCTTTCTGTCTCTGAACCTCATCCTTTTCTTTCTCTTGCTTTTCTCCCCCATTGTCTTCCCCTTATTTATGTGTGATTTTCTGCATTCCCTGGCTTTTATTTGTCACCTTATTTACGGGGCATTTTACTGTTCCTTAAATAAGGCTTTCGTAAAGTTAGTAGATGAGAAGTTGCCATGATGCCATTTGAAAAATGGACAATCGCTATTCCAGTTCCATCTTCAACCCTAAGCGGTATAATGTCAAACAGACTTTCCTCAGTATTTCCAAACAATATGTCTTCTCCTCTGGCCTACATCATTTTTTCACTCCACAAGAGTCGCCGCATGATATACTGCAAATAAGTCTGATGAGGGGGAAAATTCCAGAATCAACATTAAAAAACACTTTATTTGGGTAGGAGGAATTTGTTGACGTCAGGCTCTGATAGAGTTGATGTTTTCTCACCATTTTTCAAAAGTAAACACATCCTCGGGTACATGACATTACTAAGTAGGTTAAGTATAACCCAAAGCCATCATCCATCATGATGGGAATGAACGTAGCATATTCTGTCTCGATGTGAGATTAAAGTTTTCCACTGTACCAAGATTACATAAAAATGTTCACATCTCCAGGGTAGTCCTGGGATATATTTTTGGCAGACCTGGTGCAATTTAGCTGCTTGGCAGTTTGAAACTGTCAGATGAATCATAACATGGATTCAATGGGAGCCAGTCATGGCGTAATATTCTCTCTTTGTCAGAGAAGAGAGAGAGGAGTAGGAGAGGGAGAGGGAGAGGTGCTGAGGCTTTGGACAGTATTCTCCAATCATATTCCTTATACACAGCCACTCTTCCATCCCTCTCCCTATCAAAAACCAAGAGTGCTGGAGTCCACCACTATATGGAGAAGCTGTGTGTGGGTGTCTAGGAGGTGACGAGGTCTGTAAGGTCTGGAGTTTGATATTTTGACAAAGAGCACCAAGGAGAAAAATCGATACAGTCAACCTCGCAGAGTCACTGCGAATGCAAAGCTCTCCCTCTAACCCAAGACAAACTCAAACGAGAAAAGAATAGACTGACTGTCCCTGACACAAGCCATTTATTAACCAGGCAGTACGAAACAATGGCGATGCAGAGGATTGAACTGCTGATGGTCTGTGTCAGTGTATCAGACCACACAGAAAATGGGATACTTTTAAAGTCCAGATCTGTTTGTGGTGTCTTGCCAACAACTTCTAGTGTCATTCATTAGCAAGACAGTACAACAGACCTGGGACCAATCTAGGGCACTCATACCATGCAATGCTTGTTAGAGCTATTCAACTTTATACTTGGCAACATTATACGTAGGACATGGGAGACATACATGGTTGGGGGATTGGTTCTATTGTATTGTTGTTTGCAGTGATTTGCAAAATGATGCCAGTACTCACCATTCACTTGTAGTCGGTTAAGCCGCCAATCAGGCCTCTCAGGCTGGCGGACACTGCTGTTGTCGGAGCATGTCAGGCTGACTCAGCCTGTCAGGCCGACCCAGAGTTCACAGATCCCCACTGCCCCAGCATGTGAGCGCCTCCACTTTCACTGTGTAAAATCACATTACCCTAATGAGAAGCCAAATGAAAGCATAGTGCTGTGGAATGGCCATAGACGAGTGAGTTGTCAAAACCAGTTATGTTCGCTGCGATAGAGAGAGAGTCATCTTCCTGTTATAGTGGCTGGGTGCCAGCGATGAAGCCATCCTGGTTCTAACTATGTGTCACTCTATTGTGATTGCTGCTTCTCGGTTAAAGACTGAAGTTTGCGGTTATCAACCATTGCAACTCACTGACTACACAAAATAAAAGCACGGGAGGCCATCTTGATGTTGTATCCTATTGTACTGACTGACAAAAGGAGGCCATTTTTATACACAGAGCTCTGTTGCTCTAAAGTGACATAAGGCCGGAAAATGTGAAGTGAAATCTGTTTGCGTATGGTGAAGATGATTCAAAGTGCCATTCAGCTGTGTGAGAACAGCCTTCACAAATACACTCGTCACATAGAGACGTTGTTGTCATGTTCCTCATCCTCGTTGTGTGCTAAGTGATGTCTCCAAGTGCCATCAAATGCATGTAGGTTACACCCACTAACACTCATTTCTACTCCTCCTCTTCCCATAGCCTTCTATCACCATCTTTCCGCTGAAGAGATTGGATATTGTACTAGGATGTGGAACTGAATTCCCATGTGTTCTCACTCGTTTTGTTGTTGTATATTCCCATATTAGCACCATTTTTTTGTTGTTTAACCTCTCATCTATGAAGTTATCCAACTAGCTAGCAGGACCGAAGTAGAAATACATTTGAACTACGTATTTCGGGTCAAGTGAAAGTGGCTGTACATGAGGCGAATAATGGTTTGTTGAATACTGAATGACTTTACTCCTTGCTTCTCTGGTCTGACAGTGGCTGTTTCAAATCCATGTTTTTTTTTACATTTTCAATTCTGGACCATAGTAAAGTACCTGCAGTGGCAGAGAAACTGAGGTTGGGGAATAGGATGATCTTTGAATGCAGAGAAACTGAGGTTGGGGAATAGGATGATCTTTGAATTTCTGGAGCCGCCTAGTTGAGTCAACAGTCTAAATGCACGGATAGTGCTCCTGGGGAAATGATATGTCAACACATACACGGTACATAATTCAAATATGACTACATTTTTAGAGGAAAGACAAAAACCATGGCTCATGGAGGCTTGGATAGGTTTCATTTCAGTAAGCTTTCAGTTACATTCCAAGACAGTTATATGGAAAAATATAAATATTACAGGGCTAGGTTCCACACGGTAAGTTATTTTCAGTCCCTGTTTAAGTGACTAGTCCATTACGGCTGTCTCCAGTAGTTACAATGGAGCCAGTGAAGACATGGCAGCCCCATTACAGCTTTAGTCCCTCCATCCCCCTAAATATCTCTTCTCATTACCTGATCGACCTGGAGGGACCGAGGGAGTGCATTCGTTACCCAAATAGCCTGGCCAGGGCTCCCCGCAGAGTAGTTCAGATAGATTTCCCATTTGAGATCAGAGCAAACTGAAGTCAGCTTCGATTGCACTAGATAACTAGGAGTTCTTCGGGGCAAACCAACTGTGACTGGGTTGATGTGTAGCTGTCACCGTGCCGTGACATGATATAATATGAAATGATATGGAACAACGTCAGTTTGGCACTAAATTGATAGCAAGGCTTCTGCTCTGACAGCAGTCGGTTTATGGCTTTAATCCCAAGGTCTTTTAACCTTGCTTGACATAAAATGAGTTTGGCTTTTGGAGTGAGAAAAAATAAATGACAGAGGAAACACTTGATGTCATTGTTCCTTTTTGCCTCAACTAAAAACGTTTTTTTTTCTTCTGATCCAGTAATGTGTGCTACCCAATCATTGGTTTGTTTTTGCCTGAGACAAGAAATGGGATTGAGATGTAAAAATAGAGGATTTCTTTCATGTGTGTGTTTGTGTGTGTGCCTATGTGCATGCATGCGTGTAAGCACAGTACTACATTGTAAAACCTTTCGTGTGGTTTTTACGGTAACTTACAGGCAGACAGTTTCCTGTACGTAACCTTAAAAAAAGGTACAGTATGTTACTGTACTGTATTTATTACTGTTAATGTAATCCTTTCTGCTGTAATTTTTTTACAGTAACTTACAGGCATCTGAATGCCTGTAAGTTAACATAAAACAACAGTACAGTGCATTACTGTAATCTTATTATGGTAATTGTAATGACTTAATGAATGGATGGATTCAATTTATTGAGAGGAGATGGGTTTGCATTTTACAGTATGTTACCATAATTGCATGAGATTGGTGCAAGCAGTGCCAGCTAATGGCTTCTAGGTAATTTATTTACATATTACAGCATATAAATTAAAGCCAGTTTGGAAGCCTTTGTCAAGGAAACTAGAAGTGCAAGTGATATAAAATACCAAATGTTGGTCTTTCATATCACTTGCACTTCTAGAGGCCTTAAAAAGGCTTCCAAACCGCAGTGACTAAAGGGCAAAACAGACCATTAAAGGTTTGAGACTTGCTGCCATACCAATCTGTCCCCTATACACATTTACATTGTGGGGGCACTACTACTACATATCAGTGAAATTGGTACAGTACTCTCACTAATGGCTAGCACAAATTGAGGCTCTTACAAGGCACTTTTCAAAATATGTTCATGAGCAAATACAACACTGCCCTGCAACCACTAGTGGTCAAAAGGTCTTTGGCGCTCCACAAATACAGTACAGTACTGTATAGTGTGGGGTGGAATTACAGTACCATTCAAAATACAGCACTTGCGTTGCCTTTGAGACTGAGATGTAAATGTAGAGGATCATTATGTGTGTTTGTGCGGGTGCCTGCGAGCATGCATGCTCGCAGGCACTCACAAACTTCCCAAAAGCACTCACAAACTTCTACAGATGCACAATCGAGAGCATCCTGGCGGGCTGTATCACCGCCTGGTATGGCAACTGCACCGCCCTCAACCGTAAGGCTCTCCAGAGGGTAGTGAGGTCTGCACAACGCATCACCGGGGGCAAACTACCTGCCCTCCAGGACACCTACACCACCCGATGCTACAGGAAGGCCATAAAGATCATCAAGGACATCAACCACCCGAGCCACTGCCTGTTCACCCCGCTGTCATCCAGAAGGCGAGGTCAGTACAGGTGCATCAAAGCTGGGACCGAGAGACTGAAAAACAGCTTCTATCTCAAGGCCATCAGACTGTTAAACAGCCACCACTAACATTGAGTGGCTACTGCCAACACACTGTCAATGCCACTGACTCTACTCCAGCCACTTTAATCATGGGAATTGATGGGAAATGATGTAAATATATCACTAGCCACTTTAAACAATGCTACCTTATATAATGTTACTTACCCTACATTATTCACCTCATATGCATACGTAGATACTGTACTCTATATCATCGACTGCATCCTTATGTAATACATGTATCACTAGCCACTTTAACTATGCCACTTGGTTTACATACTCATCTCATATGTATATACTGTACTCGATATCATCTACTGTATCTTGCCTATGCTGCTCTGTACCATCACTCATTCATATATCCTTATGTACATATTCTTTATCCCCTTACACTGTGTATAAGACAGTAGTTTTTTGGGAATTGTTAGTTAGATTACTTGTTCGTTATTACTGCATTGTCGGAACTAGAAGCACAAGCATTTCGCTACACTCGCATTAACATCTGCTAACCATGTGTATGTGACAAATAAATTTGATTTGATTTGATTTGATTTGGCATTGTGTATGTGGTGCGCGTGTATATATGTGTGTGTGTGTGTGTGTGTGTGTGTGTGTGTGTGTGTGTGTGTGTGTGTGTGTGTGTGTGTGTGTGTGTGTGTGTGTGTGTGTCAACTACACTGTAAAACTTTTCCTGTTGTTTTTTGGTAACTTACAGGCATCCGCAAAAAAAGGTACAGTATGTTACTGTACTTTAAGGTATCCAAAACTGTAATATTTTATACATGTTTTTTACAGTAATTTACAGGCAACAGCCAACAGCCAACAGTACAGTGCAGTGCAGTGCATTACCAAATGAATGAATTAATGATTTAATAGATGAATTAATTAATTCAATTCATTGAGTGGAGATGGGTTTGTATTTTACCATAATTGCGTGGGATTGGTGCAAGCTGTGTAAGTGGTTGCACGGTATTGTTGTTCTTGAGAGACACCATTTATGGCAATTTACTGTAAATAATGAATACAGTACTTTACTGTTAGTTTTATTATATAATACTGTCAAAAGAAGAAGAAAGCTTTACAGTGTACAGTGTACACCATATGCATGCACGACAGGGAGATCAAGTCAGATCAAGTGTCTCTATCTGAATGTACTGTCAGGACCTCAGAGTGCCACAGAGTGACAATGCACACCACCACCCCTAGAGGGTCATGTCTCTCTCCAGCCAACCCATCACACTGTGATCCATGATTGATCTGCTATGTAAAGCGTCAATGGAAGCCCCTGAACACAGATCAGACGGAACATTCACCATGACTAATGTCTCAGCCGACAGGGAAAGATAAGAGTCATCCCTCAACTCACCCAAGCCCATTTCTCAGCACTAAAGGATCCTAATGGCATGCTCCTGGGTCGTTATTGTGTGAATAATTGAAATGGTGATTTAAGGGGGCTGAGGTGAGGTCAGAGTCAGAGTCAAAACACCTCAATGAGATATTACTTCATTTTGGAAGACGTCTGACGAGGTGGAAATGTATCTAGCAGTGGAGGGTCCTCCCCTTCCTCTGAGGAGGAAGGGGAGGACCATCCTACTCAGTGAATTTCATACAAATAATAGTTAAACATTTTTTTAAAGTTATCCTTTTTAGATAAAACTATAGCAATTATATTCACGTCACCAAATAATTGATTAAAACACACTGTTTCGCATTGAAGGTCTACAGTAGCCTCAACAGCACCCTCTATGGTAGCACCATGGTGTAATCGGAGGACAGCTATTTTCCAACCTCCTATGGATACACTGACTTCAATACAAATCCAGGAGGCTCATGGTTCTCACCCCCTTCCATAGATTTACACAGTAATTATGATGAATTCCGGAGGTTGTCCTCCAACCAATCAGAGCTCTTGCAGTATAATCTGACATGTTGTCCACCCAATCAAAGGATGAGAGAATCAATGTACTACTGAAAGCACAAGCTACAGGTAGCTAGCATTGCAGTGCTTAAAGTGCGGTCAGTAGATGACTCAAAGAATGACTCAAAGACAATAGTTGAACAGGTTTGAGCAAATGTATTTATTTAGAAATTAAGGAGATGCACTTACTTAGCTAATGCAGCTAATTTAGCCTACTCAACAACCTGACTCAAACAGAGAGAATGCTATTTATGTTAGTTAGCTAGCTAGGGCTATCCAACACTGCAACTAAATAAGATTTTGGTTTCATGAATTTTTTGCCACCAGGGCCCGGTGATTGTACACATGGATTGGATTGTGGGTTTACTAACGCGTTAGTTCTAGTTTGTTGACTATAGAGTTAATATGCTGTGTAAAGTTAGCGGTTAGTGGTTATGGCATGACGGTTTAGCTTGGGGGTCACAGACAACTGTTGTGTTGAGCACTGAAGTCCACGAGCGAAGGGAAACGGTGAGAGGAGGAGAGCGCTTAGATGTAAAAAGGAGTTATACAACAAGCAAAGTGGTGAAGCTGTATGTGGCTGCTATAAAAGGGAACTGTGTGTGCCGGTGATCAGGGGTGTTGTCATTCTGCCGATTCTGTTGCACCTCCTCCTCCATGCTTTACGGTGGGAAAGAGTGTGCAAAGCTGTCATCAAGGCAAAGGCTGGCTACTTTAAAGAATTTCAAATATAAAATATATTTTGATTTGTTTAACACTTTTTTGGTTACTACATGATTCATTATGTGTTATTTCATCGTTTTAATGTCTTCACTACTATTCTACAATGTAGAAAAGAATACCCATAAAGAAAAACCCTTGATTGAGTAGGCGTTCTAAAACTTTTGACCAGTAGTGTATATGAATGGGATATGAATGTCAGTCATCTAATATGCTGTAATAGAAAAAGGCCACAAAATAACACAGACCAAAAAGGTATAAAATCATTAACTAAGATGGTACTTAGTTAGCTAGATGTTCTGGTGGCATCGGTTTTGAAACCGAAACTGTAACTACGGCACATTAAATTGCAATGTATGAAATGACTGGTGTCATTCAGAAAGAGGAAAGTATGCCTGCTGTGTGTAATGCTGTGATGCTTTTCCATCTGTTTGGCAGAAATCCTGCATGCTCCTCCAATATTGGCACAGGTACACGAGGAGAGGAGCGATTCAAAATGAGCTAATGCTGATTGGAATGTCTCTGAAGGGGAAAATGGAACCAAGATGGAGTAGACATTACACCACTGGATCTTAGTTAAGGACGCCTCAAAGGTAGGTGACAGTGTCATTAATCTCATGATATGAACAAAGAAACCAATACAATTGAATCACAGGGACTAAAAGAATGCAGTCCTCTCTGTACACTGCAAGAAAACCCAGTGAATAACATTGTGTGAGTATCAAGTTTAATTTCACTATTACTTTAGCCTTTAGCAATGTAACATAAACTAGTTGTGTATGTGTTTTTTGCATTTAATTAATGTACTGCCTTGTTCTCTGTTTTAGAGTCAGTACGAGTTTCAGTAGATTCATAGTCAGTATGAGTTAGATTCAGGGTCAGTATGAGTTAGATTCAGAGTCAGTATGAGGCCCAAGTCCTTCTCTGTTTCTGTCTGACTAGATGAAGGGGGCCTCAGCCTGTGTTTCCAACCTGTGTGGCACAGGAGTCCAAGGGGGCCACTTGGAATAGTGAGTGACTGCCTGTCATAAGCATGGTAAGATGAAATCTGAATTCTGTTCACTCACTGATAATGACAGGGGATTTGTGATATGGCCCATATCCAGAGTGGTTTACGAAAAATGGAAAAGTCAAGGGGCAAACGTTCAAATCCCAACAAATGGAATTGGCATGAGAGTTGAGGTTGGATGACGGCTGAGACTGCTTGACACAGCGTTGGGTGCATGATATGCATGATTCGCCTCCATGATATGCACTATTGTATTAATAGGCAGCTTTGCCGTTAGACTGCAGGCTGATGAGATATTGCGACGACAAATCCATCTCTTAAACTATCTCTCCTATCTTCACGTCTTACTAAGCCCGGGAGGATCAAAGGGTAATTGGTGAATATTATAAGAAATACAAAGGGGAATGAAATAATTTCACGTTTCTGAGGGTGTGAATTTTAAAATGATCTAATAAATGACAGAAGACATAGATGGAAATGGCCACTGTAACGTACTTCCTATCCCTCTGCTACTGTAATGAGCTTCCTACCCCTCTGCTACTGTAACGTACTTCCTACACCTCTGCTACTGTAATGTACTTCCTACCCCTCTGCTACTGTAACGTACTTCCTACCCCTCTGCTACTGTGACATACTTCCTACCCCTCTGCTACTGTGACATACTTCCTACCCCTCTGCTACTGTAATGTACTTACTACCCCTCTGCTACTGTATTGTACTTCCTACCCCTCTGCTACTGTAATATACTTCCTACCCCTCTGCTACTGTTAATGTCCTTCCTACACCTCTGCTACTGTGACGTACTTCCTACCCCTCTGCTACTGTAATGTACTTCCTACCCCTCTGCTACTGTAATGGACTTCCTACCTCTCTGCTACTGTAATGTACTTCATACCCCTCTTCTACTGTGACATACTTCCTATCCCTCTGCTACTGTGACGTACTTCCTATCCCTCTCCTACTGTAACATACTTCCTACCCCTCTGCTACTGTGACGTACTTCCTATCCCTCTGCTACTGTAACGTACTTCCTACCCCTCTGCTACTGTAATGTCCTTCCTACACCTCTGCTACTGTAACATACTTCCTACCCCTCTGCTACTGTGACATACTTCCTACCCCTCTGCTACTATAACGTACTTCATACCCCTCTGATACTGTAATGTACTTAATACCCCTATGCTACTGTAACGGACTTCATACCCCTCTGCTACTGTAATGTATTTCCTACCCCTCTGCTACTGTAACGGACTTCATACCCCTTTGCTACTGTAATGTACTTCCTACCCCATCTGCTACTGTAACGTACTTCATACCCCTCTGCTACTGTAATGTCCTTCCTACCCCTCTGCTACCGTAACGTACTTCATACCCCTCCTCTACTGTAATGTACTTCATACACCTCTGCTACTGTAACGCACTTCCTACCCCTCTGCTACTGTAATGTACTTCATACCCCTCTTCTAGTGTAATGTCCTTCCTACCCCTCTGCTACTGTAATGTACTTCCTACCCCTCTGCTACTGTAACGGACGTCATACCCCTCTGCTACTGTAACGGACTTCATACCCCTCTGCTACTGTAACGTACTTCCTACCCCTCTGCTACTGTAACGTACTTCCGACCCCTCTGCTACTGTAATGTACTTCCTACCCCTCTGCTACTGTAACGCACTTCCTACCCCTCTGCTACTGTAATGTACTTCATACCCCTCTGCTACTGTAATGTACTTCCTACCCCTCTGCTACTGAAACGTCCTTCCTACCCCTCTGCTACTGTAACGTACTTCATACCCCTCTGCTACTGTAACGCAATTCCTACCCCTCTGCTACTGTAATGTCCTTCCTACCCCTCTGCTGGTGTAACATACTTCATACCCCTCTGCTACTGTAACGTACTTCCTACCCCTCTTCTACTGTAATGTACTACCTACCCCTCTTCTACAGTAATGTCCTTCCCACCCCTCTGCTAATGTAATGTACTTCTTACCACTCTGCAACTGTAAAGTCCTTCATACCCCTCGGCTACTGTAAAGTCCTTCCTACCCCTCTGTTACTGTAACGTACTTCATACCCCTCTTCTAGTGTAATGTCCTTCCTACCCCTCTGCTACTGTAATGTACTTCCTACCCCTCTGCTACTGTAACGGACGTCATACCCCTCTGCTACTGTAACGGACTTCCTACCCCTCTGCTACTGTAACGTACTTCATACCCATCTGCTACTGTAACCTACTTCATACCCCTCTTCTACTGTAAGGTCTTTCCTACCCCTCTGCTACTGTAACATACTTCCTACCCCTCTGCTACTGTAACGTACTTCCGACCCCTCTGCTACTGTAATGTACTTCCTACCCCTCTGCTACTGTAACGTACTTCCGACCCCTCTGCTACTGTAATGCACTTCATACCCCTCTGCTACTGTAATGTCCCTCCTACCCCTCTGCTACTGAAACGTCCTTCCTACCCCTCTGCTACTGTAACGTACTTCATACCCCTCTGCTACTGTAACGTACTTCCTACCCCTCTGCTACTGTAACGTACTTCCGACCCCTCTGCTACTGTAATGTACTTCCTACCGCTCTGCTACTGTAATGTACTTCCTACCCCTCTGCTACTGTAACATCCTCCATACCCATCTGCTACTGTAATGCACTTCCTACCCCTCTGCTACTGTAACGTACTTCCGACCCCTCTGCTACTGTAACGTACTTCCTACCCCTCTGCTACTGTAACGTACTTCATACCCCTCTGCTACTGTAACGTACTTCGACCCCTCTGCTACTGTAACATACCTCCTACCCCTCTGCTACTGTAACGTACTTCATACCCCTCTGCTACTGTAACGTACTTCCGACCCCTCTGCTACTGTAACGTACTTCATACCACTCTGCTACTGTAATGTCCTTCCTACCCCTCTGCTACTGTAATATCCTCCGTACCATCTGCTCTGTAATGTACTTCCTACCCCACTGCTACTGTAACGTACTTCCGACCCCTCTGCTACTGTAACGTACTTCCTATCCCTCTGCTACTGTAACGTACTTCCTATCCCTCTGCTACTGTAACATCCTTCCTACCCCTCTGCCACTGTAATGTACTTCCTACCCCTCTGCTACTGTAACGTACTTCCGACCCCTCTGCTACTGTAATGTACTTCCTACCCCTCTGCTACTGTAACGTACTTCCTACCCCTCTGCTACTGTAACGTACTTCGACCCCTCTGCTACTGTAACGTACCTCCTACCCCTCTGCTACTGTAACGTACTTTATACCCCTCTGCTACTGTAACATACTTCCTACCCCTCTGCTACTGTAACGTCCTCCCTATCCCTCTGCTACTGTAATATACCCCTCCTACCCTTCTGCTACTGAAACGTCCTTCCTACCCCTCTGCTACTGTAACGTACTTCATACCCCTCTTCTACTGTAATGTCCTTCCTACCCCTCTGCTAGTGTAACGTACTTCATACCCCTCTGCTACTGTAACGCACTTCCTACCCCTCTGCTACTGTAATGTCCTTCCTACCCCTCTGCTGCTGTAACATACTTCACACCCCTCTGCTACTGTAACGTACTTCCTACCCCTCTGCTACTGTAACGTACTACCTACCCCTCTTCTACAGTAATGTCCTTCCCACCCCTCTGCTAATGTAATGTACTTCTTACCCCTCTGCTACTGTAAAGTCCTTCATACCCCTCGGATACTGTAATGTCCTTCCTACCCCTCTGCTACTGTAATGTACTTCCTACCCCTCTGCTACTGTAATGGACTTCATACCCCTCTGCTAGTGTAACGTACTTCATACCCCTCTGCTACTGTAACCTCCTTCCTATCCCTCTGCCACTGTAATGTACTACCTACCAATCTTCTACAGTAATGTCCTTCCCACCCCTCTGCTAATGTAATGTACTTCTTACCACTCTGCAACTGTAAAGTCCTTCATACCCCTCGGCTACTGTAAAGTCCTTCCTACCCCTCTGTTACTGTAATGTACTTCCTACCCCTCTGCTACCGTAACGTACTTCATACCCCTCTTCTAGTGTAATGTCCTTCCTACCCCTCTGCTACTGTAATGTACTTCCTACCCCTCTGCTACTGTAACGGACGTCATACCCCTCTGCTACTGTAACGGACTTCCTACCCCTCTGCTACTGTAACGTACTTCATACCCCTCTGCTACTGTAACCTACTTCATACCCCTCTTCTACTGTAAGGTCTTTCCTACCCCTCTGCTACTGTAACGTACTTCCTACCCCTCTGCTACTGTAACGTACTTCCGACCCCTCTGCTACTGTAATGTACTTCCTACCCCTCTGCTACTGTAACGTACTTCCGACCCCTCTGCTACTGTAATGTACTTCATACCCCTCTGCTACTGTAATGTCCCTCCTACCCCTCTGCTACTGAAACGTCCTTCCTACCCCTCTGCTACTGTAACGTACTTCATACCCCTCTGCTACTGTAAAGTACTTCCTACCCCTCTGCTACTGTAACGTACTTCCGACCCCTCTGCTACTGTAATGTATTTCCTACCCCTCTGCTACTGTAACGCACTTCCTACCCCTCTGCTAATGTAATGTACTTCATACCCCTCTGCTACTGTAATGTACTTCCTATCCCTCTGCTACTGAAACGTCCTTCCTACCCCTCTGCTACTGTAATGTACTTCCTACCCCTCTGCTACTGTAATATACTTCCTACCCCTCTGCTACTGTTAATGTCCTTCCTACACCTCTGCTACTGTGACGTACTTCCTACCCCTCTGCTACTGTAATGTACTTCCTACCCCTCTGCTACTGTAATGGACTTCCTACCTCTCTGCTACTGTAATGTACTTCATACCCCTCTTCTACTGTGACATACTTCCTATCCCTCTGCTACTGTGACGTACTTCCTATCCCTCTCCTACTGTAACATACTTCCTACCCCTCTGCTACTGTGACGTACTTCCTATCCCTCTGCTACTGTAACGTACTTCCTACCCCTCTGCTACTGTAATGTCCTTCCTACACCTCTGCTACTGTAACATACTTCCTACCCCTCTGCTACTGTGACATACTTCCTACCCCTCTGCTACTATAACGTACTTCATACCCCTCTGATACTGTAATGTACTTAATACCCCTATGCTACTGTAACGGACTTCATACCCCTCTGCTACTGTAATGTATTTCCTACCCCTCTGCTACTGTAACGGACTTCATACCCCTTTGCTACTGTAATGTACTTCCTACCCCATCTGCTACTGTAACGTACTTCATACCCCTCTGCTACTGTAATGTCCTTCCTACCCCTCTGCTACCGTAACGTACTTCATACCCCTCCTCTACTGTAATGTACTTCATACACCTCTGCTACTGTAACGCACTTCCTACCCCTCTGCTACTGTAATGTACTTCATACCCCTCTTCTAGTGTAATGTCCTTCCTACCCCTCTGCTACTGTAATGTACTTCCTACCCCTCTGCTACTGTAACGGACGTCATACCCCTCTGCTACTGTAACGGACTTCATACCCCTCTGCTACTGTAACGTACTTCCTACCCCTCTGCTACTGTAACGTACTTCCGACCCCTCTGCTACTGTAATGTACTTCCTACCCCTCTGCTACTGTAACGCACTTCCTACCCCTTTGCTACTGTAATGTACTTCATACCCCTCTGCTACTGTAATGTACTTCCTACCCCTCTGCTACTGAAACGTCCTTACTACCCCTCTGCTACTGTAACGTACTTCATACCCCTCTGCTACTGTAACGCAATTCCTACCCCTCTGCTACTGTAATGTCCTTCCTACCCCTCTGCTGGTGTAACATACTTCATACCCCTCTGCTACTGTAACGTACTTCCTACCCCTCTTCTACTGTAATGTACTACCTACCCCTCTTCTACAGTAATGTCCTTCCCACCCCTCTGCTAATGTAATGTACTTCTTACCACTCTGCAACTGTAAAGTCCTTCATACCCCTCGGCTACTGTAAAGTCCTTCCTACCCCTCTGTTACTGTAATGTACTTCCTACCCCTCTGCTACCGTAACGTACTTCATACCCCTCTTCTAGTGTAATGTCCTTCCTACCCCTCTGCTACTGTAATGTACTTCCTACCCCTCTGCTACTGTAACGGACGTCATACCCCTCTGCTACTGTAACGGACTTCCTACCCCTCTGCTACTGTAACGTACTTCATACCCATCTGCTACTGTAACCTACTTCATACCCCTCTTCTACTGTAAGGTCTTTCCTACCCCTCTGCTACTGTAACATACTTCCTACCCCTCTGCTACTGTAATGTACTTCCTACCCCTCTGCTACTGTAACGTACTTCCGACCCCTCTGCTACTGTAATGCACTTCATACCCCTCTGCTACTGTAATGTCCCTCCTACCCCTCTGCTACTGAAACGTCCTTCCTACCCCTCTGCTACTGTAACGTACTTCATACCCCTCTGCTACTGTAACGTACTTCCTACCCCTCTGCTACTGTAACGTACTTCCGACCCCTCTGCTACTGTAATGTACTTCCTACCACTCTGCTACTGTAATGTCCTTCCTACCCCTCTGCTACTGTAATATCCTCCGTACCATCTGCTCTGTAATGTACTTCCTACCCCACTGCTACTGTAACGTACTTCCGACCCCTCTGCTACTGTAACGTACTTCCTATCCCTCTGCTACTGTAACGTACTTCCTATCCCTCTGCTACTGTAACATCCTTCCTACCCCTCTGCCACTGTAATGTACTTCCTACCCCTCTGCTACTGTAACGTACTTCCGACCCCTCTGCTACTGTAACGTACTTCGACCCCTCTGCTACTGTAACATACCTCCTACCCCTCTGCTACTGTAACGTACTTTATACCCCTCTGCTACTGTAACATACTTCCTACCCCTCTGCTACTGTAACGTCCTCCCTATCCCTCTGCTACTGTAATATACCCCTCCTACCCTTCTGCTACTGAAACGTCCTTCCTACCCCTCTGCTACTGTAACGTACTTCATACCCCTCTTCTACTGTAATGTCCTTCCTACCCCTCTGCTAGTGTAACGTACTTCATACCCCTCTGCTACTGTAACGCACTTCCTACCCCTCTGCTACTGTAATGTCCTTCCTACCCCTCTGCTGCTGTAACATACTTCACACCCCTCTGCTACTGTAACGTACTTCCTACCCCTCTGCTACTGTAACGTACTACCTACCCCTCTTCTACAGTAATGTCCTTCCCACCCCTCTGCTAATGTAATGTACTTCTTACCCCTCTGCTACTGTAAAGTCCTTCATACCCCTCGGATACTGTAATGTCCTTCCTACCCCTCTGCTACTGTAATGTACTTCCTACCCCTCTGCTACTGTAATGGACTTCATACCCCTCTGCTAGTGTAACGTACTTCATACCCCTCTGCTACTGTAACCTCCTTCCTATCCCTCTGCCACTGTAATGTACTACCTACCAATCTTCTACAGTAATGTCCTTCCCACCCCTCTGCTAATGTAATGTACTTCTTACCACTCTGCAACTGTAAAGTCCTTCCTACCCCTCTGCTACTGTAATGTACTTCCTACCCCTCTGCTACTGTAACGGACGTCATACCCCTCTGCTACTGTAACGGACTTCCTACCCCTCTGCTACTGTAACGTACTTCATACCCCTCTGCTACTGTAACCTACTTCATACCCCTCTTCTACTGTAAGGTCTTTCCTACCCCTCTGCTACTGTAACGTACTTCCTACCCTCTGCTACTGTAACGTACTTCCGACCCCTCTGCTACTGTAATGTACTTCCTACCCCTCTGCTACTGTAACGTACTTCCGACCCCTCTGCTACTGTAATGTACTTCATACCCCTCTGCTACTGTAATGTCCCTCCTACCCCTCTGCTACTGAAACGTCCTTCCTACCCCTCTGCTACTGTAACGTACTTCATACCCCTCTGCTACTGTAAAGTACTTCCTACCCCTCTGCTACTGTAACGTACTTCCGACCCCTCTGCTACTGTAATGTATTTCCTACCCCTCTGCTACTGTAACGCACTTCCTACCCCTCTGCTACTGTAATGTACTTCATACCCCTCTGCTACTGTAATGTACTTCCTATCCCTCTGCTACTGAAACGTCCTTCCTACCCCTCTGCTACTGTAACGTACTTCATACCCCTCTGCTACTGTAACGCAATTCCTACCCCTCTGCTACTGTAATGTCCTTCCTACCCCTCTGCTGGTGTAACATACTTCATACCCCTCTGCTACTGTAACGTACTTCCTACCCCTCTTCTACTGTAATGTACTACCTACCCCTCTTCTACAGTAATGTCCTTCCCACCCCTCTGCTAATGTAATGTACTTCTTACCACTCTGCAACTGTAAAGTCCTTCATACCCCTCGGCTACTGTAAAGTCCTTCCTACCCCTCTGCTACTGTAACGTACTTCATACCCCTCTGCTACTGTAACGTACTTCCTACCCCTCTGCTACTGTAACGTACTTCCGACCCCTCTGCTACTGTAATGTACTTCCTACCGCTCTGCTACTGTAATGTACTTCCTACCCCTCTGCTACTGTAACATCCTCCATACCCATCTGCTACTGTAATGCACTTCCTACCCCTCTGCTACTGTAACGTACTTCCGACCCCTCTGCTACTGTAACGTACTTCCTACCCCTCTGCTACTGTAACGTACTTCATACCCCTCTTCTACTGTAACGTACTTCGACCCCTCTGCTACTGTAACATACCTCCTACCCCTCTGCTACTGTAACGTACTTCATACCCCTCTGCTACTGTAACGTACTTCCGACCCCTCTGCTACTGTAACGTACTTCATACCACTCTGCTACTGTAATGTCCTTCCTACCCCTCTGCTACTGTAATGTACTTCCTACCCCT
This sequence comes from Oncorhynchus kisutch, assembly GCF_002021735.2. Lineage (NCBI taxonomy): Eukaryota > Metazoa > Chordata > Actinopteri > Salmoniformes > Salmonidae > Oncorhynchus > Oncorhynchus kisutch. The sequence goes on from NC_034177.2 coordinate 41,325,977, forward strand.
CTGCTACTGTAACGTACTTCCGACCCCTCTGCTACTGTAACGTACTTCGACCCCTCTGCTACTGTAACATACCTCCTACCCCTCTGCTACTGTAACGTACTTTATACCCCTCTGCTACTGTAACATACTTCCTACCCCTCTGCTACTGTAACGTCCTCCCTATCCCTCTGCTACTGTAATATACCCCTCCTACCCTTCTGCTACTGAAACGTCCTTCCTACCCCTCTGCTACTGTAACGTACTTCATACCCCTCTTCTACTGTAATGTCCTTCCTACCCCTCTGCTAGTGTAACGTACTTCATACCCCTCTGCTACTGTAACGCACTTCCTACCCCTCTGCTACTGTAATGTCCTTCCTACCCCTCTGCTGCTGTAACATACTTCACACCCCTCTGCTACTGTAACGTACTTCCTACCCCTCTGCTACTGTAACGTACTACCTACCCCTCTTCTACAGTAATGTCCTTCCCACCCCTCTGCTAATGTAATGTACTTCTTACCCCTCTGCTACTGTAAAGTCCTTCATACCCCTCGGATACTGTAATGTCCTTCCTACCCCTCTTCTACTGTAATGTACTTCCTACCCCTCTGCTACTGTAATGGACTTCATACCCCTCTGCTAGTGTAACGTACTTCATACCCCTCTGCTACTGTAACCTCCTTCCCACCCCTCTGCTAATGTAATGTACTTCTTACCACTCTGCAACTGTAAAGTCCTTCATACCCCTCGGCTACTGTAAAGTCCTTCCTACCCCTCTGCTACTGTAACGTACTTCCTACCCCTCTGCTACTGTAACGTACTTCCGACCCCTCTGCTACTGTAACGTACTTCCGACCCCTCTGCTACTGTAATGTACTTCCTACCGCTCTGCTACTGTAATGTACTTCCTACCCCTCTGCTACTGTAACATCCTCCATACCCATCTGCTACTGTAATGCACTTCCTACCCCTCTGCTACTGTAACGTACTTCCGACCCCTCTGCTACTGTAACGTACTTCCTACCCCTCTGCTACTGTAACGTACTTCATACCCCTCTGCTACTGTAACGTACTTCCTACCCCTCTGCTACTGTAACGTACTTCATACCCCTCTGCTACTGTAACGTACTTCCGACCCCTCTGCTACTGTAACGTACTTCATACCACTCTGCTACTGTAATGTCCTTCCTACCCCTCTGCTACTGTAATGTACTTCCTACCCCTCTGCTACTGTAACGTACTTCCGACCCCTCTGCTACTGTAACGTACTTCGACCCCTCTGCTACTGTAACATACCTCCTACCCCTCTGCTACTGTAACGTACTTTATACCCCTCTGCTACTGTAACATACTTCCTACCCCTCTGCTACTGTAACGTCCTCCCTATCCCTCTGCTACTGTAACGTACTTCATACCCCTCTTCTACTGTAATGTCCTTCCTACCCCTCTGCTAGTGTAACGTACTTCATACCCCTCTGCTACTGTAACGCACTTCCTACCCCTCTGCTACTGTAATGTCCTTCCTACCCCTCTGCTGCTGTAACATACTTCACACCCCTCTGCTACTGTAACGTACTTCCTACCCCTCTGCTACTGTAACGTACTACCTACCCCTCTTCTACAGTAATGTCCTTCCCACCCCTCTGCTAATGTAATGTACTTCTTACCCCTCTGCTACTGTAAAGTCCTTCATACCCCTCGGATACTGTAATGTCCTTCCTACCCCTCTGCTACTGTAATGTACTTCCTACCCCTCTGCTACTGTAATGGACTTCATACCCCTCTGCTAGTGTAACGTACTTCATACCCCTCTGCTACTGTAACCTCCTTCCTATCCCTCTGCCACTGTAATGTACTACCTACCAATCTTCTACAGTAATGTCCTTCCCACCCCTCTGCTAATGTAATGTACTTCTTACCACTCTGCAACTGTAAAGTCCTTCATACCCCTCGGCTACTGTAAAGTCCTTCCTACCCCTCTGTTACTGTAATGTACTTCCTACCCCTCTGCTACCGTAACGTACTTCATACCCCTCTTCTAGTGTAATGTCCTTCCTACCCCTCTGCTACTGTAATGTACTTCCTACCCCTCTGCTACTGTAACGGACGTCATACCCCTCTGCTACTGTAACGGACTTCCTACCCCTCTGCTACTGTAACGTACTTCATACCCCTCTGCTACTGTAACCTACTTCATACCCCTCTTCTACTGTAAGGTCTTTCCTACCCCTCTGCTACTGTAACGTACTTCCTACCCCTCTGCTACTGTAACGTACTTCCGACCCCTCTGCTACTGTAATGTACTTCCTACCCCTCTGCTACTGTAACGTACTTCCGACCCCTCTGCTACTGTAATGTACTTCATACCCCTCTGCTACTGTAATGTCCCTCCTACCCCTCTGCTACTGAAACGTCCTTCCTACCCCTCTGCTACTGTAACGTACTTCATACCCCTCTGCTACTGTAAAGTACTTCCTACCCCTCTGCTACTGTAACGTACTTCCGACCCCTCTGCTACTGTAATGTATTTCCTACCCCTCTGCTACTGTAACGCACTTCCTACCCCTCTGCTACTGTAATGTACTTCATACCCCTCTGCTACTGTAATGTACTTCCTATCCCTCTGCTACTGAAACGTCCTTCCTACCCCTCTGCTACTGTAACGTACTTCATACCCCTCTGCTACTGTAACGCAATTCCTACCCCTCTGCTACTGTAATGTCCTTCCTACCCCTCTGCTGGTGTAACATACTTCATACCCCTCTGCTACTGTAACGTACTTCCTACCCCTCTTCTACTGTAATGTACTACCTACCCCTCTTCTACAGTAATGTCCTTCCCACCCCTCTGCTAATGTAATGTACTTCTTACCACTCTGCAACTGTAAAGTCCTTCATACCCCTCGGCTACTGTAAAGTCCTTCCTACCCCTCTGCTACTGTAACGTACTTCATACCCCTCTGCTACTGTAACGTACTTCCTACCCCTCTGCTACTGTAACGTACTTCCGACCCCTCTGCTACTGTAATGTACTTCCTACCGCTCTGCTACTGTAATGTACTTCCTACCCCTCTGCTACTGTAACATCCTCCATACCCATCTGCTACTGTAATGCACTTCCTACCCCTCTGCTACTGTAACGTACTTCCGACCCCTCTGCTACTGTAACGTACTTCCTACCCCTCTGCTACTGTAACGTACTTCATACCCCTCTGCTACTGTAACCTCCTTCCCACCCCTCTGCTAATGTAATGTACTTCTTACCACTCTGCAACTGTAAAGTCCTTCATACCCCTCGGCTACTGTAAAGTCCTTCCTACCCCTCTGCTACTGTAACGTACTTCATACCCCTCTGCTACTGTAACGTACTTCCTACCCCTCTGCTACTGTAACGTACTTCCGACCCCTCTGCTACTGTAATGTACTTCCTACCGCTCTGCTACTGTAATGTACTTCCTACCCCTCTGCTACTGTAACATCCTCCATACCCATCTGCTACTGTAATGCACTTCCTACCCCTCTGCTACTGTAACGTACTTCCGACCCCTCTGCTACTGTAACGTACTTCCTACCCCTCTGCTACTGTAACGTACTTCATACCCCTCTGCTACTGTAACGTACTTCGACCCCTCTGCTACTGTAACATACCTCCTACCCCTCTGCTACTGTAACGTACTTCATACCCCTCTGCTACTGTAACGTACTTCCGACCCCTCTGCTACTGTAACGTACTTCATACCACTCTGCTACTGTAATGTCCTTCCTACCCCTCTGCTACTGTAATGTACTTCCTACCCCTCTGCTACTGTAACGTACTTCCGACCCCTCTGCTACTGTAACGTACTTCGACCCCTCTGCTACTGTAACATACCTCCTACCCCTCTGCTACTGTAACGTACTTTATACCCCTCTGCTACTGTAACATACTTCCTACCCCTCTGCTACTGTAACGTCCTCCCTATCCCTCTGCTACTGTAACGTACTTCATACCCCTCTTCTACTGTAATGTCCTTCCTACCCCTCTGCTAGTGTAACGTACTTCATACCCCTCTGCTACTGTAACGCACTTCCTACCCCTCTGCTACTGTAATGTCCTTCCTACCCCTCTGCTGCTGTAACATACTTCACACCCCTCTGCTACTGTAACGTACTTCCTACCCCTCTGCTACTGTAACGTACTACCTACCCCTCTTCTACAGTAATGTCCTTCCCACCCCTCTGCTAATGTAATGTACTTCTTACCCCTCTGCTACTGTAAAGTCCTTCATACCCCTCGGATACTGTAATGTCCTTCCTACCCCTCTGCTACTGTAATGTACTTCCTACCCCTCTGCTACTGTAATGGACTTCATACCCCTCTGCTAGTGTAACGTACTTCATACCCCTCTGCTACTGTAACCTCCTTCCTATCCCTCTGCCACTGTAATGTACTACCTACCAATCTTCTACAGTAATGTCCTTCCCACCCCTCTGCTAATGTAATGTACTTCTTACCACTCTGCAACTGTAAAGTCCTTCATACCCCTCGGCTACTGTAAAGTCCTTCCTACCCCTCTGTTACTGTAATGTACTTCCTACCCCTCTGCTACCGTAACGTACTTCATACCCCTCTTCTAGTGTAATGTCCTTCCTACCCCTCTGCTACTGTAATGTACTTCCTACCCCTCTGCTACTGTAACGGACGTCATACCCCTCTGCTACTGTAACGGACTTCCTACCCCTCTGCTACTGTAACGTACTTCATACCCCTCTGCTACTGTAACCTACTTCATACCCCTCTTCTACTGTAAGGTCTTTCCTACCCCTCTGCTACTGTAACGTACTTCCTACCCCTCTGCTACTGTAACGTACTTCCGACCCCTCTGCTACTGTAATGTACTTCCTACCCCTCTGCTACTGTAACGTACTTCCGACCCCTCTGCTACTGTAATGTACTTCATACCCCTCTGCTACTGTAATGTCCCTCCTACCCCTCTGCTACTGAAACGTCCTTCCTACCCCTCTGCTACTGTAACGTACTTCATACCCCTCTGCTACTGTAAAGTACTTCCTACCCCTCTGCTACTGTAACGTACTTCCGACCCCTCTGCTACTGTAATGTATTTCCTACCCCTCTGCTACTGTAACGCACTTCCTACCCCTCTGCTACTGTAATGTACTTCATACCCCTCTGCTACTGTAATGTACTTCCTATCCCTCTGCTACTGAAACGTCCTTCCTACCCCTCTGCTACTGTAACGTACTTCATACCCCTCTGCTACTGTAACGCAATTCCTACCCCTCTGCTACTGTAATGTCCTTCCTACCCCTCTGCTGGTGTAACATACTTCATACCCCTCTGCTACTGTAACGTACTTCCTACCCCTCTTCTACTGTAATGTACTACCTACCCCTCTTCTACAGTAATGTCCTTCCCACCCCTCTGCTAATGTAATGTACTTCTTACCACTCTGCAACTGTAAAGTCCTTCATACCCCTCGGCTACTGTAAAGTCCTTCCTACCCCTCTGCTACTGTAACGTACTTCATACCCCTCTGCTACTGTAACGTACTTCCTACCCCTCTGCTACTGTAACGTACTTCCGACCCCTCTGCTACTGTAATGTACTTCCTACCGCTCTGCTACTGTAATGTACTTCCTACCCCTCTGCTACTGTAACATCCTCCATACCCATCTGCTACTGTAATGCACTTCCTACCCCTCTGCTACTGTAACGTACTTCCGACCCCTCTGCTACTGTAACGTACTTCCTACCCCTCTGCTACTGTAACGTACTTCATACCCCTCTGCTACTGTAACGTACTTCGACCCCTCTGCTACTGTAACATACCTCCTACCCCTCTGCTACTGTAACGTACTTCATACCCCTCTGCTACTGTAACGTACTTCCGACCCCTCTGCTACTGTAACGTACTTCATACCACTCTGCTACTGTAATGTCCTTCCTACCCCTCTGCTACTGTAATATCCTCCGTACCATCTGCTCTGTAATGTACTTCCTACCCCTCTGCTACTGTAACGTACTTCCGACCCCTCTGCTACTGTAATGTACCTCCTACCCCTCTGCTACTGTAACGTACTTCATACCACTCTGCTACTGTAATGTCCCTCCTACCCTTCTGCTACTGAAACGTCCTTCCTACCCCTCTGCTACTGTAACGTACTTCATACCCCTCTTCTACTGTAATGTCCTTCCTACCCCTCTGCTAGTGTAACGTACTTCATACCCCTCTGCTACTGTAACGCACTTCCTACCCCTCTGCTACTGTAATGTCCTTCCTACCCCTCTGCTGCTGTAACATACTTCATACCCCTCTGCTACTGTAACGTACTTCCTACCCCTCTGCTACTGTAACGTACTACCTACCCCTCTTCTACAGTAATGTCCTTCCCACCACTCTTCTACAGTAATGTCCTTCCCACCCCTCTGCTAATGTAATGTACTTCTTACCCCTCTGCTACTGTAAAGTCCTTCATACCCCTCGGATACTGTAATGTCCTTCCTACCCCTCTGCTACTGTAATGTACTCCTACCCCTCTGCTACTGTAATGGACTTCATACCCCTCTGCTAGTGTAACGTACTTCATACCCCTCTGCTACTGTAACCTCCTTCCTATCCCTCTGCCACTGTAATGTACTACCTACCCCTCTTCTACAGTAATGTCCTTCCCACCCCTCTGCTAATGTAATGTACTTCTTACCACTCTGCAACTGTAAAGTCCTTCATACCCCTCGGCTACTGTAAAGTCCTTCCTACCCCTCTGTTACTGTAATGTACTTCATACCGCTCTTCTAGTGTATTGTCCTTCCTACACCTCTGCTACTGTAATGTACTTCCTACCCCTCTGCTACTGTAACAGATGTCATACCCCTCTGCTACTGTAACGGACTTCATACCCCTCTGCAACTGTAACGTACTTCCAACCCCTCTGCTACTGTAACGTACTTCATACCCCTCTGCTACTGTAACCTACTTCATACCCCTCTTCTACTGTAAGGTCTTTCCTACCCCTCTGCTACTGTAACATACTTCCTACCCCTCTGCTACTGTAATGTACTTCCGACCCCTCTGCTACTGTAATGTACTTCCTACCCCTCTGCTACTGTAACGTACTTCCGACCCCTCTGCTATTGTAATGTACTTCATACCCCTCTGCTACTGTAATGTCCCTCCTACCCCTCTGCTACTGAAACGTCCTTCCTACCCCTCTGCTACTGTAACGTACTTCATACCCCTCTGCTACTGTAATGCACTTCCTACCCCTCTGCTACTGTAATGTCCTTCCTACCCCTCTGCTGGTGTAACATACTTCATACCCCTCTGCTACTGTAACGTACTTCCTACCCCTCTTCTACTGTAATGTACTACCTACCCCTCTTCTACAGTAATGTCCTTCCAACCCCTCTGCTAATGTAATGTACTTCATACCCCTCGGCTAATGTAAAGTCCTTCCTACCCCTCTGTTACTGTAATGTACTTCCTACCCCTCTGCTACTGTAACGGATTTCATACCCCTCTGCTACTGTAACGTACTTCCTACCCCTCTTCTACTGTAACGTACTTCATACCCCTCTTCTACTGTAAGGTCTTTCCTACCCCTCTGCTACTGTAACGTACTTCATACCCCTCTGCTACTGTAACCTCCTTCCTATCCCTCTCCCACTGTAATGTACTTCCTACCCCTCTGCTACTGTAACGTACTTCCTACCCCTCTGCTACTGTAACGTACTTCCTACCCCTCTGCTAGTGTAACGTACTTCATACCCCTCTGCTACTGTAACCTCCTTCCTATCCCTCTGCCACTGTAATGTACTTCCTATCCCTCTTCTACTGTAATGTACTTCCTATCCCTCGGCTACTGTAAAGTCCCTCCTACCCCTCTGTTACTGTAATGTACTTCCTACCCCTCTGCTACCGTAACATACTTCATACCCCTCTTCTAGTGTAATGTCCTTCCTACCCCTCTGCTACTGTAATGTACTTCCTACCCCTCTGCTACTGTAACGTCCTCTCTATTCCTCTGCTACTGTAATGTCCTTTCTACCCCTCTGCTACTGTAATGTCCCTCCTACCCTTCTGCTACTGAAACGTCCTTCCTATCCCTCTGCTACTGTAATGTCCTTCCTACCCCTCTGCTGCTGTAACATACTTCATACCCCTCTGCTACTGTAACATACTTCCTACCCCTCTTCTACTGTAACGTACTTCCCACCCCTCTTCTACAGTAATGTCCTTCCCACCCCTCTGCTAATGTAATGTACTTCTTACCCCTCTGCTACTGTAAAGTCCTTCATACCCCTCGGCTACTGTAATGTCCTTCCTACCCCTCTGCTACTGTAATGTACTTCCTACCCCTCTGCTACTATAACGGACTTCATACCCCTCTGCTACTGTAACGTACTTCCTACCCCTCTTCTACTGTAACGTACTTCCCACCCCTCTTCTACAGTAATGTCCTTCCCACCCCTCTGCTAATGTAATATACTTCTTACCCCTCTGCTACTGTAAAGTCCTTCATACCCCTCGGCTACTGTAATGTCCTTCCTACCCCTCTGCTACTGTAATGTACTTCCTACCCCTCTGCTACTGTAACGGACTTCATACCCCTCTGCTACTGTAACGTACTTCATACCCCTCTTCTACTGTAACGTACTTCATACCCCTCTCCCACTGTAAGGTCTTTCCTACCCCTCTGCTACTGTAACGTACTTCCTACCCCTCTGCTACTGTAACATACTTCCTACCCCTCTGCTACTGTAACGTACTTCATACCCCTCTGCTACTGTAACCTCCTTCCTATCCCTCTCCCACTGTAACGTCCTCCCTATTCCTCTGCTACTGTAATGTACTTCATACCCCTCTGCTACTGTAACATACTTTATACCCCTCTGCTACCGTAAGATACTTCCTACCCCTCTGCTAGTGTAACGTATGTCCTACCCCTCTGCTACTGTAATGTCCTTCCTACCCCTCTGCTACTGTAATGTACTTCCTACCCCTCTGCTACTGTAATGTACTTCCTACCCCTCCTCTACTGTAACGTCCTCCCTACACCTCTGCTACTGTAATATCCTCCGTACCCCTCTGCTACTGTAATATCCTCCATACCCCTCTGCTCCTGTAATGTACTTCCTACCCCTCTGTCCCCCTCTCTCCTCATCTGCTTTCCTGTCTTCTGGATCCATCCCCCTCTCTCTGGAGGAGTGATGATGCTGTCTGTCTGCTCAGCTCAGATTCCCCTCAACCCGACATTTCGACATGTGGAAAAAGAATGTTCCTGTCCGTCTGTCTCTTCACATCACAGACGTCCTGACTCCACTCCCTCTCTCTCTTACCCGAGACTGTGATTCTTTTATTTTCAAATCTGACTGTCCATCATGAACATCTTCTCTTTTATGTTCCCCACCTGTCTCAGACAGGAAGGAGAAGAGAGAAACCCAACGGCTAACAATATCCAAACTGACAGCATTGGCTGACACTGTAGACTGACATCAGAAGTGATGCCTGTTTTATACAGTATGTTCTTATTAAAACAACACACAATGCAACAATTTCAAAGGTTTTACTGAGTTACAGTTCATAGAAGGAAATCAGTCAATTGAAATAAATTCATTAGGCCATAATTTATGGATTTCACGTGGGCAGGTGGACCTGGGCAGGAGCGCAGCAATGGGTGGGACTGGGAGGGCATAGGCCCACCCACTTGGGAGCTAGGTTCACCCACTGGGGAGCCAAGCCCAGTCAATCATAATGAGTTTTTCCCCACAAAAGGGCTTTATTACGGACAGAAATACTCCTCAGCACCATCCCTCCCTTCCTCAGACGAGCCCACAGGTGAAGAAGCCAGATGTGAAGGTCCTAGGTTGGCGTGGTTACACGTGGTCTGCGGTTGTAAGGCCGGTTGGATGTACTGCCAAATTCTCTAAAACGAGGAGGCGGCTTATTGTAGAGAAATAAACATTAAATTATCTGGCAACAGCTCTGGTGGACATTCCTGCAGTCAGCATGCCAATTGCACACTCCCTCAAAACTTGAGGCATCTGTGGCATTGTGTTGTGTGACATAACTGGTCATTTTAGAGCAGCCTTTTATTGTCCTCAGCACAAGGTGCACCTGTGTAATGATCATGCTGTTTAATCAGCTTCTTGATATGCCACACCTGTCAGGTGAATTATTTTGGCAAAGGAGAAATGCTCTATAAAGGGATGTAAACAAATCTGTGCATGAAATTTGAGACATAAGCTTTCTGTGTGTTTGGAAAATTTCTGGGATCTTTCATTTCAGCTCATGGAAAATGTGACCAAAACAACATTGATTAAACCAGCAAAAACTGGTTTAATCAATGTTGTTTCCATGTAATTTCAACAAAAAAATTAAATGTGAGGATGTTGAATCATTGTAGAAAACTGATCTGATTTGCAAAACGTCATCAACGTACGGGAATTTTGTGGTGGCATTTTTTGTTGATTTCAAGTTGAACTCAACCAACTCAAAACTAAATGAACTGACGTCTGTGCCCAGTGGGATCCTAGTCCTTTAATCCGTCTTCTCCCAAATGATCTGAGCAATAGCGCCCCTTAAATTAAATCCTTCACCTTGACTCTCCATATAAATGTAATTCTGTCAACATAAGAGATATAAATAGATAGGGGTGTAACAATTCATAATCTACCTGAATATTTAAAGGGCCCTTTGGGCGACGAGGGAGAGAAAAGACTTGATCAATCGTCTTGAGTTCCACCTCTACAATCAGAAACATGAGAATTAGAACGGAGGTACCATCTATTCTGCCACATACACCATGTAGGATAATCAGAACTTGATAAGACTCATGTTAAGGTGGTTTAACATTACAGTAGTAGCGCGATGGCCTGGGCAGCGGTCTGTTTCTGTTCTCTTGCCAACTCCTTGTAGAATTGTCATGCCAAACATGTGAGCAGAAACATCCTGGTACCCAGTCTAAAGGCTAGTAGCACTGCACTACAGCCTAATTCTAAAAGCTACTCTCCTATCACAAATGCATCTAATAATATGCCTGGGCATTGGCAGAGTGTTAGCTGTTGTTGTGTATGGAGGAACTATTTTCTGCACGGGAGAAATGTTAAGACCTTTTCACTGTCGCACTCAGCACAGTGTGTGAATGGTAATGTTCTTTACGAAGACATGAGCAGAAGTCTCTGAACTACGCAAGCACATTAAGAACAGTAAAGGGAAGAAAGGTGACAAGGGAAGAACAATATGATGAACACTGTAGAGACTGCATAAAAACAGTTGATGCTAAATACAAGAGAAGAAGGATAATCAAGTACGGGAAGAGGATAGGACGGGATAGGATAAGTTTGGATAGGTTAACAAATTCTGAATCCTCATCAGTTTTCCACCGCTTCCCAAGCTTTTCTATTTTCAGGGTAAAACTAATTCATCTGGTGCTGGAAATGTTCCTCTGAAGGTTTACAATGAGCAATGATGAGAGCTCAATGGCAATGCCTAAAAGGTAGGTGTGACTGTGAAAACTCAAAAATGAAATCTCATGTTCCTGCTACCAGTTACAAAAAATACCCCACGTCATATAGCGCTGGTTTATGGAAATCAGATTATTCATTGTAAGAAATGCATATATGAAACAAAATGAGTAAAGGTAGCTTTAATTATGTATGTATTAGGAAATCTGTTTAACTTCAGAGACTGCTAAAGCTACGGGACATTACTGACTGGTTGGTTTTGGGCATTCATTAATTAATCTCCCACACAACAACACTAGGCTGGCAAGCAAACACAAGATACTGAACTTGTCATTGCAATGACCTGATGCTCAGCTACACCTGAAAAGGGTACCTACTTCAAATCATGCATTGCACAACGACTGTATAGCTACAAAACGCATGTAAAGGAATTATATTCTTGCCATTTTGTTGTTCTTCATCCCCAATCTAATAAGCAATGTTGAACAGTGACACCAGTCCAGTACAGTTTGGGAACACTAGGCCCTACCATATGACTAGACCCGCCTCTGGTGTTTGAGAGGGACATTGCGTTGACCACGATGTCACATATCTCCTGGGGGATACCTCCATGTGATTTGTGGAGTGGTAGGACTGATGAAGTGCTGTTGCCATCCTGCTTCTTTGCTAGATCAATTATACATGTAGGACTGGGCTTTATGAATGATGGAGACCTCCTCAAGTCATCCATACAGCTGCCCAAAGACACAGCCCTGGCCCCTGTAGCCCTCAGAGGCCGGAATAAAGCAATCACTCTTCTCTACAGGACGATGCATTACAGAGTACACGCCCACACAATGATACACACATATTGTACATGCCTGGACAAACAGACACATGTACTGTATCCAGTGTTGGGATTAGTTACTTGAAAAAAGAAATATATTACTTTTTACATTGAACAAAACGTGTTACTTTACCGCTTTGTGTGGAAAGTTCCGCGTTATATTACTTTGTATTACTTTCATGAAACAAAATCTCTAAGTCTTACCATTTGTTTGACTGTCGGAGGGAGCAAGGCAGGCCACTCACACCCTACCAAAGATAGGCTGCTTACTAACTCGGGTTTGATCACGAGTTTCTCCTTTCATCTGTGGCACTGCTTTCCTGTGCTAGCCTACAAGTGCTACACTATCATATGGGCTGCTTAATTAGCCATATATACTGTAAGCCAATCAAATCAAATGTTATTTGTCACATGCTTTGTAAAACAACAGGTGTAGACCAACAGTGAAAAGCTTAGTTATGGGCCCTTCCCAACGATGCAGAGAGAACATTTTTGAAATAATAGAAAAATAATAACACAAGGAATAAATGGTCAGATGGTGCCGACAAATACGGTCTCTGGAGATAACAGGTCAGATGGTGCCGACAAATACGGTCTCTGGAGATAACATCGATGAATACGCCGACTCAGTCACGAGATTTACACAAATAATGCATAGAGGATGTTATCCCAATGGTGTCTTTCATAACATACCCGAATCAGAAACAGTGGATTGATGGCAGCCTTATCTGGAAACTGAAGGAAAGAGATGCTGCTCATAAATACGGGAAAGTGACCAGGGACAATTGTATGGTTAAACAGTACAAATACGACCTACACAGATTGATCAAGATGGCGAAACACAAGTATAGGGACAAAGTGGAGGAGAAATTCTGCACGTCGGATACGAGGAATATGTGGCAGGGGCTTCTAATGATCACGGATGACGGACAGAAAGACAGTGACGTCACGGACACCAGCGCTACCCTGTCGAACAAGCTAAATACCTTTTTCTCCCGCTTCGAGCATCACAACTCTGAGCTGCAGAGGAGAGCCCCTGAGGAAAACGAGGGCTACGTGCTGACGGTCTCCACGGAGGAGTCAATCAAACTCGTTAATTCTCACAATGCTGCCGGGCCCAGACGGCATTCTTAGCCACAACCTCAGAGCATGTGCACGTTTTCGGACATTTTCAATCTCTCTCTAGCTCAGGCCGTTATCCCCACCTGCTTCAAGGTGTCCACTATCCTCCCGTGCCCAGGAAAGGGAAAGTAACTGAACTGAATGACTACTGACCCATAGCTACCGACCCGTAGCTAGTCAAAGACCACATCACCTCCTCCGTCCCCAACACACTTGACCCTCTCCAATTCGCCTACCACCCTAACAGATCCACAGACATTGCAACCGCTATTGCACTGCACACTGCCCTCACCCACCTGGACAAAAGGAATGCACATGTGAGGATAATCTGTCCTTCAATACCACAGTGCCCTTTAAGCTCACCACAAAGTTCATGGCACTGGGACTGAACTCCTCCCTATGCAACTGGGTCCTGGACTTCCTGATGGGCCGCCCCCAGGTGGTGAAGGTAGGCAACATTACATCCACACTGATCCTCAACATGGGGGCCCCACAAGGGTGCATCCTCAGTCCCCTCCTGTACTCCCTGTATACCCACGACTGCTTGGCCTCACACAGTTCCAACTCCATCATCAAGTTCGCTGACGACACGACAGTAGTAGGCCTGATTACCAACAACGACGAGACGGCCTACAGGGAAGAGGTAGGCACTCTGACGGCGTGGTGCAAGGTAAACAATCTCTCCTTCAACATCAGCAAAACAAAGGAGCTGATTGTGGACTTCAGGAGAAAGCCTTTGTGGAGACAGTCAAAAACGTTACGTTCCTCAGTGTACACATCTCCGGGGAGCTGAAATGGTCAAACCCAACGGACACCCTGGTGAAGAAGGCACGACATCGATTCTTCAACCTCAGAATGTTGAAGAAATTTGGCCTGTCCCCGAGGGCCCTCACAGTGTTTACAGGAGCACCATCGAGTGCTGCATCACAGCCTGGTACAGCAACTTCACCACCGTTCACCGCAAGGTGCTACAGAAGGTGGTACGCTCAGCTTAACACACCATTGGGTGCCCACTGCCTGCCCTCCAGGACACCTACATCACTAGGTGATGCAGGAGGGCCAAGAAGATCATCAGGGACCCCAGCCATCTGAGCCACAGACTGTCCTGCCCACTTCCATCACTCAGATGGGGGCAGTATACTGTAGGAGCATCATGGGAAAAAATGGCCAATAGCTTCTACCCCCAGACCACCTTGCTGCTCCCCCTATGGACATTTAAAATGTTTAACCCCCACCTCAATGGAGATTTACTCTGCCTCCACCCAATGTACATTTAAATAACCACCACTAGTCAGCTACCTGCCCCCCCCCCCTTCCCCAGCGTATGTGATGAGTCAAAATAGTTAGTGCAAAAAGGGTCAATACACATAGTCCTGGTAGCTATTGGTTAACTATTTAACTAACTATTTAGCATTCCTATTGCTTGGGGGTAGAAGCTGTTCAGGGTCCTGTTGGTTCCAAACTTGGTGCATCGGTAGAAGTGGTGAAAAGTACTTTAAAGTACTTTAAAGTAAAAATATTTTAAAGTACTACTTAAGTAGTACGTTTTTTAGGGTATCTGTACTTTCATTTACAATGTATATTTTTACAACTTTTACTTCACTACATTCTTTTTTTTTAAAAGTACTTTTTACTCCATACATTGTTATGACACCCAAAAGTACTCATTACATTTTGAATGCTTAGCAGGACTGGAAAATGGTCCAATTCACACACTTATCAAGAGAACATCCCTGGTCATCCATACTGCCTCTGATCTGGCGGACTCACTAAGCACACATGCTTAATTTGTCAATTATGTCTGAGGGTTGGAGCGTGCCCCTGGATATCTGTAAATAAAAATAAATAAAAAATGTGTGCGTCTGGTTTCTTGATATAAGGAATTTGACATAATTTCTACTTTTAATTTTGATACTTAAGTATATTTAAAACCAAATACTTTGAGACTTTTACTCAAGTAGTATCTTACTGGCTTTGTGACTTTCACTTTTACTATGACAATTGGGTACTTTTTCGACCACTGATTGGTACTGCTTGCCATGCGATAGCAGAGAGGACAATCTATGACTTGGGTGGATGAAGTTTTCCTCTGACACTGAGTGTTCTGGATGAATTTCTTTCAGAAGATTTCAATCGAAGAAAGTAGCAGATCCTGTATGACAGGGAGCTCGGCCCCAGTGATGTACTGGGACATACGCACTATCCTCTGTAGTGCCTTTACGGTCAGATGCTAAGCAGTTGCCCTACCAAGCAGTGATGCAGCCAGTTAAGTTGCTCTCAATGGTGCAGCTGTAGACATTTTTGAGGATCTGAGGGTCCTTCTTCACGACTGTGTTGGTGTGTGTAGACCATAATCATTCCTTAGTGATGTAGACACCGAGGAACTTGAAACTCTAAACCCGCTCCACTACAGCACTTTCAATGTGGATTGGGCGTGCTTGGCCCGCCCTTTGCTGCAGTCCATGATCAGTGTGGCAGATGTGTTGTTGTCTACCCTCACCACCTGGGGGCAGCCAGCCAGGAAGTCCAGGATCCAGTTGCAGAGGGAGGTGTTCAGTCCCAGGGTGATGAGCTTAGTGATGAGCTTGAGGGCACAATGTTGTTGTACGCTGAGCTGTAGTCAATTAACAGCATTGCAATAGGGGCTCCAGAGTGGTGCAGAGGTCTAATGCACTGCATCTCAGTGCTAAATGCATCACTACAGGCCCTAGTTCGATTCCAGGCTATATCACAACTAGCCGTGATTGGGTGGCACACAATTGGCCCAGTATCGTCCGGGTTAGGGTTTGGCCGGGGTAGGCCATCATTGTAAATAAGAATGTGTTCTTAACTGACTTGCCGAGTTAAATAAATAGATACAAATGTGAGTGCTATGGGGCGATAGTCATTTAGACAGATTGCCTTGGCGTTCTTGGGCACAGATTCCTGTCTTTTCATTCAAAATCTTTCTCTCGAGCCGCCATTTCTGGTTGTAGGCCGCAGGTACACAGACCCATAGAGATGTATAGAGGGCACACTTGCCACTAGACGGGAAAGCCCTCTATGGGCTTTGCTATCACAGAAGCGATCAATGTATAGAGGGGCGACCTCTATACATTTTCATGGAGGCCGCTGATGACATTTCTCCAAACAGCCTCGAGAACTAAATGAGGAAACAAGAGATCAGATCATGGAAACACACCCGATAGAGGCATAATTCTGAACAGTAACTAAGTAGTACTGTTACTTATACTGAACAAAAATATAAACGCAACATGTAAAGTGTTGGTCCCATGTTTCATGAGCTGAAATAAAAGATCCCAGAAATGTTCCATATGTACGAAATGCTTATTTCTCCCAAAATGTGTGCACAATTTTTTTTACATGCCTGTTAGCGAGCATTTCTCCTTTAATTAAGATAATCCATCCACCTGACAGGTGTGGCATATCAAGAATCTGATCAAACAGCATGATCATTACACAGGTCCACCTTATGCTGGGGACAATAAAAGGCCACCCTAAAATGTACAGTTTTGTCACACAACACAATGCCACAGACATCTCATGTTTTGAGGGAGTGTGCAATTGGCATGCTGACTGCAGGAATGTCCACCAGAGCTGTTACCAGATAATTGAATGCTCATTTCTCTACCATACGCCGCCTCCAACGTCCATCTGTATGAATGTCGCGTCATTGAGATACAGTGTGAATACGACCACTATTTATCTAAGTCACTATTTCCAATCATTTTGCTGAAAATAACCAGGTAATTGTTCACAAAAACAAATATTACATCTCTTTTCCTTCTACTACTTTAGTTTAATTCGACTTTTTTGTTTGTTATATCCAATTGGGACTGATGTGACTTCTTTAAATGGGAGAAGAAGCACAGTCAGGGTGCAGCACACTCTGTTATCTCTGGATGGGCCCACAACTGGGTGCCTTGCCAATAAGTAACATCTGATGGTATTGAGGGATCAAATCAAATTGTATTCATCACATGCAGGTTCAGCACTCCTCTGAAGGCTGAATCGTATCTTGAAACAGAGCGGCATGCATAGTCCTGCCTCCTGCAGAGAAGTTGAAAGAGAAAAGTGGAGCGCAATGAATACTTGAGTGTTCTGGAGGCTGTGAAATTGAAAGGCCTCTCCCCATTTTTTCAGAAGATTTCAATAGAAGAAAGAATCAGGGCGTGCTTTTTAATCTCAACTTTTAGATTGATTGGTTGAATGTATGTGTACAAATCAATGCGGCTCTGACAGACTCTTTTATGGTAATGCTCATGGCTACCTGACGCACAAAGAGGAGCACATGAGCCTTGTACAAAAAGAAAGATATATACATATAATCTCCAAAACAGAAGAACTTGACCTGATTTAAATGATAGTGGTTGACACCACGTGAAACAAGAGTGAAAATGAAGTGATGTTCGTCTTATCAAAGAAACAAGAAAATTATGATTTCCATGCTTTTTAACTCTATCAAGAACATACTATATGCTTTGTTTCATTATTCATCTAGGCCTTTATGTAGGCCTTTATGTTTATGCCCATGATTCAAGGACATTTACAGTACCCCCAGCAAACAGAGGAAATCCTGAGGACATTCGGCAACAATCCCATTAGGTACCTTAAGGGTTTCAGCTATGTGACTCACTGACTTTCTGAAAACGTTCTAGAGACATTTGTCTAGTTCCCTGTAAGTTCCCAGGACATCACTGAGGACCATGTCAGGACTTTCCTTTTACTAGCCCTTAGGACGTCGTGTGATGGTCCTGAGGGAATGTTCTCTGGGGGTCCTTTGTCTAGTTCCCTGTGAATTACCAGGAAGTCACTGAGGACCATGTCAGGACCTTTTTAGGACGTTCTAAGGACTTTCATTTTACTAGTCCTTGGGACTTTGTGTGATGGTCCCAAGGGAACGTTCTCTGGGAGACCTTTTTCTAGTCCCTAGTTTGTCCCAAGGACGTTTTTTGGACGTTCTTGGGATGTTGTGTCATGGTCCCCTGGAAGTTTTGTCTAATTTGTCCCAGGGACACCCCGAGGAAGTTTTTAGCAAGTTCTTGGGACGTTGTGTCATGGTCCACTGAACGTCCTTAGGACGTTGTGTCATGGTCCCCTGGAGGTTTTTGTCATGTGATGGTTCCAGGTGTCCCATAACATTATAAGTAAAGTAATGAAATGGTATGGGTAGTTTTAGTACACTGTTCAGCTAAAATAGTGTAATCAATGACAGTATGATTACAATTGACATGATCACTTAGTACTGACTTTTCAATATGAACCCACAACCTCTGGATTTGGGGTATGCTAATATTTCTGCTGCGCCACAAAGCTTGGAGAATCCCTTACACATTCATTACGTATAATACATCTCTGCACATAGTGAAATCGTGCCATCTGCACTGGTATTTTATTTATCCGTTAATGTGACTATTCTCATATTGATTTAATTTACTTAAAGTATTTCAACAATTTGAGTTAGGGTTTTCAGTATAGTTGTCTAATGTGGGTGGGGCATATTATTATGTTTTAATGTTACTCATGAATCCCTAAGATAAATATTATAGTTTTTCTTGAGTGTGTTTTTAACAAAGCTGAGATTTACTTTGAAGTGCAAAGTGTAGGAATAGGCCTACTACAGGTGAAATTAGTCATTGCTACAGACATGGTGGCGTAGCAGGAAGCTCAGAATGCTGTGAACCGAGAGGTTATGAGTTCAAATCCCAGGTGAGGACTGTAATCATGTACTGTATGCCAGTGTTTCAAATACTGTATGTAAGTTGAGAACACTGTTTTTGTGGGTCCCTAGCATTGTCAAAAGACAAAGCGCTGAGAATTGATTTGTGGTCCACCCATCAGGGCCTTGATGGGCTTGGCAACAATTACAAGGGGTGATGTGTATGAAACTAGGGTGCGTGTTCCCTGGGTAAAAATGTTTTGGGGGAAAATGTTTCTTTGTGACCATCAGGTGACGTCCCCGGGACAACCTGGGAACTAGACAAAAACCTACAGGGGACCATGACACAACATCCCATGAATGTCCTAAAAATGTAATGGGGATGTCCTAAAAACTTCCTCGGGGACGTCCTTGGGACAAACCGGGAACTAGGCAAAACCTCCAGGGAACCATGACACAATGTCCCAAGAACATCCTCAAAACGTCCTCGGGGACATCCCCAGGACAAACTAGGAACTAGACAAAACCTCCAGGGGACCATGACACAATGTGCCAAGAACGTCCTCGGGGACTACACAAAACCTCCAGGGGACCATGACACAACGTCCTGACCACTTTAGGCAACCATTTCCTAACGTTCCGGGGACTTCCTAACAACTCATTTTTGTTTGTAGGGTCTGTACTACAATATGTAAATCATATTTATTGTTTTCCCATTTAATTACAAGGTAAGTTATCTACAAGGTTACGTATAGGCTAGGGGTATTTCATGTCCAGGCGTTCTACAGTCTCCCCCACCAAGACATATGGCACAGATAACTCCCTTTTACAGTGGAGGAAAAGCACCCAGATGCTGCAGTATTTATGGGTTAATCGATATGCAGTCAAGATGACACCATGTTCCTGTAACTTTCTGTCACCATGATGGCTCACTAATTTTGGAGAGGATGCTTTCCCCACCTCCGACAGTCCCTGAGATGGTTTAATTTGGCAGTAAAAATGCCAATCAGCCAGTCACTGTCGGTTACTTGTTGTTCCTCGGGAGGTCATGATGAGGGTAAATCCATGGGAGGAATTATATTCACATGCTGCAGCTAGAGACACTTCTAACCCCTGACATCCCATTTGGGTTGTAATTTCATGTTGTTAAAGTGACTAGGCTGAGACTGCAGTCCCTGTGCTGTTAGAAGGGGGCATGGCCAGATCAGGAGGATTTATGCTTTAATTTGTGTGTGTGTGTGTGTGTGTGTGTGTGTGTGTGTGTGTGTGTGTGTGTGTGTGTGTGTGTGTGTGTGTGTGTGTGTGTGTGTGTGTGTGTGTGTGTGTGTGTGTGTGTGTGTGTGTGTGTGTGCAGCTTTTGCTGACAGGGGTCAGTACCGGTCAAAAGCACAAGGGGATCCCAAGGACCTTACCCCCCTTGAAGGATTGTCCCAAGCCAAATGGATGGGGGAAATGAACATGGCCATGTAATCATTACCCTGGTTCCAACACTAAAAACTACATTTTGATGATGTTCTATAACTGATAGTTGAATAGAAAAAGTAGCACTATACTTTCTGATCAATGCTTTCAAGGAAAGTGGGAGGGACATATCCACGTAATTGAAATAGGTCTACGATACCCACCCTCTAGTCTAATCACACTTGAATTACTTCACATTACAATAGGCTACCATATAGAAAATAACGTACAAAAGATTTTACAAGTTGGAATCTCATTTTGGAAATTGTTGACAAGCCATTGTGAATTAAGTTTTCAAATGTACTATAATATCAGTATTATTATAAAAAGAGGAGCAGGCAATATTTCCACCTTTTACATTTCCACCTATGACCTTTTGCATATCAAGCAAATTTGAACTGAAAATGTGGTTTATTTGTAGTTGTTTTATTAAAGTTAAAATAGAATACCATAGAACAGGTATTCCCAAATGAGGGTACGCCAAATAAAAATGTGATTCACATTTAAAAAAATAAAATGTTTTTTTAAAATTCTAAAAAATAAATTATTGACATTTTCAAACAGTTCATTTAGTAAGACCCACATCCATAGAGACACATACCATACCACATACTGGTAGTACAGCACCTGTCGACGACACAAGTTGTTCTGCTTCCACGAGCACATCCAATGCTAGCATCAGTAATTCCACATTTTGTTGTTAGCCCAGCTAGCATGGACACTGACAGTTGTGAATCTGATGCAGCAGTAGAGCTACTGCCCCCTTACCCGGGAAAGCACCGAACAACTGACAGGGAAGTTGGACCATCGTGGAGGCGCAAATATGATGAGAACTACATTGATTTGGGATTCACTTATATTGGGAGTAGTGCCTTTCCTCAGCCACAGTGTTATATGTGCACAAGTACTATCTCACAATTTGATGCAACCTTCACTCTTGTGTAGACAATTAGAAACATGCCAATTTGAAAAATAAGCCATGCAAGTTTTTTGAGCGAGAATTAAGACGACTTTCGAGTAGTAAGACATGTATAAAAGCAACAGATATCATTCATAAGAAGGGGCTAGAATCGTCTTATATGGTGAGCTACTGAGTGACTGGGACAGGCAGGTCACATATTATTGTGGAGGACTTAATTCTTCCTGCTGCCGCGGATATGGCTGGGACAATGCTGGAGCAAAGGCCAAAAAAACTATACAGACAATGACTTCATCAAACAGCACTGTTTCACGACGCATCAGTGACATGGCAGGAGATGTTTTGAAACAATTACTGCTTCGCATACAAGCCAGAGATATCGATACGTCACAGCTGGATGAGTCAACAGACGTGGCGGGCCTGGCACAGGTCCTGGTATATGTCTGTTACGTTTATGGGGGTCAATTAAGGAAGACATCCTCTTCTGCAAACCACTGGAAACCATGACAAAAGGAGAGGATATTTTTAAAGTACTGGACAGCTTTGTGACATCAAATGGACTTTGGTGGTCAAGATGTGTTGGTATTTGTACTGATGGCCCAAAAGCCATAACAGGGAGACATAGTGGAGTGGTAACGTGCATGCAAGCAGTTGCTCCCGCCGCCAACACTGCAGCATCCACCGAGAGACTCTTGCTGCCAAGGGAATGCCTGACAGCTTGAAAGACGTTTTGGACACTACAGTGAAAATGGATATTAAAGCAAGGACCCTGAATTCTCGTGAGTTTCTCACACGATTGGCCTATCTGGGTGATGTTTTTTTCTCACATGAATTTTCTGTATCTAGGATTACAGGGACTCTCCGCAACTATATTCAATGTGCGGGACAAAATTGAGGCTATGATTAAGAAGTTGGAGCTCTTCTTTGTCTGCATTAACAAGGACAACACACAGGTCTTTCCATCATTGTATGATTTTTTGTGTGCAAATGAACTCAAGCTTATGGACAATTGTCAAATGTGATATACCGAAGCACCTGAGTGAGTTGGGTGTGCAATTACGCAGGTACTTTCCCAAAACGGATGACACAAACAACTAGATTCGTTATCTCTTTCATGCCCTGCCTCCAGTCCACTTACCGATATCTGAATAAGAGAGCCTCATCGAAATTGCATCAAGCGGTTCTGTGAAAATTGAATTTAATCAGAAGCCACTGCTAGATTTCTTGATTGGGCTGCGCT
Organism: Oncorhynchus kisutch; assembly: GCF_002021735.2. Lineage (NCBI taxonomy): Eukaryota > Metazoa > Chordata > Actinopteri > Salmoniformes > Salmonidae > Oncorhynchus > Oncorhynchus kisutch. Next base: position 41,348,648 of record NC_034177.2, read on the forward strand.
CAGAGTATCCTGCCTTGGCAAATCATGCTGGTAAGACACTGATGCCCTTTGCAACCACGTACCTATGTGAGAGTGGATTCTCGGCCTTCACTAGCATGAAAACTAAATACAGGCATCGTATAGCATGTATGTAGCAGGCTTACAACGATGGCAAAAAACAACATTTGAGAGTGCGCTGATCCTGGTGCTAGAGGGGTACGCAGCTGGAGGTTGAATGTTTGAAGGGGTACGAGACTATAAAAAGTTTGAGAACCACTGCTTTAGAACATTATACCCTTTAATCACATAGCCCTAGACTAGACAAAATATATTTCCCTATCAAAACGTAAACTATTCTTTACTGGACAAAAATATAAATGCAACATGCAACAATTTCAAGGATTTTACTGAGTTACAGTCAGTAAATAATTAGGCCCTAATCTATGGATTTCACATGACGGGCAGGGGCGCAGGTCCAACCTATCAGAATTAGTTTTCCCCCACAAAAGGGCTTTATTACAGAAATACTCCTCAGTTTCCTCCGCTGTCCGGGTGACTGGTCTTAAGACAATCCTTCAAGTGAAGAAGCCGGATGTGGAGATCCTGTGCTGGCGTGGTTACAGGTGGTCTGCGGTTGTGAGGCCGGTTGGACATACTGCAAAATTCTCTAAAACGACGTTGGAGGCGGCTTATGGTAGAGAAATGAACATTCAATTCTCTGGTAACAGCTCTGGTGGACATTCCTGCAGATAGCATGCCAATTGCACGCTCCCTCAAAACTTGATACATCTGTGGCATTGTGTTGTGTGACAAAACTGCACATTTTAGAGTGGTCTTTTATTGTCCCAAGCACAAGGTGCATCTATGTAATGATCTTGCTGTTTAATTAGCTTCTTGATATGCCAGTGGATGGATTATCTTGGCAAAGGAGAAATGCTCACTGACAGGGATGTAAACATATTTGTGCACAAAATTGGAATGAAATAAGCTTATTGTGTGTATTTGACATTTTTGGGATCTTTTATTTCAGCTCAGCATGGGACCAATACTTTGCATGTTGCGTTTATATTTTTCAGTATAATTAGTGCTATCCGGGAACCTTGGGATGTCCCTGCCCTAAGCCTTACCCCAACCTTAACCCTTACCTTTTTAAATGTCAACTTCAATGGGGTGACGTCAGAGTTGGGCCCCCAGTGATCTCGTTTAGACTTTTACATTCTAATTACTAGTCATTTGTTGTTTTCAGTCAATAGATGTAGCCCACACATTGTTGACAGTAAAGAAAATAGGACTGCCTCGTGTCATAATGTCCCTCCCCTCTCGAGGTGTAAAGAGTTAACGGAGCAGTGGGTTTGCCCATTCTCATGTTTTGAGTGACGCGATCATCTATGAGACAAGAGAGGATCCGAGGTGGCCGCGTTTAACGCTGTTGACCACTACAGTCATTGCGCGCGGGGGACGACAGACATTCGCCTTTTTTCCCCCGACTTGCTGTGTTTTTCCCGCGGACTTTTCTGTGCTATTTGACAACAATGCTCTTAGTTTTCTTACGGAGAATAGTCACTGTGTCGTGTATGAAGGCGTAATCGCGGTGTAGTGGAGCAGCTCGGATTCTACGAGGCCAAAGAGAACTCTTCTTTGGGAAACCAAACATGCCGCGGCGGAAACAAGAAGCGCCCAAGCGCGCGGCAGGTACGTAGCCCACTACGACAGGAGTGGTTTTATTTGAAGCGATAGCAGCTCAAAGATTTGTTGTTCTCAATCTCAAACCTTTGGAGTTCCATTTCCAGTATTTTTTTTCCCCCATAGGAAAACTAGTGCATCTACTCGATGTATAGGCTAACTTGATTTGTAATAACACTTTGTAATACGAACCCACTATCCCAGGAGTAGCATACTAGTACTGTAACTGTAGGCCTATCCCTCGAATGTTACCATTTGTTTCCCCTCGTTACAAAGTAGCCATACTATTTGTGACAGTATCACCCACATCCGATGGCTGCAGTCAACTTTCCCCTTCCCATTGTTCCCATGGATAGTTTACTTTCCCGGTAAACGTTAACTTACCTTGGTGGAAGAATTCAAATGTGTGAAAAGTGTTCCGTCTGTAATAGCGAAATGCCCAAGGCGGTGCCAATACTGTCTGAGTCTCTAGGGGCTTTGAACATTTGATCCAAGCGGCTAACTTTGGAATTGGGAGGTGGACGAATAACTTATGCTTTTGTATTTGTATATAACAAACAATTGGGTCCAGACGAAGAGACCGTGGACTGAAAGAAGGTATAATCGACAGTTGCCATGTCTGATTTGACAGTTGATTGATTAGCTGTCATCCGCTTTGATCTGTTTCTTCCTGATCTACATCAGGAAATCATTCCCCCATGTTATGCAGCCCCATGACGTCACATTAAAAGCACTTTGAAAGCATCGTGTACCCCCCCCTGCAATGGTCAAGTGACTCACAAAAAGCAGAGGGGTAAAGTGGTTTCACAGTCTCTCTCTCACACACACACAGACACAGCCTACAAACACACATACACACTAGGGGGGTTGTAAAATGAGAAGTGCACAATGTAATGGAGGGGAGGAATGGTTTTCTCTATTAGACCAGGCAGTCGGGAAGGCTTTGTTTCATGTTTGATTTAATTGTCTCTTCTCTGACAGGCCCATTCATCAATGGCTTTAATGGTCAATCAGAGACAGGCTGAGTGAGTGCTCCCATTCTGTTTAGCCATACGCTGGCCCAGGCTTTTATTTAATCAAAATGCCCCTGCCTAATGTACACACTCGCTCAGAGGGAGAGCATAAAGAATGTCTGAAAGCTTTCTGATTTCAGAACGAGAAATATTTTTTTCTACTGTTTTTTTTTGTCTTTTCTGTCCATTTGTTTCGTCTCTGTTGAGGCAGGATCATGGGATGTTGTAATATAGACCCATTCTGTGTTTGTTGTGGAAATGTTGGGGAACTTTTAATGTCATTCTTTGTTCATTTATTCTTTATTTTTACCTCCTTTTTGTCAGTGTGTCCCTCCAGCTGCAAGTTATAAAGTTGTCAACTGTTCAGTGGCACACAAAGGGTGATGATGAATTGATTGCAGCACAGAGCATGGTGATGGAGAGAGCAAAGAAAAGGATGACAGATGATGGGCCTTGATTAGGGACTTAGGGGGAAAGCAAGCCCACAGCAACCTTGAGACTTGCCTGAAAAATCTCCTCTCTCTCTCTCTCTCTCTCATATTCTCTATCTCTCCATCTCTCACCCGCTGTCCTTCCCCTCCCCCCTCAGCATTTTCCTAGAAAAAGGCGAAGTTTTGCTTGCTTCATTAGACTTCACCTAATTAGCTGGAAAGGCTGATGGAGTCTTGACAGGCTTAATGATTGGAGATGACAAGTCTGTGTGCCCGGCCTCAACCAACCAGGTTTGCCACCACTTTGATGTAATCAAGTTGATATTACACAGTGCCTCCGCTCCCGGCGCAGCGCTAGCCTTTGGTCGTGCTGTAACTCAATTTTCCGCTGCAGGTGACAAATGGCCGGGCGTACCTGTGTGGGTCAGGTTTGAGTGCTTTTAACAACCAAGGGCAGCCTGACAGGAGAAACGCAAACAGCTGGGAAAGAAACTCCGGATGCATTCACATAGCTTATGATTAGCTTAGGCTGTAGGCCCAGGGGCTATGATGTTTTACATTACAGCATTCTAGTGAGTGTACTCAGTGTAGTGACTGGGACCTAACAAGATGGCCCCTAAGTTAGCATCCTCACAGTTAGTGGCTCTATTTGGTATGTGTGTGCCTGCGTGGGTACTTGCGTGCGTGCATGTTTTGGTGTGATGTGTTTCTATGAGAGTGAGTTTTGTTTTTATAAAAAAATAATAATAATAAAAATTCAGGCAGGTATGGAGTCTCCTACTCAGGCCAGGTTAGTGAAATCAAGCCCCCTGCTCTAATCCGGCCTCCCCGTGCTCCAGTAATCTTTGTGAGCAGTCCCAGCGACGCTGGGAGTTCTGGTTTAGACTGGGCTCTATGGCTAGAGGTCTCCTGTTTCTGCAGGGTCAGACCTATAGCTGCCAGGTCAGCTGTGGCAGCCATCGTGGGTGCATGGGTGGGTGGGTGGTTTGGATGGCAGGGGTGATGAAAGGAATTGCAACCATAGAGGCCCCAGTGAGGAGTGTCAGTCATAGGCCATCGTTCCTCTGAACTCTTTCATCCCTCTAACTCTCCCCTCCATCTACCCCCCCCCCCCCCCCCCCCCCCTCATTGTTACTCACAACTGTTGTCACTGCAGCATCTCTTATACTGAGACAGAAATGTGCTCAGGTACTGTATATTATCATTACAGCGCACATAGGACAAAAATACTAATTGAAATTGAAACCACATATGATTACTTACAAATATGCTTATTGACATATGAATTGCAGAGACCAACAGAAATGGTTTTTGTTTTATATCTGTGGGTGACTGCGTGTGTGTGTTCTGTATTTGTCATTACAGGAATGAGGGGGCATATGGGCTCATAATTGTTCCACTAACAGGTAGGACTAGACCGTGCAGGTGTGAGTCTCAAGGACGTTTTTTTTTGTAGTTTTGTAGGCCACGCCACCCATGGCTAATGAAAGTTACTGTGGTTGGATTCCGGCGGGGTTGAGTCATGCCTGTGATCTATGTGTCTGATAAGTGCATACCTAATGAGGTCGCTGCACCTGCCTGCCATGCCGTTGAGGAGGGGTGGTTGACTGAGTGCTTCCCACAGGTATTGACAGACACCACCCAGTGTAATGATAACAATGCCACCTTAAACTGGGAGGGAGGGAGGTGGAACGGGCTCCTCTTTTAAATGTTTTTTTTTTTTTTTTTTAACCCCACTCGGCAGATGTCAGACCTTGGGCCGGGCTCCAAAAGAGAAAAGGGAGTGAACCGAATCACAAAAAGAGTAAGCCATCCTCTTCCGGGGCCGGGGCGATACCAGTATCACGATACTCGTTAGTAACGTGGCAAGAAAACAAAACACGAAGCGCACTCAACTCCTTTAGGAAAACAGCCCTAATGTTGGAAACAAACATTAGATTGTCATTCAGAATCACATTGATTTATTTTCCAAGCTATAGCACACAATATTTCACATGCAGCACGTTTTTAAAGGACCAGCTTGATCTGCTTCATTTTTTTTCTTCATTTTTGCCATGGAAAAAAATATTGTGCTACTGGCATCTTCACAGCTCTACCCTCCTCAGATCAGGTTTCAGTGCCCTCATGTATGTGAGTGGAGTAGGCCTACGTAGATACTTTATAAAAATAGTCCCGCCATTCGTTGTTGTGATAGATGCAGCTGCGATATGGCAACAATTGGCGCGGTCTTGCTTACGCAAACCCTCAGCTCCCCTCCCAGAGGGCAACGCGTCAGAGCCTAGTGGGATGTGTGGTCTTTTCAGGAAACTGAGCCCGCTCTGGTCTTCAGGGGTCCTGAAACCAAATCCAGGAGGAGAATAGCCCGGCCATGCCAAAGAGCCGATTTCCTTTTCAACAGAGTCATTTATCACTGACCCACCCTTCGTTCCTGACACACTGACGTGTGTCATTTATCATACTGGCTTTAGCAGACACACAGGGAGGGAGGGAGAAAGAGAGAGCGAGCAAGAGAATGAAAGAGGAGAGAAGTAGACCGAGAGGGACTGAGAGAAACAAAGAGAGAGGGGGGAAGGAATTGAGAAAGAGAGGCAGAGTGAGTCTAGTTAGAAAATGAGGAGAGAGAAAGTAACAAAGGGGAAAAAGCATGGTTATAAGACTCTCCCAACAGTATGGTACTGTACAAAATGCTGGAGAGAAGGTGGTGGGGAGGACGATGACGGGAAGGGTTTTTAGATGACAGAGGATTAAGTTACGTGATGTTTTGATGAGTGACAGAATATTCTTCCATGAGTCTCTGGATGTTTGGTTATTGAATATATGATGTGTTTGAGTGTGTGTGAATATGTATATGTGTGTGTAATTTACACCTTGTGTTACGCTGCGTGTTTGCGTGTGTGCAATGGAGTTTGTGTGTGTGGCTGTGTGAGAGAGGGAGATGGTGTGCGCGACTGATGAGCGGGATGATGGGTATCACTCATGCTAGGCTGGCCTCCAAATGAACCCAAGCTGCTCTGCTATCCTGTGGTCCTAACCAGCACTCCCCAAGAGTAAAAAGCAGATTAATGATGGATACCAGGCTTATAGTGCCATTTATCATGGAGAATATTATTTAGGCTGGCCGTGTAGGGCTGTAACTGGAGAGCAGGACGAGCAGAGTGGAAAGCCTTAGACAGACACTCACTGTGTGATGAATGACCGTGCTCTCTGGCGGAGTGTTACTAGACACCCGGGCCACAGCAGTTGGGCCGAATCATATGGCCCAGCTATAGTGGATGATATGACATTTATCCCTCAACTACACTACCCAGATTGCTTTGCCTGGAGGGTTCGGCCCTCTGAAAAAACTCGGTCCCCGTCTTTTATAAGCTAACAATGTGCTTGAAAATCATTTAATGGGAAAATTGTGCCTTGCTTCCTAGGCGTAAAAAAAAGTGATGGTTAGTTTTAATGGATATTCAGTTTGATTAGTGTAGCGTAAATTAGAAATACAATGGACTAGATGTTTGACCAAAACCCTCCCATTTTACTGTGCCCTGTAGAGGTCAGCAGGCTTCTGCTCCTCTGTGCTCCGGGCAGTTACTCCACAATCATGAATAAGAGTACAGTGAGGGGTCAAGGCAAGGCCAGCTCCGCTGCTTCGTCTCTCTCTCACAATTAGAAAAGGTTGTTTCTCTCTCCCGCCCCACACACATAGACACTGGTGTTGTGATTTATGGTGCCCATCCATCTTAGGTCCCCGTCCATCACCTCCTCGTTGCTAGGCGATCATCACAGCAGCTGTTTGTTGGGAGTGGAGTGGGCCTTGAATGGTTGTCCCTTTGATGTGGTGAGAACATAACATCTGAGAGGGTCTCTATCTCTTTCTCCTCAGATTTGTTTGTGTGAGAGATCTTTGTCTTTGTACTGTAGCTGGTTGAGTGTCAGATTAACCAATATACACTGTGTACAAAACATTAAGAACACCTAGGGTTATTGCTGTGACCATATTACCGCCACACCGGCAGTCATGAGATATGACCACAGTAAAACTCTATGTGACCGTTGAGTCACGGTAATCTCCTCTTATGCACTCTGGACATGTTAGTGAAAATCAAATACAATTTTATTAGTCACATGAATACAATGGGTATAGGTTCACCTTACAGTGAAATGCCTACTTACGAGCCTCTAACCAACAATGCAGTTTCAAAAAAATACAGATAAGAATAAAAGTAACAAGTAATTAAAGAGCAGCAGTAAAATAACAATAGCGAGACTATATACAGGGGGTCACCAATAGTCAATGTGCGGGCGCACCGGTTAGTTGAGGTAGTATATACATGTAGGTAGCGTTATTAAAGTGACTATGCGTAGCTGACAACAGAGAGTATAAATGACTAGATGTTCAGGAGTCTTATGGCTTGGGGGTAGAAGCTTTTTAGAAGCCTCTTGGACCTAGACTTGGCACTCCCGTACTGCTTGCCGTGCGGTAGCAGAGAGAACAGTCTGACTATGGTGACTATAGTCTTTGATAATTTTTAGGGCCTTCCTCTGACACCGCCTGGTATAGAGGTCCTGGGCCGTTCGCACTACACTCTGTAGTGCCTTGCGGTCGGAGGCAGAGCAGTTGCCATACCAGGCAGTGATGCAACCAACAACATGCCACACTGATCCTCAACACAGGGGCACCTCAGGGGTGCGTGCTTAGTCCCCTCCTGTACTCCCTGTTCACTCATGACTGCACGGCCAGGCACGACTCAAACACCATCATTAAATTGGCCTATGACAACGGTGGTAGGCCTGATCACCGACAACGACGAGACAGCCTATAGGGAGGTGGTCAGAAACCTGGCCATGTGGTGCCAGGACAACAACCTCTCCCTCAACATGATCAAGACAAAGGAGATGATTGTGGACTACAGGCAAAAGAGGACAGTGCACGACCCCATTCTCATCGACGGGACTGCAGTGGAGCAGGTTGAGAGTTAAGTTCCTTAGTGTCCACATCACCAACAGGTCCAAGCACACCAAGACAGTTGTGAAGAGGGCACGACAAAACCTATTCCCCCTCAGGAGACTGAAAAGATTTGGCATGGGTCATCAGATCCTCAAAAGGTTCTACAGCTGCACCATCGAGAGCATCCTGAGCATGCTCTCGATGGACACTAAGGAACTTAACTCTCAACCTGCTCCACTGCAGTCCCGTCGATGAGAACACATAGGAAAGAATCTATGTACAGTGTGTACAAATGTAGAAGAGTAGGGAGGTAGGCAATAAATAGGCCTCCAACCACTCTGACATCAATGCAAATACAAACACAATGAAATGGACAGCCTTTCTAAGGTGGTGATTAATTCAAAACACCATATACATATAAGAGCTTATATAAGGCCAAGCATATATATATATATATATATATATATATATATATATATTTTAATAATGATTGTGCCATTATATAATATTCCTTTATCTGGTGTGCAGAGAGCTGGGCTGTTAACAGTTTAGTTATGAAAAAATGTTACTACAGATTTCACTTGGTTTCCCAAATTAAGTGCTGGGTGTAACTGCAGGAACAGGCAACAAATAATAAGTAGGCAACCTGACATGAGTGAAACGAACCACCCAGAAAGTGGCCTCCATTCCCTGTACCTGCACATGTAACCTTTTCTTTAACTAGGCAAGTCAGTTAATAACAAAATCTTATTTACAATGACAGCCTACCGGGGAACAGTGGGTTAACTGCCTTGTTCAAGGGTCAGAATGACAGATTTGTCAGCTCGAGGATTCGATCCAGCAACCTTTCGGTTCCTGGCCCAACGCTCTAACCTCTAGGCTACCTGCCTAGAGGAGTACCCAACATATATTATGTTTATAATAGGCCATTCTAAATCAAAACTAATTTGACATCTTAGTAAAGACAAGATTAACTTGAGAAAGTATGATGACTTGATGAGAGAACAGGGTGTGCATAGCCAAATAACATACAGTAGGTCAACTTTGTTAAATGTAGATGTTACAAAGGCTTGTATGGAGATGCTAAACCTGTCTGTTAATCACCGTGAGACCGTCAGTATTTTGCATGACAATAACCAGCTGTCAAAATTTCATGACTGCCACAGCTCTAAGAACACCTTAATAAAATTGAGTAGTACCCCTCAATTCATCGGGGCATGGACTCTACAACGAAAGCGTTCCACAGGGATGCTGGCCCATGTTGACTCCAATGCTTCCCACAGTTGTGTCAACTTGGCTGGATGTCCTTTGGGTGGTGGACCATTCTTGATATACACAGGAAACTGTTGAGCATGAAAAATCCAGCAGCGTTGCAATTCTTGACACAAACCAGTGCACCTGGCACCTACTACCATACCCTGTTCAAAGGCAGTTCAATCTTTTGTCTAGCCCATTCACCATCTGAATGGCACACATACACTGACTATACAAATCATTAAGAACACCTGTACTTTCCATGACATACTGACCAGGTGAATCCAGGTGAACGCTATGATCCCTTATTGATGTCACTTGTTAAATCCACTTCAATCAGTGTACATGAAGGGGTGGAGACGGGTTAAAGAAGGATTTTAAAGCTTTGAGACAGATTGTGTATGTGTGCCATTTAGAGGGTGAATGGGCTAGACAAAAGATTCAAGTGCCTTTTGAATGGGGTATGTTAGTAGGTGCCAGGCACGGCGGTTTGTGTCGTACTGCAATGCTGCCGGGTTTTTCACGCTCAACAATTTCCATGTGTCAAGAATGGCACCCAACGGAAATCCAGCCAACTTTATACAAGTTAAAGCATTGGGAAGCATTGGAGTCAACGTGGGCCAGCAGCCCTGTGGATGTCTTTCGACACCTTGTAGATTCCATACGCCAATTAATTGAGGCTGTGTTGAGGGCAAAATATCCTTCATTTATCCTTCATTCATCAAGTGGATTTAACAAGACCTCAATAAGTGACCTCAAGGAATCATAGTGTTCATCTAGTCATTCTGTCATGGAAAGAGCAGGTGTTCTTAATGTTTTGTACACAGTGTAGCTCAGGTCCTGAAGGTCTGTATACAGCTGCCTGTTGTAGGTCCAGTCATAACACAACAATGCAGCATTCTGGGAGTACAGCACAGTTTGATCTATCTGCTTTCCCAGTCTCGCTCGCTCTCTCAACATGGTACAGCATTGAGCCTCACCTGGAGCAAGAGGAATCTCTGTTTTTCCCATCTCCTTGAGCACACATCCTGCACTACAATCAGCGGACACAGTGCATTCAATCATTCATTAGGGGGTAGAAAATAGGAACAGAATAGGAGGAACAGTGATGTACAGTAATAGACTGCCGTGAGCATCTCTTTTTGAGCGATCAAACACAGCCACATATTAGTAAATCTTTCTCTTAAGGTTATGACTTCCAACACTTTTCTACCATTTTGAGTGTTGGACTATGCTGTCTTACCACCACTGACGGTTGAGAGAAACTCTACCTGTAGCCTATCTGTTACCGACCACCTCGATTCGGTCTTATGTAGCAAAATGTTTAATTGTGTTTTATTTTATTTTTTATTTTTTTTACATTGGATGAAAGTAGAGAGCTAGAAAATTTTACATCATACACAGCAGTTGAGGAACAACTCCTTTGAAAGTTGATAAACTTGTAACCCCACTTTTGAGAAAATGGCCCTTGAATGTTTCTGCATTGTTTATACCCTCTTAAGCATTAGCCCCACCCATCTCTTTAAGGATTGACATGTGAGGCCATGTACTAAACAGAGTGAGTAGTTTAGTAAACAATCAAAGATTTGAAGACTATAAAAGTGGTAAAAGTAGTAGCTTACAATAAGATAAACTCCAGGTAAAAATACACTATCTAGCCCTTGCCCTATATCCTAATCTGATTTTGGTGTATTGTCAATGCTGTTCACATTACTGTCTCTGGTATAATAAAATAAAGTAAATAAAATAAAATCTATGTGGATGGGTCACTTATGTCTAGACATGTACTCATGTTTATGAAATACTATAGATGGCTGTACTCACCCCCAGACACACCTGGCTAACTTGATGTAATCAACTGGCAAAGTGGAGTCTTTTGTTTAGACATGTAGCTAGCTAGCTCAACAATGAACCGGCATAATTCCAACTTATATTACTACCAATACAAACATTGTCATAGCTGTAGTATGAATCTGCAGGTAGCTAAAGCTAATAAACTAGGTTTTAATGTTAGCGAGCAAACATTAGGCTACAACTAGCAATGCAAATGGTTTTCTGATTCTAATGACATTACTACACAGATCATACAAGTAACATTAGCTAGCTAGCAAGCTAACGTTCACTAGCTAGCTAATAGTATGCCGTAACTTGCAATGAAAATGACTTTCTGACTTATAATATCTGAAAATGTAGCTAGACTCTTACCTGTATAAATGGATGAACGCTTCACAGCAGACTGGAACCATTTAAACTCTGTTTTTGTTTGTAGTGACATCTTGTTTGGCCAGTGTTGTCAAGTCACCCCAGTTCACACTGACAGTGGTGTGTGCAGAAATTACTCCATCTTTTCCAACTGATCTGTCGATAGCACCTGCTAAATTCAAGGCATCAATGCTGTTGAGAATTGTAGCAAAATGTTTGTAGTTCTCGATGGCTAATGTTATATCTTTCAAAAATGGCACTGTAGAAAGGGCTATCAACACATACTGAGCAGCTCACCTTATAGACAGAAGCGTGCTACATGGCAGACCAATCCAAACTCATCTCCCAGCATGTCCAGTCCATCCATTATCTCAGCCAGTCATGGCTAGTGGGAAGGTTCCTGACTTTTTCCGTGGCTAAACCAACTAGGCTCGTAATTTAACAATTTTATTTGTATTTACAGATTGGAATACACGTTTGTTATTAAGGCACATGAATGTTCATGTGTTCCAGATGGCGTTTCTGCCCAAAAAAACACATTTTGATTTAAAACAAAATATATATTTATGTTCAAATGCATCCCTGTGAAGTAGTGACGTGTAACATACGCCTAGTTTCCTGAAACAAGTCACATTTTTTTCTGACAGAGTATAATTTCACCTCGTGCTACTCCCTCCTTCCTAGCAACAGAGGACACGAGGGGAATACCACCACAAGACCAATGAGTGGTTAGCCTAGCATGACAAATGTTAAGGAATGAAGACATTTCATTTTACTTTCCCCACTGATCTTCGGACATTTTGATAGAACCAAACAAGACTGTTTTGGTATGGAATTATTCAAATCTATTTTAAAGCCTGGAGTCAGTCGACTGCTGGGAAACTGGAACTAGTGGAAGTCGGTGGTTTGCGGTTGTGTGATTTTTGAGGCTGTGGTGACTTACTTCCTGGAGGTTCTAAGTGTTATTTAAGGCTCCTTCCTGTAAGTAAGGCCCCCCTGCCGAGGCACTGTGTTGCTTTAAGGGCAAGAGGGTCCAGTTAAAGAACAAATGTCCGGAATAAGAAACACCACAGCTGGGTAGTGAGGCCCTGCTTACCTCTCTCCACTCTCAGTACCCTTACTGTGATCTATGATCATACTGTAGAGTGTTGTTCACTACCACCTCGTGATCCTCTCAGGATGTTGCCACTTTAAAGCATATCTTAACATTTTTCAGACTTACCTCCTATTTTTCTAGTTACCCTAAAAGCAGTCTATTGGGACAGGAGAGATTTATCCACGGTTTGGATTTGTTTAAATAGCAGCCCTGCTATAACTACCTATTGTTAGCCAATTCTCACCAAAAGCAATGTGTGGGATAGAGGCAGGCTCATCATGTTCAATGAATGAATCCACTCTCTTCTTCCTTATTCCTCCTCGGTTTTTAACTCTAGCTGGCTGTTTTAGCTGGCCAACCCCTGGCCTCCTATCTGTGGAACTGTTATTGTTACGTGGTACAGTAGCAGAACGAGAGAGCTTAATGATGGCATCCCTTTCCTATGAATAGCCATTAGCCACATTTGTTTCGGTGCCAGCTATGATAGCCTAAGTCTGTCGCTTTAGGCTAGTTGGTGGTTGGACCACCGACAAATATAACACTCTCCTTTTTTTACTCCTTTTGACTTCTCCTTCCTCTCCCTCTTTTCAAGCTGTTCTGTGGTCAGCTCCTGTAGCTAGCTGTAAGCTGCTATGTCATTCAGTGGTTGAAGTGCAGACTCTGGTAGTAGTGTCTTGATTACACATCCTGTTTACCCCAGTGTTGTGTGTGATTTGGCTCCCAGCTCAACTGGCTGTTTCCCCATCTGTGTGGAGGCTGAGTGAGGTGATCACTGGGCAGTGCAGGGAGCTGAGGGCGAACAGATCCACCCTTACTGTTCTTAAAAGCTGATTACTTCAGGATGCATGTTTTTGTTTTCTTTCTTTTTTTTCTCAGTTGAAGCCTTCACCTTTTCTTGTGTCTTGCTTCCATCACTCACCAGCCTTTCCCGGACAGGGTGTGACTCCTGCCTTTGACTAAATGATTACTGATGATGTACTAGGGTGTACCATCTACCATCAGAAGAGAGGGCCTGGTTTTGCGTCTCACTTTTGGTGTATAGTCACAGTGCCTGTTTATCCCATGTTTCTTCCCTGTTCCTGATCGTCGGAACACTCTTAGAAGAAAAAGGTGCTAGCTAGAACCACAAAGGGTTCTTTAGATGGTTCCATGTCGAACCTTACACCTCCACAAATAACCCTTTGATAATCCTCGAGAGTGTCGCTAGCTATCTGTTAATTCTCCATCCAGGTGTATTCCTAATAATCCAGCATTCTTCTCAGAATGAACCCAACACACCCATCACATTTCATTAGAGTGATAAATCACCTCTGTTGTCAGTCAAGCTTGGGAGAATAATTGGATGGTGGTTGTCACCCACGGTGATGGATGATCAGTCATTGGGGATCAAATTAACAGATAGTGCTCAGATGTAATGACTGTTTTGCATTTTAAATTGCCTGGGAGCGTTGACTGCTGGTCGTCCGTTTTTATTGCGATGCCCTTTCAGCCCACATCTTAGCCTTGCTGTCTAGACTTTAGACTAGACTAGGAGATTGGAATTATGTTCTTAATATTTTTTAACATTTTTGTGTTAGGAAAGGCTTGCCAAAATGACACTCACCAAAAGTAGTCATATACAGCTAGAACAAAGGTTCAAAGGAATATGTGAAACATGTTCACGATGGGTCATTGATCAAGACTATAAGAGCGAACTAAGGACTTCTCTTTCAACCTGCTTGCTAATGCCAGAGTCATAACCTCAGTGATTGAACCTGACATCTGTGACCAGCTGCTCTGGATACAAACACATTAACGTAGCCACCTCATCCTGACTGTATTTCCTCCAAATTAGACACTCACACGAACACCATCCGGAGATCGGAGGAGAGAAAAAAACCTAAGACTGAGATATCTCCCCTGCTGGTTTGTCCCCCGAGCGGTGAGCGATTTACCTCCTCAGAACCCCCCTCCTTCACATTATCATAATTGTGTCCAGGACATGAGGCCAGGGAAGTGATCATGTCATTTTATTTACACCCAGCTTGGCCCTCTTTACGAGCGGTGTGCCAGGCCCTGCCAAGCGCACGGGGCCCAGTGACATCTTTTGATCAGGGCTGTCGCAGAAGATCAGTGGAGACTGGCAGGTAATGGATACCCAGTGACAAACTAAATCTACGGGCAGGATGGGAGACTAGACCGCACCTGCCAGGTCCCTATTAGACTGGCCCTTTCAGTGGGGCTGCCTGCCTGCCTGCTGACACCCACCGGCCCCAGGGCCAACATCAGACCACTGCCCAGCCGCCCTGAGATTAGCTGTTAGCAGGATATGGGGGTTATTCCAGCGATGACATTTTTAGACTGGATGTTTTTGTGTGTAAAGGGGTTGGTGATTTGGTGTGTGTGTGCATAGCCAGAATGCTCGCCTGTCATAAGTATACAGGATGTTCAGAACATCTTTGCTCATAGTTTTTTTGGGGGGGGGTGGGGTCCATAATGAAGTGGGCAGAAAGGGAAGGGGCAAAGGGAGGAGGCTGGTGACGTGTCCTTCGCCAAGACATTTGTCCCACTTAGCTGTGACAGTGTGTGGGGACCCAAGTGAGGGAGGGTCTGTCACTACAGGGGACCGTCACTCTCTGAAGACGGGAAGGGGGGTGCTGAGGGAGGGTCGCTGTCCCCTGTGATCGGTACCCAGAAAACGTACACACCTGTCTAAGGTGAGCCGAGGGCGCACACATGCAAAGTGACAGGTTGCTTATGTGTTGCCCATAGTCTTTTACTCAACCTCGCACTCTTATGTCTGTTTCTCTCTGAGGAAATGTCTCTGATGTCCTGTGTATGTGTGTTTTGCCTAACACCAAGCACCTGTTAGCCTGCTCCAAAAGGCACTTCTAGTCTGTCTGTGATACTCATCACCATTGGTAATCTCATGTGCCTCACTTCCATTTAGTTGACTTTGAAAGGTGTCGATCTAACATTTTAAATAGTCTGATCATCATAAATCATATTTCCCTTTATTAGCAATGAGTGGAAATCCTGTCTGTGTCCCTGTCTGTCTGTGTGTCCCTGTCTGTCTGTGTGTCCCTGTCTGTCTGTGTGTCCCTGTCTGTCTGTGTGTCCCTGTCTGTCTGTGTGTCCCTGTCTGTCTGTGTGTCCCTGTCTGTCTGTGTGTGTGTCCCTGTCTGTCTGTCTGTGTGTGTGTCCCTGTCTGTCTGTCTGTGTGTGTGTCCCTGTCTGTGTGTGTGTGTCCCTGTCTGTGTGTGTGTGTGTGTGTGTGTGGAGACGGACAGACAGACGAGAGGCAGTTGAAGAGGCGTCAGACATATTAACTGACAGATGGAGGTTGATCCAACTCATTTATTACCCCAGAGGAGAATGCCACAGCACGATTGAGCTTCATTAATTTCCGATTTAGCTTTCATTTCAAGCTGTTGCGCCCTGAGATAAATAAAATGCCACATTGTGTTTTTGCCAAGATATTGTTTTTTGTTTTACCTCACCATAAACAAAGTAAAGGAGAGAGTAGAGGAGAATCAGCTAGTTATATGTGTGGCTGGGGTAGTATATAAACACAGGCTTGTCTGGGAGGAAAATAACACCTTAACGGCTGATGAGGTGAAATGGGATGACTGTCATTTCTCAACTCGGCTTTCACTCGCCTCCCGCACAGATGGCTCATTTATCCCTGCGAGTCCTCAGGCGCCCGTAGTAGAGAAACTTTCTCTCCAATAGTTCAACTAACACCCTGTGTGGGAAAGATGGGTCAGTCTGTGGACATCTGAGGGTTGGAATTAAGATAAGTGACTGGTTGATTTTGACAATTCACTTGGAGTCCAGTACAAATAGGAAGAAACCATATACACTGAGTGTACATACCTTTAGGAACACCTGCTCTTTTCCATGAGACTGACTAGGTGAATCGAGTTGAAAGCTATAAACCGTTATTTATGTCACATGTAGATGAAGGGGAGGAGACGGGTTAAATAAGGATTTTTAAGCCTTGAGACAATTGAGACATGGATTGTGCGTGTGCTGTTCAGAGGGTGAATGGGCAAAACAAAAGATTTAAGTGCCTTTGAACAGGGTATGGTAGTAGGTGCCAGGCGCACCAGTTTGTGTCAAGAACTGCAACACTGCTGGGTTTTGTCACGCTCAACAGTTTCCCGTGTGTATCAAGAATGGTCCACCACCCAAAGGAGATCTAGCCAAACTGTAGGAAACAGTGGCGTCAACATGGGCCAGCCTCTATGTGGAACACTTTCAACACCTTTTAGTCCATGCCCCAACGAATTGAGGCTGTGCCGAGGGCAAAAGGGGGTGCAACGCTATATTAGGATGGTGCTCTTAATGTTTTGTACACGGAGTGTGTTCAAACCTTCCTAATATTGAGTTGCACCCCCTTTGCCCTCAGAACAGCATGAGTTTATCAAATGGACTCTAAAAGGTGTCAAAAGCGTTCCACAGGGATGCTGGCCCATGTTCATTCCAATGCTTTTCAGGTGTCAAGTTGGTTTGGATGTCCTATGGGTGGTGGGCCATGCTTGATACCAGTAGAGGTTGCTGAGGGGAAGATGGCTCATAATAACGGCTGCAACGGAGCTCATGGAATGAAATCAAATGCATAGAAACCATGTGTTTGATACAATTCCGCTCCAGCCATTACCACGAGCCCGTTCTCCCCAATTAAGGTGCCACCAAACTCCTGTGCTTGACACACACGGGAAACTGTTGAGTGGGAAAAACCTAGCCGCGTTGCAGTTCTTGACACAAACCAGTGCGCCTGGCACCTACTACCATACCCCGTTCAAAGGCACTTCAATATTTCGTCTGTCCCATTCACCCTCTGAATGGCACACACACAATCCATGTCTCAATTGTCTCAAGGCTGAAAAATCCTTGTTTATTCTGTCTCCTTCCCTTCATCTACACT
Source organism: Oncorhynchus kisutch (assembly GCF_002021735.2). Lineage (NCBI taxonomy): Eukaryota > Metazoa > Chordata > Actinopteri > Salmoniformes > Salmonidae > Oncorhynchus > Oncorhynchus kisutch. The sequence goes on from NC_034177.2 coordinate 41,366,151, forward strand.
GATTAAAGTGGATTTAACAAGTGACATCAATAAGGGATCATAGCTTTCACCTGGTCAGTCAATGTCATGGAAACATCAGGGTTCTTAATGTTTTGTATACTCTGTGAATCTCTATTATTTCAATGTAACATAATTTTCATGCTTTCCACCAAGTCCTCCAACCAGGGGAGAGGGTAGTTCAATAAAAGAAAAAAAGTGATCAGATATTATGAAATTAATAGAATTAGTCAGTGTGTTCAGTGGCCTTCATATAACACACCCTCTCTTCTGTTTCCCCTCCAGCCTACTCTCCAGAGGAGTTGGAGGAGATGAAGGAGGAGATGAAGGAGCATGCGATGGAGGAGGTGGAAGAAGAGGGCGTGGACTTTCAAGAGGACGGAGAGGGCTCAGAAAAGGACCTCACCAAAGAGGCACTGGGTGACCGGGACTCCATTGTTGGGGCCGAGCTCTCTGCTCAGGAGATGGACATTGAATCACACGTGAGCGATGCCAGCGACCCCTTGTCAGACTTTGAGACCACCTCTGTCGACGCCGAGGAGAGGCTTGTCAAAGAGCCTCTGAACGGAGCAGGGGTGAGGCTGGACACTCCCTTGGCGCTGGACACTCCCTTGGCGCTGGACACTCCCTTGGCGCTGGACACTCCCTTGGCGCTGGACACTCCCTTGGCGCTGGACACTCCCTTGGCGCTGGACACTCCCTTGGCGCTGGACACTCCCTTGGCGCTGGACACTCCCTTGGCGCTGGACACTCCCTTGGCGCTGGACACCCTGGAACAGATGAAGACCATCTACTCCAGCTTCCTGACCAACACTTATTGGTCGCCCCTGAACTTTAACCCCACCCCAACGCCAACTCAGACACTGACACATGTGGAGAAGCCACCGCGGACTAGCAGCTCTAGCAGCAGCAGTAGCAGCAGCAGTAGTTATGACTGGCACCAGTCCGCAGTGGCTAAGTCCCTGCAGCAGCAGGCCTCTCAGAGCCGCCACCACCCTCATCCCTCAGAGCCCAGTCTCTTCAGCACAGTGCAGCTCCATAGACAGAACCCCAGACTGTACGGCAACATCTTCACCGGGGCCAGCAAGTTCCGCTGCAAGGGCTGCAGTGCCGCCTACGACACCCTGGTGGAGCTCACCGTGCACATGAACGACACGGGCCATTACCGCGATGACAACCATGAGAGGGGAGCCAACGGGGCCAAGGGGCACTGGTCCAAGCCTCGCAAGCGCTCCCTGCTGGAGATGGAAGGCAAGGAGGATGCTGCGAAGGTGCTGAAGTGCATGTACTGTGGCCACTCCTTCGAGTCCCTGCAGGACCTGAGCGTCCACATGATCAAGACCAAACACTACCAGAAAGTGCCTCTGAAGGAGCCACTGGCCCCTGTGGCAGCCAAAATGATCTCAAGGAAGAGAGGCCCACTCTCTGGGAGCCTGGACCTCCCTGGCTCCCCAAGTTCAAGAGAGGTGACCCCCAAACCCAAAGCCTCCCTGAGTGGTGACCCCAATGACCCCTCCCACAAGGTCTCCAACCCCTATATCACCCCCAGCAACCGCTTCGGCCACCAGAACGGCGCCAGCTATGCGTGGCAGTTCGAATCGCGCAAGTCCCAGATCCTGAAGTGCATGGAGTGCGGAAGTTCCCACAATACCCTGCAGGAGCTGACCGCCCACATGATGGTGACGGGTCACTTCCTCCGGGTCACCAATGGCAACCCCCCCAGCAAGAGAGGAGGCAGGTCTGTTCCAGAGGCTGCCTCCCCCAGCACTGTACAGGCCACACCCCCCACACAGGAGGGGGTTCAGTCAATCCCATTGGCTCCTACATTCTCCCCCCCTCCACCCTCTGCCGTTTCAGCCCTGGCCATCTCCCCTCCTCTCAAAGACATTAAGAAAGAGGAGATGGAGGACGAGTGTACCAAGGACATGGTCAGCCATGACAAGGTTTCGGACGAGGAGGTGGAGGAGAAGTTTCACAACTCCACCAAGTATAACTATCTGACCGAGGAGGACCTGAAGGAGAGCCCCAAGGGCGGCTTCGACATTCTCAAGTCCCTGGAGAACACGGTGACTTCGGCCATCAACAAAGCCCAGAGTGGCAACCCCAGCTGCGGGGGATACCCCAGTATCCACGCTGCATATCAGTTCCCCAACTCCCTGAAGCTGCCCCAGGGTAGTGCTGAGAAGAGCTCCCCTCTCAAGTACCTATTCACTGGAGGAGAGGGGGTGCTCTCTTCCCTCAGCAAGAGCCAGCCCCTGATCTCCCCACCGACTAGTCAGAGCTACCCCCTCCCCCACCTCAACAACTTCCAGGCCATGGAGGAGCTGGTTAAGAAGGTGACTGAGAAAGTGGCCAAAGTGGAGCGGAGGGTAAAGAGAGAGGTGTCCCCCAAGAGAGAGGTGTCCCCCAAGAGAGAGGTGTCCCCCAAGAGAGAGGTGTCCCCCAAGAGAGAGGTGTCCCCCAAGAGAGAGGTGTCCCCCAAGAGAGAGGTGCACCGGCCCCCCTGTGGAAGTGACGCCGCAGAGTCCACTGGAGCAGAGTCCCTGCTTCGAGAGTGGAGGGCGGTGACTCCGGCTAACAGTGACAGTAGCCATAGCGACAGAGCCTCGCCGTCTGCGAGAGCGAGCAGGAGAAAAACGGTTCCGTTGCCTGCCACTGCTCTGAGCTGCAGCACAGCCTTCATAACAGGCCACGCCCCTCTGGAGCAGCCCTTCGTTAACCCTTTAAGTGCTCTTCAATCTGTGATGAATGTCCACCTGGGGAAGGCAGCCAAGCCCACCCTGCCCAGCCAGGACCCTCTCAGTTTGCTGTCCAGGCTGAGCCAGAGTATGGCCGAGAGGGCTGCCGTGGCCTCCTCCCCCACGCACACCAAGAGACACCCAGAGCCTGTGGCTTGTCGGGGCATAAGTCAGTCCATTGATGACCAGCCCATGGACCTGACAAAAGGGAAGCGTGATCGAGGGGGCTCTATGGGCTCTGACCCTCTGACTCCCTCATCCACAGCCTCCTCCGTTTCCCCTTCCTCAATGGTGACCCCTGCTAAGATGACAGTGGTCTCTCCCTTCACATCCAGCAGCCCGTTACATGAAAACGCTCTGTCGGACATCTCCGACATGCTGAGGAACCTGACGCAATCAGCACACCACGTCTCCAAGCCCCCCTCCAGGACGCGGATCACAGAGCGGGTCACAGATGTAGTGGGCTCCACCACCCAAGAGGAGGCTGAGGGGTCCATGGCCAATAAGAGGAAGGGCCGTCAGTCCAACTGGAACCCCCAGCACCTGCTTCTCCTACAGGCCCAGTTCTCTTCCAGCCTCAGGCCGACATCCGAGGGCAAGTACATCATGTCCGACCTGAGCCCCCAGGAGAGGATGCACGTGTCCCGCTTCACGGGCCTCTCCATGACCACCATCAGTCACTGGCTGGCCAACGTCAAGTACCAGCTGAGGAGAACCGGCAGGACCAAGTTCCTCAAGAACCTGGACTCAGGCCAACCGGTGTTCTTCTGCAGCGAGTGCGCTTCACAGATCCGGACCCCCGCTGCCTACATTTGCCACCTGGAGGCCCACCTGGGCTTCCGACTGAAGGACCTGGCCAAGCTCTCCCCCAAACAGACCCTGAGGGACTCCTCGAAAGGTGGGTCTGATGAACTGCCCCTCCTGGACCCTTTCCTCTTCTCTTCTGCACCCTCTTCTCAGTCACAAGAGGAGGGCAGTGGGACTGTGTACCGGTGCCAGCTGTGTATCCGTAAGTTTGCCAGTAAGCATGCCATCAAGCTCCACCTCAGCAAGAGCCATGGGAAGTCCCCAGAGGACCATCTCCTGTATGTCTCTGGGATGGGGAAACACTAGAAGTAGAATTGACATTTCATTATAGAAACACTTGAGTGCTCCCAGCATTGGACATACTGGAATATAAGCTGTTAAAAAAAAGAGAGAACTTAAAAGAAAACAGTTGAAGGTGTGACAAAAGTAACTACTGTTAAGTGTCAGCACAACGTGTTTACATTCATGGCCTATGCTTGTCTGTATTTTTCTCCATTTCAAAATATGTTAATTTCACATGTTGAAGATATAGATCATGAATATTCAGCTTTTAAAGGGATAGTTCGCCCAATTACTAAGTTACATATTTTTCCTTACCTTTTACCACAAGTTGTCTATTGGCCAGGAGAGACCACGATACAAACTTTAGATTTGTTTCCATCTCTGAAGATAAGGACACATTTACGTCATTTTGTATTTTGGGTGAACTCTCCATTTGTAAGATATAGTCATTTGAGATTTATTATATTGTAATGTAGTTATTTTTACATTTTTGTGAAGTTTATTGGAATTTGTTGACTCTTTGAACTACATGTATGTATGTATGTATTAACAAGTTAACAGTTCAAAACTAGTTTGATACTCCAGTTTTTAGTTGGCTTTTGTCACCTTAAGCGGGGTTTGCTGATGAAGCATTTCTACTCTGAGATCAGCCATGAACCTGGGAGTGCTCTTCGGGAGAATTAGCCAAACAAATAAATGACATTGTACTAGCCAGTAACATCACATTTTATATATAGTTTGTGTTGCAGGTTTTGTCGACTCTGCAGTATTGCTTATCATCATGTCAGGGGCCCTCAAACCACGTCTATGTACAAATGTACATACAGTATATAGGCTAACCACTTTCTGTTTAAGTTATGCATACTTGTTATATTTCCTAATTTAAGAGGACTATGACTATCCACTGGTGCAGAGCCTTTGAAGAAGACAGAAATGACATTGTTTTGCACAATAGTTTTATAAATGTTATTTGATAAGAAAATATATAAAATTTAACTTTGTTCATGCTCTGTTGCTTCTATTATTAAATTGACTTGAAGTGCTGCACACAACTGTTTTGTATTTCTTAAAATATCACAAATGCTTATTACACCTCTTATTGTATTGTTACCAGGTCCCAAACACACCCCAGCACGACAAAACAGATTCGGCATCCACAAAACACACTTAGTTACTGCAGAGCCTTCAGCCCTGTCTAGGCTCTGTAATGTCTGCACAGGCACAGTCCTACCAAACACCAACTGTAGTGTGTGTGTGTGTGTGTGTGTGTGTGTGGCTAAGAGACAGTGTGTTGCACCGAGACGTCTGCCAGGTGGTGCTGCATGTCAACCACCAGATGTTCCTGAAACAAGCCACTGGAGGAGAGTGCAACAGCAGGCAGAGTGGGCTGATTACCACCGGGGCTTCAATGCCATCATCATGAGGCAGCCAGGGACAGAGGCAGAGGAGCTGGCATATCGCCGGTTTAATGTTGATATCCCTTGGCAGACGTGCATATGATGCTCACACCCAGACTCCAACTGTATAGTTGTATACCTAAACCGCTGGAACTTGAACCTTTTAAACAGACTTTTGAAACACTCCTATTCTGTCTCAAGGGCATGAATCACTGTGACATTGCAACAGGCTAACTGCTCGATCACACTGTGTCCTTGAGGCCATGGAGAAAGTGAACTTACTTGCACAAGATCTCTTAGTTACCAAAATAATTAGTTTTTTTATTGTCCTTTGTAATTAATATATTTTAATGCAGATACAATGCTACATTGACAAGCCATAAAATCTTCATTTATTGGTCTAAACGAAGCAATCTTAGGTTGAGGTTGACTTGGTTACTATGGTGACTGATGCAGTTGCCCAGACTCTAACCCCTGTTCTCTCACCAAGGACAGTCGGCTCAAGCAGCACACCATTTACTCTCTTAAATCTCATCATCTCGCTTCAGTTCCTCTCACCCGGGAACACATTAATTAACACACACACTGTGCCCTGACCCCGTCTTCTCACACAAACTCATTACCGCCTCAAACTGCTTCCAGCTCCGTCTCAGACGTTTGGGATATGTTGCACTAACGTTGCACAAGAACCTTGTGATCAGTCACTTCAGATTAGCCGAATAAAGCCTTTAGCTAACAAAGGCTGAACATTGAAAGATGGGGCGTAACATATAAGTCATTGATTATCGTATAGTTAAGTAGTTGATTATAATTCAACTGACAACATTGTGGTGCGGAATATACTACTACAGCGTGAACATAGACCTTTATATTATGACAAAGGTATAGACCTAAATCAAAGTGTTTTTTTGGTCCTATGTTTATCCCTTATGATCTGATGGGTGAGTGAATTGTATGGACATCTTGGGAAAGATGGCTAAGATGGTTTAGGGCGAAGATAAGACCGTTTACATTATGGGGGTTAATGAGGAGCTTGAGGGAAAGCCCTAAATGGTTTGACTTCTGCTTGAATGAGCATTAAAACAGACAGTTGGCGAGGATAAGCAACTGCTTTATCCCTTAGACTAAATTTAAAAAGACCCTTGAAAAGCAACATTTCCGTGTGTCAGGGGATTGAGTGGAATGCTTATAGATGGTTTTTATTGTAGTAATTCAGATGAGATGAGATGTATTTTCTTTGTCTCGAGGAACCCCGAGCCGGGTGAAGGGATGGGCAGTGCTGCGCCTCACTGATCTCAAAACAAAGTCACTCAGCGTCGGGCAGAGAGACGGAGAGACAGAGAGGGAGAAATGAGTCCCCTCATCCCCTCTCCTCCTCCAGAGAGGCCCATCAGCTCTTGTCATCTCTCTAATGAATATCAGTTAAATTGCTCTGTGTGTATCTGACGAGTTGGGATGTCAATGTGATTTGTGTGAGTGTGGCGGACAGAGGGCCCAAACTAATGAAAGGAGAGCCCAGGCTGACAGTGTGATGAGCATCAGAGCCAACACAACAATCTGAACAGAGAGGCTGACAGACAGGGAAGACAGCAGAGTCTTTAGGAAAGCAAAATGGCTGCCATTGTTTCAGGGGTTGATGTTGATAAAGCCAAGGATACCCTGCACCTGTCTCAAAATGTTAGTGATAGTGTGAAATTCTCTTGTAGGTCTATGTTTCTGTATATATTCATGTCTAAATTCATAGAGATAAAACTGTCTAAATCATTCTTGAAATCAATGACATTGTGGGCCTTTGATTAATTGAATTAATCCTTATCATCTTGGCCAAGTAGGCCTAAAGATGAAAATTGTATACACTCTATACAATACTAAAGTATTAAACAACTTTCAGGAAACTAACTTGGTTGTTGATTATCTCAGTGACGACAACAATGGACTCATGGGTCCAATCCGATTACAGATAACGTTCGATTATCGACCATGTCACATAGTCCACTCTGACCTTTGCGTTTCTTGGAACCCTTGTGTGCTTCTTAGTGAGTGTGTCTCTTCACACTGCGGCCACTCCAGTCGAGGTGACACGATGCTTTATGACAGCACAGAGGAGGTCATGAGTAGTGCCGAGATGGCTTAACCTTTGACCCTTGACATCTGTTCACTGAAAAGGAGGGTTCAACCAGAGAAGAAGAGGGTTTAATCCACCCAAAATCTGTCCACAAAACTAAGACCACAAAGTGAGGATTTTTTGTATGGAGGTCAATGATAGTGTTGAATATGCTCCCCAAATAATTGCTACGTGGGGCTTATTTGATTGAATAGAAGTTTCGTAATGGTTAGGTTGTTCCTGCCATCCAGGAACTCTACACCAGGCAGTGTCTGAGGAAGGCCCCAAAAATTGCCAAAGACTCCAGCCAACCTAGTCGTAGACTGTTTTCCCTGCTACCGCACGGCAAGCAGTACCGGACTCCTCAACAGCTAATCAAATGGCTACCCGGACTATTTGCATTGTCCCCACTCCGCCCCCATTTTTACACTGCTGCTACTCTCTGTTTATTTACCATGCATAATCACTCCACCTCTACCTACATGTACTGTACATATTAGCTCAATTACCTTGACTAACCGGTGCCCCCGCACATTGACTCTGTACCGGTACCCCCTGTATATAGCCTCACTACTGTTATTTTATTATTGCTCCTTAATTATTTGTTATTTTTCAAATATTTCTTAGCACTTTTTTCTTCTTAAAACTGCATTGTTGGTTGAGAGCTTGTAAGTAAGCATTTCACTGTAAGGTGTAGATTCAGCGCATGTGATAAATAACATTTGATGAACTTTTTATTTAACCTTTATTTAACTAGGCAAGACAGTTAAGAACAAATTCTTATTTACAATGACGGCCAACCCCGGCCAAACCCGGATGACACTGGGGCAATTGTGCACCACCCTATGGGACTCCCAATCACGGTCGGATGTGATACTGTTTAGATTCGAACCAGGGTGTCTGTAGTGACGCCTCAAAAACTGAGATGCAGTGCTTTAGACCCCTCAGGAGATATAAGTGGACACGTGGCATTTTGGCAACCTTGGAGAAAAAGACTTTATATCGGTGTTGTGCCTGTTTTTCACACACATATCTGCCCTCTCATTGGCTAGAATAGTCCTGATCCCGCCTCCTCTCACATGCCTTCGATCTTTGAGGACATGCATTCCCACAGCCAATTACCAGCCTGAAAACATCATCCTGGCATGTTTTTACAAAAAAGGTCAAATATCACAGTAGCTAATGTTTTTCTCAATACATTGCAGTCAACGGGAAAAGATGAGTCACAGGGTGGATGTTTTTTTCAATACATTGCAGTCAATGGAAAAAGATGAGTCACAGGGTGGATGTTTTTTTCAATACATTGCAGTCAATGGGAAAAAAATTGTGTCACAGGGTTGATGTTTATGTCAATACATAGCAGTCAATGGGAAAAGATAAGTGTCAACCAAATGTATCCTATGTCAATCATTTGCAGTCATTAAGAACAGCTGAGTGTCACAGGGCTGATGCCTAAGTGAATACATTGCATTCATTGGGGGAAGAACAGCATCACAATATGGATGCATGAAGAAAGGCATCAAAGACATGACACCCTACTTTCTCTCGCTCACACTCCCTCCCTCTCTCTCTTTCTCTCTCTTTCCCCTCTTCCTTCCGAAACACAACCCTGCCAAGCCGCACTGCTTCTTGACACAGTGCTCATTTAACCCGGAAGCCAGCCACACCAATATGTCGGAGGAATATTGGCGACCGTGTCAGTGTGCATGTGCCCGGCCCGCCACACGGGTCGCTAGAGCGCGATGGGACAATCCCATCCCGGCCAGCCAAACCCTCCCCTAACCCGGACGTGTGCCGCCTCATGGGTCTCCCAGTTGCGGCTGGATAGAACCCGGGTCTGTAGTGACGCCTCAAGTACTGCGACTTTAAGACTTGCAACTCATGACATTGTTGAAGAGTGTCCCCAAGGGGTCGTACATTGAATTTCAGCTTTCCCCAAATGTAAAAAATGTGTAAGTCAGTCAACCCAAAAGCATTTTTGATATTTTTGACCAGTTGTAGAAACTACGAGCCTTGTTATAAATTCTTGAATGAATTCTGAAGCGGATATTGGTCAAATATTTTTAGATTGACTTGAAACTGTCTTTGTCTGTCTGCCTGCCTGCCTGCCTGCCTGCCTGCCTGCCTGTCTGTCTGTCTGTCTGTCTGTCTGTCTGTCTGTCTGTCTGTCTGTCTGTCTGTCTGTCTGCCTAACTCTCTGTCAGTCTGCCTGTCAGTCTGTCTGCCTGTCTGTCTGTCTGTCTGTCTGTCTGTCTGTCTGTCTGTCTGTCTGCCTAATTCTCTGTCAGTCTGCCTGTCAGTCTGTCTGCCTGTCAGTCTGTCTGCTGGCCTGTTTGTCTGTGTCTGCCTGTCTCTGTCTGATTACAGGAAGTGACTCAATTGGGGTTCATTGGAGCGGTTTCAAAGGGTTAAAAATACTTAATCTTCCGAAATTGTACATATTTGTGACCAGGGACCATCATGACCTAACATATGGAATTGAAAGTCAATTGACCCAAAAGCATTTTTGACCTCCTGTGACCGAGCGGTTGGATTTTACTGTGAGGAGGCAACCATGCAGAATAGTTTTTTCTTGCCAAGAGTGAGGCTTTTTAATGAAACAAGAATGAGCAGCATGCCGACATGTTTCCTGTCCTGTCCCACAAACAATGAGATGACAGGCTTCTTATAGCAATACCCATGATGCAACTGACCAATAGGAAACCCTTACACATATCTGGTCAATTAGCATTCAAAGCACATTAAATACAATACATACATGTTCTGATAATAAACAACGTATTTACAGTGCATTCGGATAGTATTCAGACCTCTTGACTTTTTCCACATTTTGTTACGTTACACCCTTATTCTATAACGAATAACAGTGTTAAAACATTTTTTTATGTATATATAAAAAAAACGGAAATATTCAGATCCTTTACTCAGTAAATCAAATCAAATCAAATCAGTACTCAGTACTCTGTTGAAGCACCTTTGGCATCGATTACAGCCTCGAGTCTCCTTAGATATGACGCTATAAGCATGGCACACCTGTATTTTGGGGAGTTTCTCCCATTCTTCTCTGCAGATCCTCTCAAGCTCTGTCAAGTTGGATGGGGAGCGTTGCTGCACAGCTATTTTCAGGTCTCTCCAGAGATGTTCGATCGGGTTCAAGTCCGGGCTCTGGCTGGGCCACTCAAGGACATTCAGAAACTTGTCCCGAGGCCACTCCTGCATTGTCTTGGCTGTGTTCTTAGGATCGTTGTCCTGTTGGAAGGTGAACCTTCACCCCCAGTCTGAGGTCATGAGTGCTCTGGAGCAAGTTTTCATCAAGAATCTCTCTGTACTTTGCTCCGTTCATCTTTCTCTCAATCCTGACTAGTCTGCCAGTCCCTGTCGCTGAAAAACATCCCCACAGCATGATGCTGTCACCACCATGCTTCAGCGTAGGGATGGTGCCAGGTTTCCTATAGATGTGACACTTGGCATTATGGCCAAAGATTTCAATCTTGGTTTCATCTTGGTTTGTTTTATGTCTCTGATATCCCATTCATCACAGATTGAAGAGCACTTAAAGGGTTCATTCTGTTTGGGTTCCTTTTGGCAAACTCCAAGCGGGCTGTCATGTGCCTTTCACTGAGAAGTGGCTTCCGTCTGGCCACTCTACCATAAAGGCCTGATTGGTGGAGTGCTGCAGAGATGGTCGTCCTTCTGGAAGGTTCTCCCATCTCCACAGAGGAACTCTGGAGCTCTGTCAGAGTGATCATCGGGTTCTTGGTCACCTCCCTGACCAAGGCCCTTCTCCCCTGATTGCGCTCCCTGATTGCGCTCCCCTGATTGCGCTCCAAATGCGATCCATTTGTCTGTCAATTCTCTTAAAAGGAAATTAACAGAACCCTCTTCAATAACCAAAGAAATACAAGGTAAATATTTCTAACAATTATTAAAACCTTCAGCTTTTAATAAGAAAATAATATCACATTGTACTTGTAACTTTTGATCACTAAATGTATGACCAGAAAGAGCCTATACTATCGGGAAACGCACAACAAAAAGATTCTGGGCCCATCGCAAACTCTCAACACGTTTCTCATCTTTTAAAGGTGACCAGCATCAATCAAGAAGACATCTCTAACCCACATTATTATCAATAAATAAATAATCCGAAAGTCATCGTCACTGTCTGGTTATTCATAGTTTCTCACACCTCAATTGGACACAATGGTCTTGCAGTTCTAGAAATGAAGAGCTTTCTTATGAATTCTTGAATTAATTCTGAGAGGATATTGTTTTTTATTTTTTAGATTGACTTGAAACTGTCTGTGTCTGTCTGCATGCCTGCCTGTCTGTCTGACTAACTGCCTGCCTGTCTGCCTGTCTGTGTTTGTTTGTCTGTCTATGTCTGCCTGTGTCTGTCTTTCTGCTTATCATTCTGCCTGTTTTTATGTTGGCCTATCTGTGGGAGAGAGGAGGGAGAGAGAGGAGGGAGCGGGAGAGAGAGATGAAAGGAGAGGAAGACAGGGATAGAATCAAATCAAATCAAATCAAATTTATTTATATAGCCCTTCGTACATCAGCTGATATCTCAAAGTGCTGTACAGAAACCCAGCCTAAAACCCCAAACAGCAAGCAATGCAGGTGGAGAAGCACGGTGGCTAGGAAAAACTCCCTAGAAAGGCCAATACCTAGGAAGAAACCTAGAGAGGAACCAGGCTATGTGGGGTGGCCAGTCCTCTTCTGGCTGTGCCGGGTGGAGATTATAACAGAACATGGTCAAGATGTTCAATGTTCATAAATGACCAGCATGGTCGAATAATAATAAGGCAGAACAGTTGAAACTAGAGCAGCAGCACAGTCAGGTGGAAGTTGAAACTGGAGCAGCAGCATGGCCAGGTAGACTGGGGACAGCAAGGAGTCATCATGTCAGGTAGTCCTGGGGCATGGTCCTAGGGCTCAGGTCAGTTGAAACTGGAACAGCAGCATGGCCAGGTGGACTGGGGACAGCAAGGAGTCATCATGTCAGGTAGTCCTGGGGCATGGTCCTAGGGCTCAGGTCCTCCGAGAGAGAGAAAGAAAGAGAGAAGGAGAGAATTAGAGAACGCACACTTAGATTCACACAGGACACCGAATAGGACAGGAGAAGTACTCCAGATATAACAAACTGACCCCAGCCCCCCGACACATAAACTACTGCAGCATAAATACTGGAGGCTGAGACAGGAGGGGTCAGGAGACACTGTGGCCCCATCCGAGGATAGAAGGAGGGAGTAAGAATGGAGGGGGGAGCAGATAGAAAAAAGAGGGACAGGGAGGGAGGGGGAGAGAGAGAGGGGGTGAAGGAGGAATGGGGGAGAGAAGAGAGAGAGATGAGTGAAAGAGATGAGAGGAGGGGGAGGGAAAGAAAGAAAGAAGGAGGGAGAGAGATCGAGGGGGAGGAGGGAGAGAGAGAGAAGGGGAAGAGAGAGGGAGGGGGAGAGAGGAAGAGGGTGAAGGGGGGAAGAGAGAGGAGGGAGGGGAGAGAAAGATGGGAGTGGGTGAGGACGAGATGGGGTGAGAGGAGGGAAAGGGAGAGAGATGAGAGGAGGTGGGCGGAGGGAAAGAGAGGGAGAGAGAATGGAGGAGGAGGGAGAGAGAGAGAGAAGGGGGAGATAGAGAGAGGGTGAGAGAGGGTAGAGGGGTGAAAGAAGGAGGAGGGAGAGAGTAGGAGGAAGTAGATAGTGGGAGAGACAGACATGAGATTAAAAAGAAAAACGTCAACCCTGGCTGTGAGACTCATATTTTCCCATTGACTGCAATGTATTGAGATATAAATCAACCCTGTGACCCTCATCTATTCCCATTGATTGCAATGCATTGAGAAAAAATGTTCACCTTTCTGCAAAAACTTGCCAGGATGACGTTTTCAGATGATATCATGTTGATTCCCATTGTTAAAGTGGTCACTCAACCATCTTGTCAATATCAGTGGTGGAAAAAGTATTCAAAAAAGTACTCGTTACATTTTGAATGCTAAGCAGGACAGAAAATTGTCAAATTCAGACACTTATCAAGAGAACATTCCTGGTCATCCCTACTGCCTCTGATCTGGCGGACACACTAAACACAAATGCTTTGATTCTAAATGATATCTGACTGTTGGACTGTGACCCTGGCTGTCCGTAAATTAAAAAAACAAGAGAATTGTGCCGTCTGGTATGCTAATATAAGGAACTTTAAATGATTCATACTTTTACTTTTGATACTTATGTATATTTTAACATCTACATTTACTTTTGATACTTATGTATATTTTAACATCTACATTTACTTTTGATACTTAAGTATATTTAAAACCAAATATTTTTAGACTTTTACTCAAGTAGTATTTTACTGGGTGACTTTCTCTTTTACTTGAGCAATTTTATATTAAGGTATCTTTACTTTGACTTAAGTATGATGTTTTAGTATTTTTTCCACCACTGCCAAACACAATAGTTAGATGTAAAATTGCACACCTAAAAATCCTCGGCTAAAACGTCAAAATGTATTAAAGGAAGTGAAATAGGGTTCCGCGTCTACGGTGTCTCATAGGGGATGAAGTCATTAACCGAACGCTGAATCAGTCTGACCAAAATCTTGTTCTTCTAATGGCAAAGAAAAACACACCTGCCAATTGGCGTGTTCATTCGTTCTTTAATATAAAATGAGTTGAGTAAAAGTGAAAGTCACCCATTAAAATACTACTTGAGTAAAAAGTCTAAAAATATCTGCTTTTAAAAATACTTAAGTACGGTGGTGGAAAAGGTTTGAGTCATACTTGAGTAAAAGTTAAAAGTAAAAGTAAATGTTAGACATCAATTAGCATTTTAGAAGATACCTATAGACTTCTTAGTATTTCTCTAACGCTAGTTAGCATGAACTTCCTTCATACTGGACACAGAGACATACAAATGGTATCCACAAGTTCATCTGGCTCTGAAGAAGTATCCCTTTAAGCAAACCAGACGCACAATTTTCTTGCTTTTCTAATTTACTGACGCAGTATTTGCTATTCAACTCGTTATATTGATAGTTGTGTGGGTCTGACAATATGGCTGTCCTGCCTGAGCATTCAAAATGTAACTCCTTTTGGGTGTCAGGGAAAACGTATGGGAATAAAATGTACATATTTTCTTAAGGAATGTAGTGGAGTAAAAGTAGAAGTTGTCAAAAATATTGTGAGGGGGGGGGGATTTTCAGTTAAAACGATCCCCCCCAAAAACCAGAAAATTATACATCAATTTACAATGCAATGAAGTTATATCTACTGCAGTCATAGCCTTGAAAGCGCCTCAGGCTATTGCATGTTTGTTTGTTTGTTTGCCTGTAAAAGCCAATTTATGCTTAATCCGAATATGTGGTCCGGAGGCTCCGTACAGAGGGTGTGGTGCAATTGCGAAGCCTCCGGAGGCTTGCGGAGGCCAAATCAAGCTCCGCACCGCATCGTTGTGGGCCTCCCAAATTTTGGAACAATGCGGAGGGCTCCGTATAGCTCATCATTAACATGATTGGTTGACGGTAGGTAGGGGCGGGAGGTCCTGTATAAATAAAAACTCACTTCCTTGACAACTTCCTTCACAACAGCTCTGCTCTGCTATGCAAAGAAGTATGAATGCCATGACTTCTGCAGAGGCCATATCACAGGAAATGCTGTACAGCCACTGCAGACAACAGATTGACCATGCAGAGCCTTTATTAAGGGCACACTACAGCTCTTTAAATACCGACACAAAACCTTCTCTGGGGATAGTTTCTGAAGCTCCACTGAATGGCCATTTTACTTGTATGCAAAGAAATGTCGCTTCTGAAGCGGGACTTCATCACTAGGCGACCAGAACTGTCAATCAAATAATCTTAAACTGCCTGCTGCCTGCATGCAGACCACTTTCTCCTAAAAAAGTACTTTTGACTTACCAAGACGTGGTAGAAATACAACCCATATTCCGCTAGTCATTGACTCCTGGGATTCAGCATGGAATGGAAGCGATTGATTAGTTGCCTTAACTTCCGAGAACACAAACACTCACATCTCTCAAAGCGGGCTAGCAGACAGAACTATATATATCTATCGGCAATCAAAAGCTGTATCTTGCAATGGAATGCTGTATTCCGCAACTTCTTGGCTTTCAATGTCTTGCAACTTCAGTAATGCAGGACCAGTCATCAATGAATAGGCAAGGATTTTCTCCACGCGACAGACTGAAGAGTGGACACATACTCACATCATTAGCAACTAGAAAGAGCAGGCGAGCCAGCTGCACTGTGATTGTTTTTCCATTAGGGATTGTTCTTAACGTTAAGGATCCTAATTTCTTTTCAACGTTTTAACTTTTAAATGTTCACACCCCTTGCACAGATACCCCAAACTACGACTTAAGCAGTACTTTAAAGTATTTTTTACTTAAGTACTTTACACCACTGGTCAATTGATAAACTTTGGTTCAACACATCCTATGAAGATAGCCAGGGTCAAGGTAATTTGCCTGTCTCATAATACGGGAAAGGCTTTTAAAAACTCAAGATTTAGCATTATTTAAGAAAAAGCCAAGGGCGTCATAAAAAAAGTAGGCTGAGAAGCGACAAAGAGGAGAAAATAATCAGATTTCCCACATTTTCTGTGAGTGGCGGGGAAAAGGATTCATGCTGCTGAGTTGCAGTGAGGCCCGGCAAGACGCTTCCATCCTGAGATAGCTGTCAGAAGCGTTTTGCGCTGATATCTGACAGATTTGCTAAAGACACTCATCTCAGGGCACTACTCTATATATCGTTAGTTTAATGCACAATGACATGACCAATTATAGCGAGCTCCATGCTCAAATAGCATGTCAAAACCTGTGTATCAATCCATTAGATCCTGTCTCCTAGCACATTAAGTGGTACCTTAAGCAATCTCTCCAGCGGTACAGAAATGCTGACTGAACGGAAAATCTGCCTCAGCTCACCGTGCTGTCTTTTTTAGAGAGGCAACTCGCCCTGCTGTCGAAGATACATGAACAATACATCTAGATAATGGCTGGCATTGTTTACTTTAAACTGGATATATATTTGCGCAAAAGCCTAGAATGCATTTAAGGGATATTAGTCACTCGTGTTAAGCTTTGTTGATGCTATGAGCACTGAAGTAATGAAGTGATGTCATGACAATATCATATATTATTGTGTCCTTTCAGATAAGTTGATATGATGTGATTGACAGGAACCAATAGTATGGGAACCAATCCACTGAAGTACACTGACACTGACTCTTCACATTGCTCTGCATCCCTACCTCCCTCCATTCATCCCAATAATCTGTCCCTTCTGAAGTGTGCACATGTACACTCCTTCCCACAATTTTTAAAGGAGTAATTTCCTTTTCAAATCAATGATTTTTGATTTGATGGGAAGTGTAGACTTTGACAGATTATTGTTTTCCTGCCATGTTGGCTATGACAGCCACTGGGCCTGTGTGTGTGTGTGTGTGTGTGTGTGTGTGTGTGTGTGTGTGTGTGTGTGTGTGTGTGTGTGTGTGTGTGTGTGTGTGTGTGTGTGTGTGTGTGCGTGTGATTTAGTACAGCCGGTCCTACCGACCTCCCTGTACCTGTGATGAGGACACACCCCCTCAGGACACTGGCATGGAGGGTGCGTCTCAGACCGACTCTTGCACCTCTCCTGGCTGGGACCACGCTGCCTGCATGGCACCACATCCACACTCTGCCACCCCTCTGATGGATACCTATCTGATGCCACTTTTATTAAACTAGCAGATAAATTAATTTGATTTGTTGTCATGTTTTTCTGGTGAGTTTTTGTGGATCAAAAAGATTCCTCTAGCTAAGGCATTGTTGTAATTGCATTACCCTTCCATAAATCAGATGAATTTAACTGCACCTGTGTGCGTGTGTGTGTTCGTGTGTGTGTGTGTGCGTGTGCGTGTGCGTGTGCGTGTGCGCGTGTGCGTGTGCGTGCGTGTGCGTGTGTGCGTGCGTGTGCTTGCGTGTGTGTGTGTGTGTGTGTGTGTGTGTGTGTGTGTGTGCGTGCGTGCGTGCGTGCGTGCGTGCGTGTGTGTGTGTGTGTGTGTGCGTGTGCGTGCGTGTGCGTGTGTGTGTGTATGTGTGCGTATAAAACTGTTATCGCAGCAGGAGCACATTACAGAATAGAATTCAATGTCCGGTGACATGGCCATCATATGAAGCTGTTGCCTGTAGCTGTGACTGCTCTTTCCAATGTGCCATTTCAAAGCAACCACATCAATAAGGCACGATTACAAGGCTGACAAAATGAATCTCAACTGTCATTATGGTTTAGACAGGCTCTTATCAACTTATATTAGTGTGAACGCCAGTGAATCAATTTATCTAGCCTTCTATTTGGCAAGCGATTATTACATGCAAGAATCATATTCTGTTTGAGACAACTGACATTTGGAACAGTGAATTTGGAATCCTTGTTCTTGAGCCTCTGTATTATGAAGCATTTTATGTGGGACCAGTTTGGGTTGCTGATAAGCAATGGGATGTTGTTGGCATGTGTTTACAGTAGTTTGGGTTTTTTAGTCCTACTATTTACACTCACACATATGTAGCCTATTGCACAGATGCTTGCGAGATATATGTGGGTCAAGGATGGGCATGCATAAACAAGGGAGGCATTACACATTCTTTTAAGTTTACATTTACTGTATGTTGACATTATTGTATACCACAGAGGGAGAGCATACAGAGGCCAATATTTGCATAAACCAAGTAATTCCAAAACGGAGAATTCCCCCTTTCCATCTGAGAAGTCTTAAACATCCTTCAGCTTCTGGACAGAGAAGGAGAGAAGGCAAGCTCAGGACATCGTCTGCTCTTCACCACAGACACAGTGGTTTGACAAGGCAGACATTTTGACGCCGTGCGTCAGGGTAACCGGACAAGACATTCTCATGTTTTATCAGAGCTTCAAAAACGGGCTGTCGTTCTGCCTCTGCGTCTTCCGTATGTCAGTCTGTCTCCTCCCGACTGCGTGGTGTCGTGTAGGTGGCATCGCCGACTCGTCTAGGAGACAGAGTGTCCCGAAAAAAGCGGCAATCAAGCGGAGCTAGCGCTGTGACCTCCTCGGCCATGCGACGTGTCTGGAGTTGGCAGGGGACGCAATTGACTGTGACACTCCTGGTTGGCGCTGCCAAACTGCCACTTCCTGTCCTCTTTATTCACACATAGCGGGAGTTTAGAGTGGACGTTTGAAGAGCCCAGAACAGACATGTGTCTCCGCATCCAGCCATCCCTTCTGACTGTCATTACTGTGGTGCAGAGCCACTCAGTCATGATCAGTGCCAGGGCTTGGGCCTGTCTTGGTGACAGAGATGGCTAGAAAAAACATCACGTCCAGAAACTCATGGAATTTACATGGATACAATGCCTACCTACCGTCAGAGTGTGAAGGGACTACTGTATGTATACAGTACTTGTTTATTTGTCACGTTAACTCAATTGTATACCTCCACAGTCATTGTGTATTACCTAGACATCTACTAGACCTACTTGGCTTCTTTCTTTGAGAGATAAGAGTCATTGAAGGGAGGCCTCTCATTTCATTGCCTTTCAATTGCATACCATATAATTGATTTTTTATGTATTTGTACCTACTCCCATTCTAGATAAACAAATACCGCCTATAATCATTGCTACTTTCAGTAGGTCGTAGCGTTTAAATTGGCAAATTAAAGACATATATTTTAATGTTTGTGTTAAATGAGCTTTTCACTTGTTTAGGATGAATTTGTTCACTCTCTCCCTCCTCCTTTCTCTGCTTTAATGTCTTTGTTTTTCTCTGAGTTTCCCTAATAACACTTCAGCTGGCCATGAGTCACTTTCACCAATACAAATCACATTCAAAGTCATGTGTCCAGACTCTGCTTTCATTGAACTCTGTCCCCTCAGGTCAAGTTTGTTTTATGTCTCTGATATCCCTCCCTCTCTCTCTCTCTCTCTCTCTCTCTCTCTCTCTCTCTCTCTCTCTCTCTCTCACACACACACACACACATGTGCACCCTATCCTCAAGCTATTACCAGAATAAGCCAATTTGATTCACCAAGCCCAATGATGGGGAAACGTAATATATTCTGAAGTGACCGCAAGAAGATAGAAATGCATCAAGCTTCTTTCCCAGGTCACTACATCCAGTCATTCTGAGTTCACAAATCAATACAATAATAGATCTATGGACATATACTATAGATCTGTTGTTTTAAACGTCACTCTAAAGAACAGCTTTATACAAGTCTGGGCTTTGGCACAATGTCTTCTATTTATCTGTGTGTCACAGACAGAGAGTTGCCAGCAAATGTAGAGAATGGCTGCTGTGACTTAGAGGGCTGCAGGGAGGGAAAAAGTGAGAAGATACAGTGAGTGGAGGGAGGCAGGCACACAGAGCAGAGAAAGTTGGAGCTGAGACAAAAATGTGTCTATTCATGCCAACTGGTGTCCTGACCCTCCTCCAGGCAACCGTTGCCTTCTGTCAGGGAGAGGAATTACAGGGACTGGGAAAAAGGACGACACATAGCTGGACAAAGGGACCAATTCAGAAAATAAATGTTTGTTCATCTTTTCAGGTAGTAGTTTCAATCCCAATCACTAAACAGGGTTCAAGCTCATAAAAAAGGCATTGTAGAGGGAAAAAAAATCGGTCACTTTAAAGGTGAAACATTGAGGTGCCAAATAGTTTACCTTTCATTCCAGGGGAGAGAAGGGGAAGTTCACACAGAGTTCATTAGTGAGGAACAATGAATGATGACTGTAGTGAGGGGCTTTGGTGTCTGCTCTGCTCCCCTCTACTCTGCTATCTCTGCTCCACCTCTCCCAGGCTGAGAATGGGCGCGCACACACACACACACACACACACACACACACACACACACACACACACACACACACACACACACACACACACACACACACACACACACACACACACACACACACACACCGTGAGTGAGCTGCCTCTCTGATGGATTGACAGCCAGTGAAAGGAAACACTCCTCATGCCCTTGAGGCCCCAGCTGTGCCTACAGCCCCCCAGGCGATGTGACAGAAGAGGGGGTAGGTATGTAGGTAAGTAGTGAACATCACATGGTAAGGCAGGGACATCCTGTGGTGTCTGATGTGTTACTGCTTAATGTTTAAGCATGTCAGACTGTATCCTAAGCTAAACCAGGTCAGGGTGACCAATATAAGAAGAGAGAGAGAGAGAGAGAGAGAGAGAGAGAGAGAGAGAGATTTTGAACCAAAAGGACTGATTACCCCAATCCACAAAAGTGGATACAGATTTGAACCCAATAACCACTGTGGGATATGCGTCAACAGTAACCTTGGGAAAATCCTCTGCATTATCATTGACAGCAGACTCATACATTTCCTCAGTGAAAAGAATGTACTGAGCAAATGTCAAATTGGCTTTTCACCAAATTACTGTACGACAGACCACGTATTCCCCCTGCACACACTAATTGACAAACAAACAAACCAAAACAAAGGCAAAGTCTTCTCATGCTTTGTTGATTTCAAAAAAGCTTTGACTTAATCTGGCATGAGGGTCTGCTATACAAATTGATGGAAAGTGGTGTTGAAGGAAAAACATACGACATTATAAAATCCATGTACACAAACAACAAGTGTGCGGTTAAAATTGACAAAAAAAAACACATTTCTTTCCACAGGGCTGTGGGGAAGAGACAGGAATGCAGCTTAAGCCCTACCTTCTTCAACATATATATCAACGAATTGGAGATGGCACTAGAACAGTCTGCAGCACCTGGCCTCACCTGAAGTCAATCTGAAGTCAAATGTCTACTGTTTGCTGATGATCTGGTTCTTCTGTCCCCAACCAAGGAAAGTCTTCAGCAGCACCTAGATCTTCTGCACAGATTATGCCAGACCTGGGCCCTGACAGTAAATCTCATTAAGACAAAAATAATGGCGTTCCAAAAAAGGTCCAGTTGCCAGGACCACGAATACAAATTCCATCGAAACACCGTCGCACTAGAGCACACACAAAACTATATATACCTTGGTCTAAACATCAGCGCCACACGTAACTTCCACAAAGCTGTGAACGATCTGAGACAAGGCAAGAAGGGCCTTCTATGCCATCAAAAAGAACACAAAATTTGACATTCTAATTAGGATCTGACTAAAAAATACTTGAATCAGTTTTAGAACCCATTGCCCTTTATGGTTGTGAGGTCTGGGGTCCACTCACCAACCAAGAATTCACAAAATGGGACAAACACCAAATTGAGACTCTGCATGCCGATTTCTGCAAAAAATATCCTCAGTGTACAACGTAAAACACCAAATAAAGCCATCACCTACAGAGAGGTGAACCTGGAAAAGAGACCCCTAAGCAAACTAGTCCTGGGGCTCTGTTCACAAACATAAACAGACCCCACAGAGCCCCAGGACAGCCCCAGGACAGCAACACAAATCAAGAGAAAATTTAAAATGATAATTACTTGACACATTGGAGAGAATTAACAAAAAAACTGAGCAAACCAGAGAGTACACGGTGGCAGAATACCTGACCACTGTGACTGACTCAAGCTTAAGGAAAGCTTTGACTATGTATGGACTTAGTGAGCATAGCCTTGCTATTGAGAAAGGCCGCCATAGGCAGACCTGGTTCTCAAGAGAAGGCAGGCTATGTGCACACTGCCCACAAAAGGAGGTGGAAACTGAGCTGCACTTCCTCCTGACAAATGTATGACCATATTAGAGAAACGTACGGTATTTCCCTCAGATTACACAGACCCACAAAGAATTAGAAAACAAACACCATTTTGATCAACTCCCATATATATTTGGTGAAATACCTGTGTGCCATCACAGCAGCAAAATGTGTGACCTTTTGCCACAAGAAAAGGGCAACCAGGGAAGAACAAACACCATTGTCAATACAACCAATATTTATGTTTACTTATTTTCCCTTTTGTACTTTAACTATTTATACATAATATGACATTTCAAATGTCTTTATTCTTCTGGAACTTTTGTGAGTGTAATGTTTACTGTTCATTTTATATTGTTTATTTCACTTTTGTTTATTATCTATTTCACTTGCTTTGGCAATGTAAACATATGTTTCCCATGCCAATAAAGCCCTTTGAATTGAATTGAGAGAGAGAGAGAGAGAGAGAAAGAGAGAGGAAAATTGTATGACTGACAAGTTTGGAATCTGAATCCCCCTCCCTTATCCCTTCCTCCCCCATCCCTATCCTCCTGTAGCGTTTTCAGCAACCCTCAGTATCCTCAGTGGTCATGTTGTCAGGCTGCTCCTCTGTGAAGTGGCCCTTGCCATAAAACAACAGTGACGTGACTGATTGATCCAGCAATGAGGATGGCAATAGTGTTCTGCATCAATATGAAGCCGGGCAGGCAGCCTGGGGGACTGGAGGCCTTTCAGACAGCTCTCTGCTTCTCCTCCTCGGAGGGAAAATCCATACACAATTGATGGCAGTTCAAAGGGAGGCTTTATTGTGGGATATCAAATAAAACATCAGAGAGAGCGAGAGAGAGGGATGGAGAGAGAGTGTGTGTGGGAGATAGAGATGGGAAATGTGCTCTGCATTTTGTGCAATGGTTTTCACCTGAGAATAAACTGGACTGGCTGGATTGGGATGACGTTTACATCCCACTACAGGATGTATGTCCTCCTCGACTCATTTTACTCCAATATAGGTAAGTACAGTTGCACTAGCATCACTTTGTAGTAAAAGGTAGACAGACAAACAGCAAACAATTGTAATTATGAATGAGTGCAATGAAATAGACCTCTGGATGGAGTAAAACCACAGTATTTGTAGAGCATGATAGGGTGTAGAACAGTGTGGCTGACCAGTGTCAGAGACATCAGTCCAGCCCTGCATGCCTGCCATCCTCTCTGTCCTCTATACCTGAGCCTCCAGCAGACCCCTGCATGATTTCATCAACACAACCCCTAATCCACTTTACTTAATGAAATACATAATTAACATAGCGTAATTGCAATAAGGACAGTTTTGACAGAAATCATTTCCCGTGGTTAACAGCATGCTAATTGAACGTGTTCCTCGCTCTCTATCGAGACCTTTGTAATCTGTTTTTCGTCTTTTGACTGCTCTCTCCTGGTTTTGATTGATGGATGTTCCAGACTTTGATGAGGCGTCATGGAAGGCAGAGCGGGGTTGGTGGTGAGGTCACGTGACCAACAGCAGATGGTACAGGGGAGTATTAGAGAGGGTTCACCTGCTGTGTGGTCTCCTGCATCCGCCCTGAGATATCAAACATCCCTGAGAGGGAGGGAGGGAGGGAGGGAGGAGAGAGGGGGGGTGGAGAGAGAGAGAGGGGGAGAAAGGAGGGAGAGAAGGAGAGGGGGTATAATTTACACAGAGAGAAAGAGATACCGAGAGCAGATAGATAAAAGGAGTGCTACCAAGATTAACAGTCATAAACCTCCTCTCTTCTTTTATCTTCTCCTCTCATCATCACTCTTTTTCACTCCCTGCCTCTCTCTCAGTGTTGAGGACCATCATGGAGATGTTGACTAGGACCCATTAAACAGGCTGGCCATAGATGACCATGGAGGGCCTGTAAAGAACACATAGTAACTATGAGTGATCAATGAGTGGGACTACTCCAGGGCACATCATCTATGTAATTATCTTAGGGTGGATTTCCTGACCAGAGTTAAGTATGCAAATGGCACTTAATTCCCTTTTTATGCTCTTTTGTCTCTATGCATATTCTTACCTTGACTCAATTCCAACACCTTTACATAAGAGGGAAGCATGAATACAGTCTAGCGAACCTACCAGTCCCAAAGTGGATAAAGCATTACTTCATTTTTTTTTTGTAATACGTTTGAATAAGGGCATTGTAAATATAAATTACACTTGTTTTGGATCTGTTTTACCTTATGATCGCTGGAGACAAATGTTAGCAAACAGAAGCATATCAACATATCAACTTTCACTCAGGAGAGTTTATGAAATGCTTTGCAATTATGCAGAATTTAAATTGTATGGCCTTTAACCTTTAATGCTTTACAGTTAAACTGGCGTCTGCAGTGGCCGTACAGCATTTACTGCGATGCGGCCTCCGCAGATGTCAGAGCGTTCATACTTCTTGCGCTTCGGGGAGCTGCCACACACATCCAATAAATTGGTCTGCCCCACACCATTTGTAGTGATTCAGGGCTAATCTTTATAGCTATCCAGCTAATTACAAGCAACTGGCTAAAGGAAAAGACAAGACCTCTCTTCTGAGATGTTGGAGTCCATTTCCTGGTACTTGACATAGGAGTAATAAGACCGTACCGTTTTCCAACCTGCATTTCCAGTCTGGTCTCATAGACGAGACGAGACGTAACATAGTATAATGAAACAGCAGGGAGCAGGTCTCGAACCCTCAACCTTCTACCCCGAAGTCCAGCGCGCTATCGACTGTGCCGCAAAAGCATGCTCAAGCGGCAGAGTCGATATCCAAGCTAATAAAGCCAGGGTCGTTAGAATAGTACATGTAAATCCAGGAAACTCAAATTAGTGTGATATGTTATGTTTGGTATAGTTACAAAAGATGGATGGTTACTTAAGGCAAAAAACTTGAGTTGAATGGATGGGTGGGCATATAAGGTGATCGTCTAGCAACCCAAAGGTTGGGAGTTTGAACCTCATCACGGACAACTAGATTGCCATGTTGGAAGTTGGATTTTAGCTAATTAGTAACTTTTTAACCACTTACTACGTTTTAGCTACTTTGCAACAACTTATCACGTTAGCTAACCCTTCCCCTAACCTTAACCATTTTAGCTAATCCTCCCCCTAACCCTAACCTTAACCCTTTTAGCTAACCCTTCCTCTAACCCTAAACTTAACCATTTAACTTAATTCCTAAACTTAACCCTAACCAAAACTCCTAGCCTAGCTAACATTAGCCAGCTAGCTAACATTAGCCACCTAGCTAGAATTTGTAATATATCATATGTTTGGGAAATTTGTAACATATAATTTGTAGCATATAATATGAATTGTAATTTGTAACATATTGTTTGAAATCGTTGATAGAAATCCACAAATTAATACATACCATACGTAACATATCATAACACTAAATTGATTTGTTTTATGTACAGAAAGCAGGTTGCAGAGCTGTTGTGAAGGAAGTTGTCAAGGGAATGAGTTTGTATTTATACAGGACCTCCCGCCCTCTCCTACCATCAAGCAGTCATGTCAATGTGGAGCTATACAGAGCCCTCCACATGCTTACAAAATTTGGGAGGCTCACAGCATCGTCATACCAAGCTCGATTTGGCCTCCGCAAGCCTCCGGGGGCTCCACAATGGCGTACTGGATCAAGCAACATTGGCTTTAAGTCTGAATACCAAATACTAAGAAGTGTGTAGGAAAGGCATACATTTCTAACTCGGGATTGGGCCCTTAGAGCCTGCAATACCCGTGTGTCACACAGAGTTAAAAACAGATTGCAGGCAGAGAGGATCATGCACACACATATGTGCATTGCACAAGCATGCGCAGGCATATGCATGTGTTAAAAATGTGTGTTAACACAAATGCACATACTCACACACACACACACACACACACACACACACACACACACACACACACACACACACACACACACACACACACACACACACACACACACACACTGCAGATTGATCACGGATGTACTGAGCATACCTAATTACTCAAGTACAATACAGATTAAGCAATGCCACACCCAAGCATCTTGAAGTCAGTCCAACAGACATCCTGTGCTCCTTCTATCTGCCTTCTACAGACTCTCCAGACTCCACAGTGAATATTAGGGCTGAGTAGGATGAGTGGCAGGTGTGTGTAAATGCTGGCGCTGATATGTCACAGGCACCAATCTGCCTTCCCTAGGGAGCGCTCTGGGAGTTCAGACGCAGTATCACACCAATACTCCCGCGCAGATGAACAATGTTTTAATACTTGCGGCTGCTTTATGGCGGAGGGTTATGACAGTGATGGAGAAAATGTCAGCTCTTTCTCCCCCTCCTTAAATGCCATTCTTTGTCTCAGCCTGTTTCTTTTCATCGATCTCCGCCTTTCGTTGTGAAATCAATAAGGTCGGCCAAAGAATTGTCTTTTTGGGAGAATGCAATGTGGCAATGTTTTCACTCACTGAAGCTTTGTTGCCTTTCAACAATGTCTCATAATTCTGAAAAGAAGAAGTCATCTTCCTGTATGCCTATTGCCTAATTCGTTTTCCAATATCTTTCATAATGTATAGTACATTATGTGACAGGAAATAGTCAGTGTTTCATTGGTACAACTTTATTTGTAATGATAGATGACTCAAATTAGATTAGGTTTAATTTGATGAGATGACTCAAATTTGATAAGAACATGACTATAGTATACAGTATGGTGTGGTGGGTACCTACTGTTCTGTACTGTATGTTTCTGTCTCTATGGCAAAGTGCCTACCCAATCAGCAGCAACATTAACAGGGCACAACTACACCCTTTCTCCAACCCCCATTCCACAGCTCCCTGGATGTGCATGTTAATGGTAACTGACCCAAACTTGCATCTCTTGGGTGGTGAAGGGTAATTCAGTCAGAGTTGTCACTCACTCTGAGACTACTATTTCCTACACTGATGCGCTGAGGGAAATAACCGAAGAGGCTGAGAGGAAAGTGGAGTACATGCTAATGCAGTTGTAGAGTGATGTACTACAGTACCCATAATGCTCTGATAGTTGAAGTATCTCTGTATGCTGTCAAATCAGCCTCTAAAGACCATTGCACGAGATGGTGCTGTCGAGCAAGATGAAACATCATTGAGCAAGCAAACACTGTGTCAAGAATGCCAAGGATGAGTGCAGCAAACATGCAGCAAACACACAGACCACTCAAGAGAGAGAGCAGAATGTGGTCGAGGGAGCAGAGCATGGGTCCCACAAGAGCACAGGCAGATGGAGCACGGAAAGGACATTTTAGTGGCAAGTGTGACTTTGAACGAGCAAAACATCATTGCTGCAAGCAAAATATGAATTTGAGAGCAGAGATTTGAGTTTGTTTTGCAGAGATACTTACTGCATGTCAAGACTCAGAAGGTACTGCAGTCTCACAAATACATTACATCCCCACACAACTCTCACATCAAAAAATCTTGCTCTCGCAACTACAATCTTTTACTATAATTTTATTACAGGTGAAAACACAGCCACAAAGTCATACTTAGTATGGCTAACCCTTATAAAAATGAATTTGTTGCTGCAAACATCCTGCAAGTTTGTTGTAAATGTGCTGTTAACTAAATAGTGTGCCATAAAATGTTGCCATAAGTTTGCAAATATTTGCCACTAGTGGTGAATCTGCCGCAAACATTTGGCAACAATAATATTTATTGCCACTAGTGTCAAACAGTTTGCCAGAGGTTTTTTTCTGGCATACATTTTTCTCAGGATTGTATTTGAATCTGTGGCAGGAATATTTAGTGCCACTAGTGGCAAATAGTTTACCAGAAGCTGTTTCTGGTGAACACATGAGTTCCAATGTCATGCCCTGGCCATAGAGAGGCTTTTATTCTCTATTTTGGTTAGGCCAGGGTGTGACTAGGGTGGGCATTCTATGTTATTTTTTTCTATGTTTTTGTATTTGTTTTTGGCCGGGTATGGTTCTCAATCAGGGACAGCTGTCTATCATTGTCTCTGATTGGGAACCATACTGAGGTAGCTCTTCCCCACATGGGTTTTGTGGGTTGTTGTTTTCTGTATAGTTCGTTTCCTTACAGAACTGTTCATTTTCCTCTTTGTTATTTTTTGTTCTAGTGTTCTGGTTTTAATAAAACATCATGAACACGTCTCACGCTGCGCTTTGGTCCAGTCATTCGCCGGAGGAGGAGCGTTACAGAACTACCCACTACCAAAGGACCAAGCAGTGTGGCCAGGAGAGGCAGCCCCAATAACTTTTTTGGGGGGGCACACGGGAAGGTCGGCGGAGCCGAGGATGGAACCAGAGCCAGTGAAATTGGAGGTGAGCGAAGGAAGCAAAGCAGAGACAGTGAAGGAGTTGATGGGGAGAATGGAGGAGAGAGTAATGAGAGAGCTGCTGTGTTGGTGCATGAGGCACGACATCCGCCCGACGGAGCATGTCCTCGATTTGATGTCACCTGAGTCAGCTCTCCATACTCGTCCTGAGGTGTGTGCTAGCCATCTGGTGAAGACTGCCAGCCCACGCACCAGGCCTCCTGTGCGCCTCCCCAGCCCTGCACGTCTTGTGCCAGCTTGGCGCTACAGATCTCCAGTACGCGTTCTTAGCCCGGTGCGCTACATTCCCGCTCGCCGCAACTGCTGGGCTAGGGTGAGGATCCAGCCAGGACAGATGGTGCCAGCCCTGCTCTCCAGACCTCCAATACGTCTCCTCGGGCCAGGATATCCCGCGGCGGCTCTAGGCACGGTTTCCTCAGTTCGCCAGGAGATGCCAGTGCGGCCTGTTCCAGCTCCCCGCACGTGCCGGGCTAGAGTGGGCACTCAGCCTAGAAGAGTGGTGTCAAGGCTATGCACCAGATCTCCAGTGCTGCCCCACAGCCCAGTCTATCCTGTGCCTCCTCCACGGACCAGGCCTCCAGTAGGTCTCCCCAGCCTGGTGAGTCCTGTGCCTGTCTCCAGTCCGGAGCGGCCAGAGTCTCCCTCCTGTCCGGAGCTGCCAGAGTCGCCCTCCTGTCAGGAGCTGCCAGAGTCGCCATCCTGTCCGGAGCTTCCAGAGTCGCCCTCCTGTCTGGAGCGGCCAGAGTCGCCCTTCTGTCCGGAGCGGCCAGAGTCGCCCTCATGTCCGGAGCGGCCAGAGTCGCCCCCCTGTCCGCAGCGGCCAGAATCGCCCCCCTGTCCGGAGCGGCCAGAGTCGCTCCTTGCGGCCAAGGTCCTGAACTCCAGGGCAAAATCCTGCACGCTCCTCATCTCCTGTCGCAGGTGGAACAGCCGTTCACCCGCCACACGACCTTCTAGTGGGTGATCGAATACAGCTCGGAATCGGCGGGTGAATTCGGGGTAGTGATCCCTCGCCGAATCTGGGCCATTCCACACTGCATTTGCCCACTCTAGGGCTCGTCCTGTCAGACAGGAGACGAGGACGCTCACGCTCTCCTCTCCTGAGAGAGTAGGACAAATGGTCGCAAGGTATAGTTCAAGCTGTAGGAGGAACCCCTGAGACCCAGCCTTCGTCCCATGATACTCCCTTGAGAGCGCCAGCTGAAAAGCCCCGGAGCCGGATGCGGTAGCAGGGGTAGGAGGTGCTGGTGGAGGGGGTGCTGGAGAGGCCATGATACTCCCTTGGGAGCGCCAGCCGAAGAGCCCCGGAGCCGGATGCGGTAGCAGGGGTAGGAGGTGCTGGTGGAGGGGGTGCTGGAGATGAGGTGGGAAGGCCACTCCTCTCCCATCGATCCATCCTCTCCATCATCAGATCCATCGCCGATCCAATACAGTGGAGAATACTGGTATGATGGAGGACACTTTCGTCCATCGATGGGAGAGGAGGTGCGGCTGCTCCTGCTGATTCCATGAGAGGTGCAGGATTCTGTCACGCGGGACTAGGTTGGTGAGGAAGGAATCAGGCGCAGAGAGTTCCACAGGGAAAAGGTGCACTTTAATGCGGCACAAAACAACAGGCCCACAAAACAGGGCGCGGACAATAATATGGACGAACTAAAACACAGGGTGCCAGGTCCAGAACATGAACACCTCTAACTAACGCACACACGTAACACAAAATCAATCCCGCACAAAACAAGGGCGGGTACACGTACTTTCAATAAGGAAGCCCATCAAGCACATACAACAGGACACAGGTGAAACTAATAAGACAAAACAAACAGACAACGAAAAAGGGATCAGTGGCGGCTAGTAGGCCGGTAACGACGACCGCTCTGACAACCTGCCTAAATGACTACCGACCAGTAGCGCTCAGGTCTGTAGCCATGAAGTGCTTTGAAAGGCTGGTCATTGCTCACATCAACACCATTAACCCAGAAACCAGAAACCCACTCCAATTTACATACCGCCCCAACAGATCCACATATGAGGCTATCTCTATTGCACTCCACACTGCCCTTTCCCACCTGGACAAAAGGCACACCTATGTGAGAATACTGTTCATTGACTACATCTCAGCGTTCAACACCATAGTGCCCTTAAAGCTCATCACTAAGCTAAGGACCCTGGGATTAAACACCTCCCTCTGCAACTGGATCCTGAACTTCCTGATAGGCCACCACCAGGTGGTAAGGGTAGGTAACAACACATCCACCACGCTGATCCTCAATACGGGTACACCTCAGGGGTGCATGCTCAGTCCCCTCCTGTACTCCCTGTTCACTCATGACTGCACGGACAGGCACAACTCCAACACCATCATTAAGTTAACCGATGACACAACAGTGGTAGGCCTGATCACCGACAACGACGAGACAGCCTATAGGGAGGAGGTCAGTGACCCGGCCATGTGGTGCCAGGACAAAACCTCTCCCTCAACATGATCAAGACAAAGGAGATGATTGTGGACTACAGGAAAAAGAGGAGCGAGCACGCCCCCATTCTTATCGACGGGGCTGCAGTGGAGCAGGTTGAGAGCTTCAAGTTGTTTGGTGTCCACATCACCAACAAACTAACATGGTCCAAACACACCAAGACAGTCGTAAAGAGGGCACAACAAAGCCTATTCCCCCTCAGGAGAAAAAAATATTTGGCATGGGTCCTCAGATTCTCAAAAGGTTCTACAGCTGCATCATGACTGGTTGCATCACTGCCTGGTATGGCAACTGCTCGGCCTCCGACCACAAGGCACTCCAGAGGGTAGTGCGTACTGCCCAGTACATCACTGGGGCCAAGCTTCCTACCATCCAGGACCTCTATACCAGGCGGTGTCAGAGGAAGGCCCTAAAAATTGTTAAAGAGTCCAGCCAACCTAGTCATAGACTGTTCTCTTTGCTACCGCATTGCAAGCGGTACCGGAGCGCCAAGTCTAGGTCCAAGAGGCTTCTAAACAGCTTCTACCCCCAAGCCATAAGACTCCTGAACATCTAGTCAAATAACTACCCAGACTATTTGTATTGCCCCCCATATTTTACACTGATGCTACTCTGTTATTATCTATACATAGTCACTTTAATAACTCTACCTACATGTACATACTAACTCAATTATCTCAACTAACCGGTGCCCCCCTCACATTGACTCTGTACTGGTACCCCTGTATATAGCCCCGCTACTATTTTACTGCTGCTCTTTAATTATTTGTTACTTTTCTGTTTTATTCTTATTTATTTTGTATTTTTTTAACTGCATTGTTGGTTGGGTCTTGTAAATAAGCATTTCACTGTAAGGTCTACACCTGCTGTATTCAGCATTTCACTGTAAGGTCTACACCTGCTGTATTCAGCATTTCACTGTAAGGTCTACACCTGCTGTATTCAGCATTTCACTGTAAGGTCTACACCTGCTGTATTCAGCATTTCACTGTAAGGTCTACACCTGCTCTATTCAGCATTTCACTGTAAGGTCTACACCTGCTGTATTCAGCATTTCACTGTAAGGTCTACACCTGCTGTATTCAGCATTTCACTGTAAGGTCTACACCTGCTGTATTCAGCATTTCACTGTAAGGTCTACACCTGCTGTATTCAGCATTTCACTGTAAGGTCTACACCTGCTGTATTCAGCATTTCACTGTAAGGTCTACACCTGCTGTATTCAGCATTTCACTGTAAGGTCTACACCTGCTGTATTCAGCATTTCACTGTAAGGTCTACACCTGCTGTATTCAGCATTTCACTGTAAGGTCTACACCTGCTGTATTCAGCATTTCACTGTAAGGTCTACACCTGCTGTATTCAGCATTTCACTGTAAGGTCTACACCTGCTGTATTCGGCGCACGTGACAAATACAATTTGATTTGATTTGATTGGAGAATAAGACCCTCAATATTTATTGGAAAGGAGAGTCAAGCTCATCACCTTGCAGATTCACTATCCTCTGAAGTTCATCATAATTTATTTAAGTTGTAGCCAAATAAATTGCATGCTTTCCCGAGTCATAGTGGGAGGACCACACAACATATCATTACGTGACCTCAAGTTTACATTGATATGATGGTTACTATATCAATATTTGCGCATAACGGATTTTCCACCGCCATTTCTCGCATAAAAATACAAAATCCATTTTGTGTGATGGTATTGTCAGTGTGCCTCCATGCTTTGCACAAGTCCTCATATTCTAAAATCAAATGATTTCTCTAACAGGTTGGGACCAACATGGTTGAGTACCTGCACCAGGCAGAGGTGACCAGACCCTACCCATTTGTGTTGGCTCTTGGGGACTGCTCACAGGTGTTTACAGCCATTAGTGAACAGGCATCAGAGCAAGGTACACTGCTTGGGGCACTGGATGTGTACTTCAAGTCCTATTATGTGTTTGATATCAACTTTCCCACTGTGCCCCAGCATGGGAATTCCTACAGACCATGGTGTATCAGCTGCCAGGAACAGAATCCCCCACAGGAAGACTGTTGCAAGCATGTCTTTTTTCCACTGAACATTAATGGATAAGTATCTGCTCTTGTATGTAGTGTGAAAAGTGACAGGAGGAAGCACAGACCTCCGGCTGATGTGTTTCAGTGAATTAATAGATCCATGGATGGATGAGCCAGCGTCTCATTTTGATGCTAATATGCTCTTAGGGCACCATTTATACAGTAGGTCCGTTTGACTTTCTCAGATTGACTTTAGGTTTGTTTTTTAATACATTTGTACCTGCGTTTTGCCTACAGTAAAGGTATGCGGTTCGTTTGCCTTTTGTTCAACTACTGAAGCGCTTTCTGGTACATTTTCATTCTATCACAACAATACATTTTAAATTAAAATGTTACATTTTGGGGATTGTGAAAAGTGCTTTATGAATGAAATCCAGTTATTAAGTAATGAGTCATTAGTCCATGTTATTAGGAGAGTGACCTTCAAATATAATATTTTATACTTTTATACTTGTTCTGTGTAACAAGGTTTTAACTCGATCCAAATGTACAACAAAACAGCATTGTGAGTGTGTGTGTGCTGTCAGCTACAGTAAGATAGCCAAAGTGTGTCACTGAATGTGAATATCTATTGATTAGCTCTGGCACTGTCTGATAGACAGATCTGTGTTAATACCACTTAAGACAGACAGTGTCACACACGTGCAAGCTTTGTTTTTCTCAAATTGCAATATGAGTGTGCACATCAATTTCAACTGAGGCTTTAGTCTGATGTTCGGACTGTTTGGTTCATGAAAAATATAAACAAATTCTAATAATCAACCCTATCTTATAAAATCTTATCTTGAAATAATATATTTATCTTTGTTTCATTGTGCTACTTAAAAATGGCATATCATTCTTGTACATTCTTTGATGTGATGTATGTTCTGAAAAGCAGGGAATAGAAATTAATTATTTGAAATTCAACATTGCATCTTGATCTTGTGTGTAGGAAATGGAGGGGCTGGGATGGTAGCGATGACAAAAAATATGCAAGCAAAATAGAAATTAGCATGACAATGAAAATAACCCCAGGATTACGTAAAGTATCACCTAACTGCTGACTCAATCCCTCATCAAAATGCTCTGGGTTTATGTCACACTGGGTTGTTTTAACCCAGCAATATAGTCTCATTTACCCAGCAGTTGGGTCAAGTGCTCAACCCAAGGCTGGGTTGAATTAACCCAATGCTGTGTTTGTCCAACATTGACCCAGTGCTGGGTTGTCGAAATGGTCCTGTCACGCCCTGGTCAAAGTATTTTGTGTTTATCTTTATGTATTTGGTCAGGCCAGGGTGTGGCATGGGGTTTTTGTATTGGGGTGTGTTTTGTCTTGGGGTTTTGGTGTTAGTATTGGGATTGTAGCGTATTATTCTTTGAGTTTGTCGTGGGTGATTGTCCTATTTGTCCTGAGTGTCTTGATGTCCTTGTTTGATGTTAGTTGACACAAGTATAGGCTGTTTTCGGTTTTCGTTTCGTTTATTGTTTTTGTAGTGTTCGTGTTTAGTCGTGTTTACGTTTGTTTAAATAAACATGGATCGCAATCGACACGCTGCAGTTTGGTCCGACTCTCCTTCACCACTAGAAAGCCGTGACAGATCCGAAATAGGGTATTTTTAACCCAGCATTTCTTTCAGTAATAATAATACATTTTGGAAAAATAACATGAATTGCCAAATTAGGCATAACTAAACTTAGCTTTTAAGACGCCAAAATATACATTGTTTTCAGTATCCTAGTTTTGTTTTCTGATTCATTTATCAAGCTTTGGACGAAGGACTTCCACAGTTCATTCAAAAAGGCAATAGTTCTGAACTGGGTTTGATTTAGTTTTTTTTTGTTTTAATGATGAAAATATTGTTCATTATTTTTTAAACTTATATTGGTCAATCTATTGCTTAGTTATCACTTGGCTCTGTAATACATTCTGTAGTTGTATCACGTTTCAGGTAAGACCCAAATGCAAACTGTGTCGAAGTAACAATGTTTATTACAGCAACAGGGGCAGGCAAACAACAGGTCAAGGCAGGCAGGGGTCTATAATCCAGAGTAGTGGGGCAAAGGTACAGGAAGTCAGGCAGACTCAGGGGCGGGCAGAAAAGGTCAAAACCGGGGAAAACAGGAATAATCAAGAGATAGGAACAGAGGGGAAACTGCTGGTAGGTTTGACGAAACAAAACTGGAGGGGGGTGGAGATAATCACAAAGACAAGTGAAACAGATCAGGGTGTGATACGTTTCCCCTTTAAACATCCTAAGGTCAACATCTCTGTAGTGTTCACATTTCTCTCATGTAAATGTCGTAGCTACATAAAAATATGAAACCATTTATTTGGGAAATATCCAGCCTTTGGCTATTTTCTTTATTACCATGCTGGTCATTTCAATCTGTTAAAGACATTGAATATACGTTGTTTAGTATATTTACTACATTTGGTATGTTTACTTTCTTCTCTGGGAAGTACGTTTCTTTTTTGTGATTTGGTTTATGTAGATACATTTCAATGTTGTTTATCACAGAGTAACCAAAAACCTGATCTAATTAGCATATTCATACTGAATTTGCAGCAAAGAGAATGTTTGCCAGAATTGTTTGCCAGAAGTTCACAAGTTGCCGCAAATTTACTGCAACAGTTTGCTACAAAACCCATTTGCATGTGAAAATATGAGCTATGAGCAAATTTGCAAAGATTGGCCAAAGGTTTGCCACAACTGTTTGACAGAAGCCAGTTCTTTCAGTAAGGAAAATCCTGCCTATTTCTACAATTTATCTTCTTAAAATCGGATTTAACCTTAACCACACTGCTAACCTTATGCATGACCCTAACCTTAAAATAAGACAAAAAGCACATTTTTATTTTCATTCATTTTTACGATACTGACAATTTTGATTTTGTGGCTGTGGATGTTTATGGTAAAAGGCAAGGTGATGGTCGTGAAGTAGGTACGATGGCCGACGATAAAAAGGTAAGCTTTATAGTTTTTCAGTAGAGAACATAACGAACCAACTAATCAATTATGATATTAATGTTGAAATTGAAATAGGTGTTATTTGGTCTCAGCTAGTGGCTAGCTAGGAGCTAACTAGCTAGCCAGTTTAGTAGCTAGCTAATGCTTAACCACATATAAAAGTTACCAGTATCTTTGGTTTAACCAAGAGCATTGTAGCTTGGTAGCTAAGTTAACGAGGGGTTAGTAGGGTAGGAGGATTTGCAAGACCAGCATGACTGGGAGGGAGTGGTGGAGGAGGGAGAGGGAGATTGAGAACAGACAGGGAAGGCTCACTGGGGAAGATGAGATGGGGTGAAGAGAGATCAAACTAAATTTGTATTTGTATTTAATATGCTGGACTTTAAGGAAGTTAAACCATTTTAAAAACATTACAATACATTCATTCATTACAGAATTCACAACACACTAAGTGTGTGCCCTCAGGCCCGTACTCCACTACCACATATCTACAACACAAAATGAATGTGTACGTGAGTGTATAGTGAGTATGTTATCATGTGTGTGTATGCATGTGTCTATGTTTGTGTTGCTTCACAGTCAGCTGTTCCATGAAGTATATTTTATCTGTTTTTAAATCTGATTCTACTGCTTGAATCAGTTACCTGATGTGGAATAGAGTTCCATGTAGTCATGGCTCTATGTAGTACTGTGCACCTCCCACAGTCCGTTCTGGACCTGGGGACTGTGAAGAGATCTCTGGTGGCTTGTCTTGTGTGGTACGCATAGGTGTCTGAGCTGTGGGCTAGTCATTTACACAGACAGCTCGGTGCTTTCAACATGTACCTCTCAACATGTACCCCGTACCTCTCACAAATACAAATAATGATGAAGTCAATCTATACTCTATTTTGAGCCAGAAGAGATTGAAAGGCATATTATTAATGGTTTCTCTCTGTATATGTCCAAGGGCCAGCTATGCTGCCCTTTTCCTATGTCCTTCTTTGTGGCACCTGATCACACAACTGAATAGTATTCCAGGTGTGACCAAATTAGAACCTGTAGGACCTGCCTTGTTGATAGTGCTGTTAAGAAGGTAGAGCAGCGCTTTATTATGGACAGTCTTAGCTACTGTTGTATCAATATGTTTTGACCATGACAGTTTACAATCCAGGGTTACTCCAAGCAGTTTGCTAAATTTCCACATTATTTATTACAAGATTTAGTTGAGGTTTAGGGTCTAGTGAATGATTTGTCCCAAATACAATGCTTTTAGTTTTTGAAATATTTAGGACTAAGTTATTATTTGCCACCCATTCTGAAACTAACTGCAGCTCTTTAAGTGTTGCAGTCATTTCAGTTGCTGTAGTAGCTGACGTGTATAGTGTTGAGTCATTCACATACATAGACACGCTTTTCTCAAAGCCAGTGGCATGTCATTAGTAAAGATTGAAAAAAGTAAGGGCCCAGACAGCTGCCCTGGGGAATTCCTGACTCTACCTGAATTATGTTGGAGAGGCTTTCATTAAAGAACACCCTCTGTGTTTTGTTAGACAGGTAAGGCTTTATCCATAATATAGCAGGGGGTGTAAAGCCATAACACATAAGTTTTTTCCGGCAGCAGACTGAGCGATAATGTCAAAAGTCCGACTTGAAGTCTAACAAAACAGCCCCCACAGTCTTTTTATCATCAATTTCTCTCCGCCAATCATCAGTAATTTGCTTGTTGAATGTCCTTCCCTATAAGTGTGCTGAAAGTCTGTTGTCAACACAATTTTTTCCAAAACTTTACGAAGAGTTGGTACAGGCTGATTGGTCGGCTATTTGAGCCAGTAAAGGGGGCTTTGCTATTCTTAAGTAGCGTAATGACTTTTGCTTCCCCCCAGGCCTGAGGGCACACACTTTCTAGTAGGCATAAATGGAATATATGGCAAATAGGAGTGGCAATATCATCCGCTATTATCCTCAGTAATTTTCCATCCGAGTTGTCA
This sequence comes from Oncorhynchus kisutch, assembly GCF_002021735.2. Lineage (NCBI taxonomy): Eukaryota > Metazoa > Chordata > Actinopteri > Salmoniformes > Salmonidae > Oncorhynchus > Oncorhynchus kisutch. Next base: position 41,403,970 of record NC_034177.2, read on the forward strand.
GACCCTGGTGGCTTGTCATTGTTGATCGACAACAATACTTTTTTCACCTCTTCCACACTCAATTTACGGAATTCAAAATAACAATTCTTGTCTTTCATAATTTGGTTAGATATACTTGAATGTGAAATGTGTCAGCGTTTGTTGCTGACATGCATAAATTTGCTAATCTTGCCAATTAAAAAATTATTAAAGTAGTTGGCAATATCAGTCGGTTTTGTAATGAATGAGCCATCTGTTTCAATGAATGATGGAGTTGAGTTTGCCATTTTCCCTTTTTTCATTGAAGGTGCTCCATAGCTTTTTACAATCATTCTTAATGAACTATTTCTTTGTTTCATGGTGTAGTTTCTTCTTCTTTTTATTCAGTTTAGTCACATAATTTCTCAATTTGCAATATGTTTGCCAATCGGCTGTGCAGCCAGACTTATTTGCCATTCCTTTTTCATCATCCCTCTCAACCATACAATTTTTCAATTCCTCATCAATCCACAGGGATTTAACAGTTTTTACAGTGATTTTCTTAACGGTTGCATGCTAATTAGTAACTGAGATAAGCTATTTTATATATGTGTCAACCGCTAAGTCTGTTTGCTCCTAATTACACACCATGGACCAACAAATATTCTTTACATCGGCTACATGGGAATCACTACAAAACGTATTGTATGACCTTTTATACAATACATTAGGCCCAACCTTTGGAACTTTGGTTTTCCTAGATATGGAAAACCAATATTGTGATTACTACAGCCGATGGATCTGGATACTGCTTTCAAGCACATTTCTGCAGCATTAGTAAAGATGTGATCAAACTAAATAACCAATATTGTTAACCGCATACTTTGAAATACAGATAACTTTTTTTTATTTTAACCCCTTTTTCTCCCCAATTTTGTGGTATCCAATTGTTGTAGTAGCTACTATTTTGTCTCATCGCTACAACTCCCGTACGGGCTCGGGAGAGACGAAGGTTGAAAGTCATGCGTCCTCCGATACACAACCCAACCAAGCCGCACTGCTTCTTAATACAGCGTGCATCCAACCCGGAAGCCAGCCGCACCAATGCCCCAGAGGAAACACCGTGCACCTGGCCACCTTGGCTAGCGCACACTGCGCCCAGCCCGCCACAGGAGTCACTGGTGCGCGATGAGACAAGGACACCCCTACCGACCAAGCCTTCCCTAACCCGGGCGGCGCTAGGCCAATTGTGCATCGCCCCATGGACCTCCCGGTCGCGGCCGGTTACGACAGACCTACCGACCAAGCCTTCCCTAACCCGGGCGGCGCTAGGCCAATTGTGCATCGCCCCATGGACCTCCCGGTCGCGGCCGGTTACGACAGAGCCTGGGCGCGAACCCAGGGACTCTGATGGCACAGCTGGCGCTGCAGTACAGTGCCCTTAACCACTGCGCCACCCGGGAGGCCCTTGATTTGATTACTTTTACTCGTTGTTTGTGCAGTTACAATAAAAGAGAATGACCTCTAACCTTCTCTCTCTCGCTCTCGCTCTCGCTCTCGCTCTCTCTCTCGATCCCTCCCTCCATACAGGAGCACCTTCACTATGTGGTGGGAGATATGAGATATGAGATATGACAGAGATATGAGATACAGGAGTCCACTCTATTCCAAGTACCCTGGCTCTCCTCTATGCACAGCGCTCTGGGGACTTCCTGCAGGTAACCATGACTTCTATCAATCACCCCCATAACTGAATCATTAGTGGTACTGAGAGATACTCTAATTGCTTTGACGCTGTATGGAGGCATTGTTATTAAGACATTTGTCAAGTATAGTTATTGAAGTTAACCAATTGCTGTCTATTTGGTTAGAAAGATGGTTCTATACAGAGGATGGTTCTATACTGACTGTGTAGAAGTAGGTTAGATAAGGGATGAAGTGAACCTACAGGAGGATAACTCTCCACAACGAGGGTTGGGCATGTTCAGGCTGGCTGTTCAGTCCTGAGCCATACTGACTGACTAGAGGTGTGGATTGGTACAGCTCGGCTCAGACCAACATGCAGTATGTTATCACTTATTTGGCTAAATGATAATCCATATTGCCTCTTTTGATACGGCATCAGTATTAAAAGTGACACTAAGATGTTAAAAGATTTCAACTCCAATTGAACTCTATGACATTTCCTATTTTTACTCTCTCTCTCTGCAGTTGTTCTCGGGAGACGGGTCAGTGTGTGTGTAAAGAATATATGTCTGACAACGTGGAGTCAGGTTTCTACTTCATAGCCCTGTACCACTACACTTACAAGGCAGAGGAGTCACCTTTTACCTGTGAGTCTCCTTTGACCTTGACGTAACTTTCTTCTAATGCTTTTGGGGTAATGAATGTTCCCTAACTCATCTTGTGCCTTACACAACTCCTTATATACTGTATGTATCCCTCCACCTTCCTCAGCGCAGTCCTGACCCGGGGTATCAAACTCCAATGTCTATGAACCTGTTGTGTTGGCGTAGTTACCGGACCAGTGGAAAGAGGTTTTGATGACAGTGATGCGTCCCAGTGTGATCTCAACAAACAGCCGCTGTGCCAACACCATGCCTGATGATGACAACCAGATGATATTCCTCCACCCTGGATCACGGTAAACACACACCTAGTCTCTCTCTTTGTGTATGTTTGTTGAGAGTGAGTAATGGGTCTGTATATGCAAGTGTGTGTGTAGTGTAGGATACCTGTGTTGTGTATATGAGTCTACACCCTGTATTACATGCTTGTGTTTTGTTTGCGCACTGTTTTTTTTGTGTAATTTAGTGCAGTGTTTTGTGACATCCCTCTTTCGCTCTGGTCTCCTCAGATGTTTGGTGCTCCCCAGACCAGTGTTTTCAAGGCAGGGATGGACTGCACTGTTCGTCTGAGCTTGTCCCTCTACTGTTGTTGTGACAATTGCGTTGTTTGCTCTATAACCTGTTAGTTCATTTGCCTTGCCACCGTGATATATAGGCCTAAAGGCTGAGACAATAAAAATACATAAATTCAACCACACCTTTGTTTCATCACAAAACCCGGAGAACAACCCCGGTGAAGACCACAAAGCATATTGCATTTAACAAACAGTTACATGACGTACAGCATGGTCAAGCAAGTTCATGTTTACAACATTTTCTGACCACTAAACAACTATTGATTTAGAACCATGGAGAGTTACCGCAAGTTGCAAAGAAAACAGGAGCTGCCGCCACTATTCCATTTCAACTTCAACATTTTCAAATCACCTATTCTTAGTCAAATACAGTGACAACTGAAAGATACCAAAAGCAATTTAGTCCAATCAACGTAAGCTACATATGATGTAACTGTCCATGTTTCTGATATCTGTGTACATGTGTGTGTGCGTGCGAGCACGTTCGTGCAAGTAGAAAAACATGTTGACTCACCCTACTTGTAGAGAAACGCCAATGCCATCCTCCTCTCTTTCATGTTGACGAAACGGTCTATTACTCTGTCATGCAGTACACACTTACATTTTTTGTTGTCTTGGGCTACCTGGCTAAAATGCCTGCTCGCTAGCCTAACTTTCTTCCGTGGGCAACGTTAGCTAGTTAACATTAGCCTTTATATTGAGCTTCCTCCTCTCAGGTTCTTAACTGACTTGCCTAATTAAATAAAGGTTTAAAAAACATATTGACAAAAATATTAACAAATATTGAACTTCTGTCCTCTCAGCTAAGGGCACAATGTATGAATTAGTGGTTGGATCAGAATCACCATTATAATTATTGGTCAGTACAGCGAATTAAGTAGAACCACAAGTCCAAATCCTTATCTCCATCCATCGCTAATTTAGGAAAAGGCCAATTTTAGCAAGCTAGCTAGCCACTGGAAGACAACACAACGAGATGCAGCAATTCAAGTTGTTTCCGTCAAAAAACTCTCGATGCGATTTGATAGGAGTGACGCCAAATCCAAACTGGCTTTCCTTGTTACTTTGTTTTGGTGCGCCAGGACAAGTCACAGTTGAGCTCACACAGTTTATCTCAATGATGATTGGCTATTTTATCCTTTTTTATCAAGGGAGGCCTAATACTCACTGGCTTCCATTGCATTCAATGCTGCGGGAGGCAACAATGTCATACTCTTTTGGACCAGACCGCATCAGATAAATGGAATAAACATACAGAGGCGTTGTTTCGCTCGCCATCCGGTGAGATACATTCAGCCTCTTGCGAAATGAAGGAAAATGATGAAACAATGAGAGATGAAAGATACATTATTTTATATGTTTTTAAACAAATGTATAGGCACATTTTTGGGGGGGGAAGCCTGGCTTCCCTTGGCAACCATGTATACACGCCACTGAGTTTAAGTGATCAATGTTTTTATTTCCCCTTTATTTAACCAGGTAGGCCAGTTGAGAACAAGTTCTCATTTACAACTGCGGCCTGGCCAAGATAAAGCAAAGCAGTGTGACAAAAGCAACAACACAGAGTTACACATGGGATAAACAAACATACAGTCAATAACACAATAGAAAATCTGTATACAGTGTGTACAAATGAAGTAAGGCGGTAAGGCAATAAATAGGCCATAGTGGCAGAGTAATTACAATTTAGCAATTAACACTGAAGTGATAGATGTGCAGATGAGGATGTGCAAGTAGAAATACTGGTGTGCAAAAGAGCAGAAAAAAACAAAAAACAAATATGGGGATGAGGTAGGTAGTTGGTTGGATTGGCTATTTACAGATGGGCTGTGTACAGCTGCAGCTATCGGTAAGCTGCTCTGACAGCCGATGCTTGAAGTTAGTGAGGGAGATATTCCAACTTCAGTGATTTTTGCAATTTGTTCCAGTCATTGGCAGCAGAGAACTGGAAGGAAAGGGGGCCAAGAGAGGTGTTGGCTTTGGGGACGACGAGTGAAATATACCTGCTGGAGCACATGCTACGTGTGGGTGTTGCTATGGTGACCAGTGAGCTGAGATAAGGCGGGACTTTACCTAGCAAAGACTTATAGATGACCTGGAGCCAGTGGGTTTGGCAACGAATATGTAGCAAGGACCAGCCAACGAGAGCATACAGGTCACAATGGTGGGTAGTATATAGGCCTCTGGGTATAAAACGGACGGCACTGGGATAGACTGTATCCAATTTGTTGAGTAGAGTGTTTGAGGCTGTTTTGTAAATGACATCACCGAAGTCAAGGATCGGCAGGATAGTCAGTTTTACGAGGGTATGTTTGGCAACATGAGTGATGGAGGCTTTGTTTTGAGAATTAGGAAGCCGATTCTAGATTTAATTTTGGATTGGAGATGCTTAATATGAGTCTGGAAGGAGAGTTTACAGTCTAGCCAGACACCTAGTGTGATAAGGTGCGTCTCGGTGAGAGGTGTAGGAGTCAGGCGCAGGAGAGCAGGGATTTCTGAGAAGCATGTTTAATATAGATATATGTCTATATATATATATATACACACATAGTCCACCAATACAAAATTGGCACAGATGAAAATCCAAAACTACGCTCTCGAAGGAACAGAAACTCGTGTCAATACACAGAGGAACAACCACAGTTCCGACACTACATACACGTACGTAATAGAACAATAAACAGCATAGATAATCGAACGCAAATACACACAAGCTTAATCCTGCATGAATTAAGGCAGGCAACAGGTGCCCTATATACACACAGAAATAAAAGCAATTGAAACCAGGTGTGAAAAGGAACACAGACAAAACAACCAGAAAAGGAAAAAGGGATCGGTGGAGGCTAGTAAACCGGCGACGCCGAGCGCCGCCAGAACAGGGAGAGGAGTTACCTTCGGTAGAAGTCGTGACACCTAGGTATTTGTAGTTGTCCACATATTCTAAGTCAGAACAGTTCAGAGTAGTGACACTAGGCGGGCAGGCAGGTGCGGGCAGCAATCGGTTGAAGAGCATGCATTTAGTTTTACTAGCATTCGGAGGCCACGGAAGGAGAGTTGTATGGCATTGAAGCTCGTTTGGAGGTTTGTTAACACAGTGTCCAAATAAGGGCCAGATGTATACAGAATGGTGTCGTCTCCATAGAGGTGGATCAAAGAATCACCGCTGCAAGAGCGACATCATTGATATATACAGAGAAAAGAGTCGGCCCGAGAACTGAACCCTGTGGCACCCCCATAGAGACTGCCAGAGGTCCGGACAACAGGCCCTCCGATTTGACACACTGAACTCTCTCTGAAAATTAGTTAGTGAACCAGGCGAGGCAGTCATTAGAGAAACCAAGGCTGTTGAGTCTGCCAATAAGAATACGGTGATTGACTGCAGCCCCGTCGATGAGAATGGGGGCGTGCTCTGTCCTCCTTTTCCTGTAGCCCACAATCATCACCTTTTTCTTGATCACATTGAGGGAGAGGTTGTTGTCCTGGCACCACATGGCCAGGTCTCTGACCTCCTCTCTACAGGCTGTCTCATCGTTGTCGGTGATCAGGCCTACCACTGTTGTGTCATCGACAAACTTAATGATGGTGTTGGAGTCGTGTATATACTGTTTGACAGTTATTGTCTGATAGCCTATATCTGTTTGTGCTCTCTTTCCAATTCCATTTCTGTCATGTGAGTTGGCAAAACAGCACAATCCCATTTGGGACTCAGGCTGAAGGTTTGAGATTAAGACTTGGTACAACAATAGGTCCATTAAGCTGGAACTTGGATCCAAGGGTCATCTGGGGGACTGACAGGAGAGTGATGATGCTATAGAATGCACAATTTCCCTTACATGACATCCGGGCGAACAATTAAAGGTTTGTTCTCACTAAGGATGTATTCCAGTCTCCAGAGGGGGTCGTGAAACTGATCGACCACTCAGGGACGTAGCGAACAAACCATGCTGAATACACACATTCAGACACAGACACACAAATGCACATGCACACGCACACACATGCACACACAGATAGGCACACACATGCACATATAGAGACAGAGAGAGATCTTGTAACTCTTGAACAAATGTAACATGCACTCTTAGAAAAAAGGGTTGCAGAACGGTTATTCAGCTGTCCCCATAGGAGATCCCTTTTATGTTCTAGATAGCAAGTTGTTTTTTCTAAGAGTGTGTAGTAGTAATGCTTATAGGTATACAAAGATGTCATCTGCACAGGGTGTTGACTTCTAGGGCTAACGTTTTAAGAAAACATGTCACTTATCCCCCTCCCCTCGCTCCCTCCACTCCTACATTGTCTGCACACGTTTAACAACTGGAAGCACCACGTTTTCCTGTCACACACATACACTCCTAGCGAGGCAAGGCCCTTCGAATACGCACCGTGTCATCAGTGAGGCGCTACAGCTTGTCAAGGTCTAGAAGTGTCAGAGGGCCTTGACGGGACCACACGTTACCTCAGATGGAAATGACCCAATAATGTCAAGGGCTGTGAACCAGAGGCTTCCCCTCTGTCCGTCCATCAGCATGGTGGCTCTGCACAATACAGTCAGTGTCTCTCTGCTGAAGCCCGTCTGAGTGTCCAGGTACTGTACACAACATCATTAGCAGCCTGTGTCACACATCGCAATGCCATGTAGGGATTGACCTCATGTTCTGAAAAATGACGCACTATTGAATTCTCATTGAAAAGCAATTGATTGATCTGTGCAGTGAGACACACATCTAGAGATAACAATGTTATGTACACACGCACGCACGCAAAAACACCCGCACACGCACACATAGACACACATACATACACCAAATGCTTTTGTTAGGGCAAATCAAGGCTGATATTTGTAAGTGGAAATTGCAACCTATAAGAAGCCTTTTTAAAACTCACATATACTACAGCAAAACAGTAATCTAATTAAACACACATGGAGAGAGAGAGACCCCACCCCCAGCCTTTTCAAGCTGAACCACAGTATCTACACCACAATTGACCTGAGACTGACCCAGTCTACAGGAGTGCGACTGGGGCTGGAGGACTCCAAGGAGACAATGAAAACACAATAAACAATACAGAACGTATGAACCAACGTATGATTAAGCAGATGTTTCATAATGAAAAAGACTACAAGGGTCCATGATAATGGGATGAGACCAGAGACGTGATAATGGGATGAGACCAGAGACGTGATAATGGGATGAGACCAGAGACGTGATAATGGGATGAGACCAGAGACGTGATAATGGGATGAGACCAGAGACGTGATAATGGGATGAGACCAGAGACATGATAATGGGATGAGACCAGAGACGTGATAATGGGATGAGACCAGAGACATGATAATGGGATGAGACCAGAGACGTGATAATGGGATGAGACCAGAGACGTGATAATGGGATGAGACCAGAGACATGATAATGGGATGAGACCAGAGACGTGATAATGGGATGAGACCAGAGACATGATAATGGGATGAGACCAGAGACGTGATAATGGGATGAGACCAGAGACGTGATAATGGGATGAGACCAGAGACGTGATAATGGGATGAGACCAGAGACATGATAATGGGATGAGACCAGAGACATGATAATGGGATGAGACCAGAGACATGATAATGGGATGAGACCAGAGACATGATAATGGGATGAGACCAGAGACATGATAATGGGATGAGACCAGAGACATGATAATGGGATGAGACCAGAGACATGATAACGGTATGAGACCAAAGACATGATAATGGGGTTGATGATGATGATCAAGTCAGGCGAAAGCAGAGGGCATGTTTTGAAATCTATATTCATGTAGATCCCCTGGCTTGATATCTATGAGCCTCTATGGAGAGAAAATATGATTTAGAGTTGGTGCAATGTCAAAGGAACAAACCCTCTTACTTACACAGTTTACTTATATATAGACAAGAAGAATAAATCACGTCAAAAAGTTGAAAAAGATAAGCACAAGGACGTCGGAAGAGACAAAAAAGGAGCTATAATATATTAAATATAAAATGTTATCATTTTAATGACATCAAAAGCACTCAGGATTAATGGCGTATCAATCTGTAATTAAAGTTGTTTATCTGAGATTTAATGATATCCATGAACTGATAGAAAAATACATGAAATTATATTTTCATTAGAGTTGAACTAATGATGAGCCTGACCTCCAAGAAGAAGTACAATGTTAATAATCCAAAACAGACAGTAATCATGCTCATTACAGGAAGTACTAAGTGGTCTGTGAATCTGTTTTGCTCTGAATCATCATTACTCAACATTGCACTATATTATCTTTAGGAGGCAACAGTAACAATGTCAAGATCCTCAATCTAAAAAATGTATTCAACATGTTTGTCTTCTCACCCCTGATCATTTTCTTTCTTTTCGGTCCTTTGTTTGAATAGTTCAATTTTTTCACTCTTGAAGAGTTTCTACTATTATGTAAGGGAATATACCTTCACGTACTCTTGTGCAAAAAAATAGACAACAAAGATAGCAATAAGTACATGGATTGAGAAAACAGAGCATACAATACCCACATCTCTTCAAAAAAAAATGTAAGTACAATTTTGTGTGACCGCTCTACGTCTCCCTCAACACTTATGGGCGGGCTGTCGAGAAGGGTTCACTTCAACGTTTATCCCATCAACCCATGGCACCAACACCTTCAGAGTCAGACATATGACATCTAGTGAAGCTATGCAGAGAGACAGGAAAACAAAGACTATGTGTATCTCTGTAGTGCCAGAGACTGAAACACATCCGTGTGCCAGGTTATATTCAACCTGATTTGTTAGCATTTGAACATCCTTTATGAAACCCCAAAACTCTTGGCACTTTCAATGTCATTCACAGTGAGGGGGGGGGGAGATAACAGTGAATGTCACCCTTCTCTGATCTTTCAATCATCCACTTTCAATCTATCCCTGTCCCGGGGTTTTTGAGACAGCTTGGTGAGGATGCCAGTAAAATGGGATCAATAGAATAAGGGAGAAACCGACCAGACAATCTCTTACCCCTTGAACTTATGTAGTCATGATTGATTTGTCCCTTGTCTCAAGAGAGGAGGCATTACAGCAAAGGAAACATGTGGTATGGTGCGTGTATGCTTACATGGACGCATATGTGTGTGTGTGTGTGCGGGCATGCTTGCATACATGTGTTTGGGTGGGTGTGCGTGTGTGTGTGTGTGTGTATGTGCGTGTGTGTATGACGTACTTTCACACTAAGCACAGTGATTGATGATCTGAAGCACACACATCATCAGTAAGGCATTTGTGAGGTGTGTGAGTCAGCTATCATCCCCCTTAGTCTCCCCCAGCAGAGCCTACTGATTGACAGTAAATCATTCAAATCTGATCATTATTGCAGCAGCTCATCACCCACCTCCTCCCTCAGTCCCCAAAACCAGCCCCTCCCCCAACACTGCCATTGGAGAGAGAGAGAGAGAGAGAGAGAGAGAGAGAGAGAGAGAGAGAGAGAGAGAGAGACCAATTCTTCAGAACCAGACAGGACTTGACCAGTCCTCACCCACTCTACCCTAGCCTGACACACAGACGCCATGCAAACACAAATGAGTCTCTAGGACGTCCCCAGAACACCCTGAAGTGATCATCTGAAGTAGTCAGGACGTTGTGCCGTGGTTTTTGTCTAGGTCACAGCGTTTTCCCCAAGGACGTTTTTAGGATGTTCTTAGGACACTGTGTCATACATTTGAGTTCATTTCATTTAAAGTAATAATTGTATCCATCTCAAAAGAACAAGTTCTCCCAGCTAAGGGGTAGCATCTATTTCTCAATGTGTTGCTTGGCAAAGTAAAACATTGACGTTTACAGAAATGTATCCCGAAGAGACACACAAACAACCACACACACTTTCAGAGCCACGCTTGTGTGACACTGACAATGCAATGTGACGACCCAATGACAGGTGTATATTTGTCAAGGACGTGGCTGTCTCTTCAAATCAAGACACAGAACCATCCACTAGAGGAAACGTTCCACTTCTGAAGGTTGGGTCTGACATGATTTTATTTTAAAAACGCACACCGGTCTGTCCCTCAATATATAAAGATGCACAACATTACTAGTGTAAGACGTGGTTAGTGAATATCCGTGCATCTGTACTGTCAGTTAGTAGTGTATCGTCTGGTAAAATAGATTTCAATTAGAGGTCATAACTCACAGCTGTATCACATCCCCCGTGAAGTGCTTATTTATAATGGAGTTTGCAGCGCTGCAGACGTTTATAACGCAAGACAGGTCTTATCTGCATGTAGCAGAGAGGAGGCCTCAAACCCAAATTAACTTCAGGGGTAAACAGACACGATTGGCTGAGCATTTGACTGATACTCCATGTACAAATTGAACCTAACCAATTCAATGTCTGTCGTCAGCCTATACTTTTAATGCATTTTCTGCAAAAGGAGGGTAAACACTCGCACAGAATAAAAAAGGTGCGGAAACAGTTTTTACGTGCATTTACCCTCCACTACACCACTGGTCATTCCTGTGTATGACAATGTGCATTTATTTATGTAGATTAGGTTCATCTCCCTATTATGTACGTGGGTTTTGGAATCCAAGCAAGCAAAGTTTCTCAGGGCCCTCTCTCTCTCTCTCTTCCTCTCTCCCTCTCTTCCTCTCTCTCTATCTCTCTCTCTCTCGCTCTCTCTCTCTCTCGCTCTCTCTCTCTCTTTCTCCTACCTCCACCCCCTCTCTTCTCTCTCACATCAAAGCGTCTTCCCTCTTTCCAGCCTGTCTCTAAATCCCCCTGGAGGTTTAGGTGCAGGACTCGGGGGCTCCAGTCTGCAGGCCTGCAGCTACTGTAACAGGAGAGGAACGTACACACAGAGAATTATCCAGCCTCCATTTCTCACACTGGCATAATCCTTGTGTTTTATTCGTCTTTTTTTTATTTATCTTGAGCTTGTGTTCTTTGGCACTCAATCCCAGCCTCGGGACATGTGGGGACAAAATGTGTGCCTAGTTGCTGTTAACGGGCATTAGTTTCTTTGTAACTGTGACTAAACTCGCACGTCTCAGTTATGTGGGAGGGAGTGTGTCTCGTTTTTTGACAGACAGGCCTTGACTGGATTCTGTACTTTAAGTCTCACACGGTCTTGTCAAACGTGTGGTATGTCAAAAGCATTCTTTACTCAGCCCCACCCACACTGCCTGGCCGGCATGTCTGTCAGTCAAATGTGTAAAAGATGGAGAGTCATGTTGATATGGCGAACCATTATGTCCCTGAATTGTTCTAATGTATAGACCATGTTTACCTCGACAAGATGTCCCTAGTCTTGAGATCTGACATGGAGAATGTGAGTATATTCTACAGTGGGCTTGGTTTCATCACACACTTTATCCTACCTGACAACTATTTCAGGATTCAGCAGATGTCACTGCAAGTACACTGAGGGTGTGTTTTTTTCATCTAGAATGATTTGGAATTCAATCCAAGAGTTGAGACGTCTGAGGTTGTAAACTGTCAGGGGGGAAATCTGTTAAAACTGTGGCACTATGATGCCAACGGTCTTAAAAAGTGTTTTCACAACTGTGCGAGCTAATTAGCATGAATTTTTCATGGGCGGTGTTCAGTGTGAGGAACACAGTGTCTGTGTCCCAAATGGCACCCTATTCCCATAGGGCTCGGGTCAAAAGTAGTGCACTAATTATGAATAGGAAACCATTTGGGATGCATCCTGTGATTAGTGTTCCATTAGTTCTCATTACCTCTCCTGTCACACTGTTTCCTTTACTTCCTACAGGCTGATTAGCTCAACATGACCTGTCTCTTAGAACTAAGAGTTACAGTACTGCATGGGCTGGCCAACTGGAAAGAGATCATAATGTGAATGAAAGGTTGAGTGTATTACACTTGAAAACACAATTATGACAGCGCCAACCCATATTTTAACTTGGCAAACTTCAACTTTAACCTTAGTGAAGTTCTGTGGAGGCACATTTTGAAAGAAATTCTCAGAATGTGAATACTACTGTAAGTGAATGAAAGGTGGGATGAGTAGGTGACATTACTGTTAAGTTGTATTACACTTAAAAACACAGTTATGTCAGCGGTATCCCATTAATAAGTTGCATCAACTTTAACTTGGCAAACTTTGAATGTCTTCGAGCCTCCTTCACATCTTTACTTTGTTGTGACGTGCGCACATCAGTGCTGAACATGTTATGCCTATTTTCCCTATCAGATGTAGTCAAAGGTTAATTGTTTGGGAGTGAGAAATGACATTTCCTCCAGGGTCTGATGGAGACAAGGCTATTTCTGGATGTTACGCAAAATGTATTAATAAGGTAAGCATCATACATACAGGTGGGAACCAAAATACAACCCATGTTCGTGGTCTCCTCTGCTTCTGTTGAACTGAGTAGTGAACCCCTCTCAGTATGACATTGGCTTTGGTGCAAGATGACAACTGAAACATTAATCACGATTAGGAGTAATTAAAAAAGCTGATTAATGGGGTATGCTTTAAGGGAAATTGTACGTAATTAAGAGTTTGACATGACAAGGTTTGGGGTGATGTATACTGAGTCAGGTGTGTGTGTATGTAAGTTTGTTCACAGAGTTTGTTCAAAGACACAGGTTTTAATAGTCCCTCTAAACTCTGTGTCCTCTGTCACACATCACCCCACCCCAGGCAGGTAGGATAGGGTAGGGTACAGCATAGCCAGGTTTGGCATGGCCTGGGCAAGGTATTAACAGATATGACAGGTCTCTGATTACCCAGTCAGCTGGGCCTTGTCACCTGTCAGGTACAGAGATGGAGGGATGAGTGAGCAGAGAGAGGGAGGAGGAGGGAGGGAGGAAGGAGAGAAGGAGGGGGACAAGACAGAAAGAGATGAAGAGAAGGAGGAGTGAATTTGAGAGAATTCGAGGAATCACCAATGACAACAGACATCACAAACATTAAATACATATACGCAAATAATTGCCTCATACGGTACACAAGCAAACCTCACAGGGACTTAACATATGCAAGAGTCCCCTGCAAAGTTGTTGTGATCTCCTTCAATAACAGCATAGATAATTTCACAGACAGACAGACAGACAGACAGACAGACAGACAGACAGACAGACAGACAGACAGACAGACAGACAGACAGACAGACAGACAGACAGACAGACAGACAGACAGACAGACAGACAGACAGACAGACAGACAGACAGACAGACAGACAGACTGACTGACTGACAGACAGTTGAAACCCAAGGAATTGTGGGGATTAAACGGCACCCATGTCTCAGAAGGGAAATGGAAGGAAAAGACAGCCAGAAAGAAAGAAAGAAAGAAAGAAAGACAGTCAGAAAGAAAGACAGACAGCCAGAAAGAAAGAAAGACAGCCAGAAAGAAAGAAAGACAGCCAGAAAGAAAGACAGCCAGAAAGAAAGAAAGACAGCCAGAAAGAAAGACAGACAGCCAGAAAGAAAGACAGCCAGAAAGAAAGACAGACAGACAGCCAGAAAGAAAGAAAGACAGCCAGAAAGAAAGAAAGACAGCCAGAAAGAAAGACAGCCAGAAAGAAAGAAAGACAGCCAGAAAGAAAGAAAGAAAGACAGCCAGAAAGAAAGAAAGACAGCCAGAAAGAAAGAAAGAAAGACAGCCAGAAAGAAAGAAAGACAGCCAGAAAGAAAGAAAGACAGCCAGAAAGAAAGAAAGAAAGAAAGAAAGAAAGAAAGAAAGAAAGAAAGAAAGAAAGAAAGAAAGAAAGAAAGAAAGAAAGAAAGAAAGAAAGAAAGACAGCCAGAAAGAAAGAAAGAAAGAAAGAAGTGAATGTGAGGGAGGGGGAGAGTGTGGGCTGCCAGGCAGCGAGGGAGAGCAGGAGAGGAGAGCTTTGACAGACATGTCTCGCCCAGGCTGACAGCTCCGTCAATAGCCCCGGGATGGCCGCCCTGATTGACAGCTAACAGGTGGCTGGCTGAATGGAGTTGTCAGACCACCTGTCAATCAAACACATCGCCGTGGTTACTGCGGCCAGCTGCAGACACACAGCTGCCCAAGGTGAGCTCTTGTTCTACAGTCTGAATGTTGGCACACCGGTGGAGCTGCCGCCTGCCTGAATCACACTAACATTACTGTAGATAGCCACTACTGTGTGTGTGTGTGTGTGTTTGTGTATTTGTCTGTGGGGGCTTACTTAATTAAAATGGGCCAATATATAGTAAGTAGGCTTATCCACTGAGTGTACACAACATGAACCTTTTTGCCCTCAGAACAACCTCAATATATCGGGGCATGGACTCTACAAGGTGTTGAAAGCATTCCACAAGGATGCTGGCCTATGTTGACTCCGATGCTTCCCACAGTTGTGTCAAGTTTGCTGCATATGCTGTGGGAGGTGGACCATTCTTGTTGAGCGTGAAAACCCCAGCAGTGTTGCAGTTCTTGACACAAACCGGTGCGCATGGCAGCTACTACCATACCCTGTTCAAAGGCTCTTAAATATTTTCTTGCCCATTCAGGCTCTGAACGGTAAACATACACAATCCATGTCTCAATTGTCTCAAGGCTTAAAAATCCTTCTGTGACATGTCTGCCGCCCTTCATCTACACTGATTGAAGTGGATTTGAAAAGTGACATCGATAAGGGATCATACTGCTTTCACCTAGATTCACCTGGTCGGCAGGCTATGGAAAGAGCAGGTGTTCTTAATGTTTTGTATACTCAGTGTATACATATATGGATGGTTTATCATCTTTGATTTGTAATGCATTTCAGCGCATCCATGACATCAATGAATCTACACAGTTTTCCATTTCCTTAGTTCCCTTTAATTGAGCATTGTTGCATTGTTCCACAGAAGAAGGCATGAAGCATTGGAGTTAATGGGAGATAATGATACGTGTGCGAGCCCCCCCCCCCCCCCCCCCCCGAGTGGAATAGAGAACAAATGGAAGCATTCTACTCCATTACATCTGCCATGATTACCCCCTGAACATCTGGTGTAGGATTCTGACTGATAACTGTCCTGAAGAACTCATATCAGGAGATATTAACAAAAACACAGGCATTTCTGCTGCGTGAAAGAGCTTAGCTTGGGGGAGTTAGTTTGGTGCCTGCTCACGATCCGACAATCAGTCAGTGTTGAGCTGATAGATTAATGTGGGTAAATATAAATCATTATGACACTGGGTATAAATGAAGTAAAAAGCACTCAATCTCTCCGCGCTGCACATACCACAAAACACTTTATTATGGGCCGTTTGTTTCTTACAGATAAATATATTTTGAAGTCCACACTGGAATGTACATCAACTTCTTGTTTTGAATCTCTTCCAACTCCATCTCCAACAACAACCCTATCCTCCGTCTCTCACCCTTCACACGTGAAACCGAACCACGTATCAGTGATTTTATAAATGTCTATATGTAGTTGCCGTAACAACGTCAAGTCCCACACAGTGATGTCACGGTGATATCTCTCACAGTGGGTGTAGGCCTAGGGGCGTCTCCCAAGCCCATGATGCTTTGGGGCAGGTAGGAGGAACCAGCGGAGCCTTCCTGGGAGGTCACATGGGCGTTGGTATGGGTCCGTCGGAGGCGTCTGTCTGGGTACAGGCTGCTGTCGAAGGGCCTGCGGTGGACACACAGGACATGGGTTTTCAGGTTACCCTTCTGGGTGGCGCTGTAAGGGCAGTACCTGCACTGGAAAGGCTTCCCACCTGGCAGAAAGGAAAGCATTGCTTTAGACAAATCAACCTCCCAGCCCTCCCTCCTTCATTGTGTTTACTGCTGCCAACTCTGTTGTGCCAACTCTTTACTGGTAGTCATAAAATATTGTAGACTAAATCATAATAACACCAGCAGTGGAATAAGGGGGACAATGATTCTGTTTTCACTTTGGGAACTCCATCCCCATGTGTTCCACATACACAGTAATTCCACCTCTGACTAGTACTACATACCACAGGTGTGGCTTCTTCATTGGACCAGTTTATCACAGCAGGAAAACAATCCTGCAGCAACAGGAAATGTTAAATATTGTGTGGATTATAATTAATGGCCATTTGTGTAGGGTTTGATTCATTTTAGGCAAATCAAGTAAAATTACAAACTTTAGAAGCCTTTTTAAACTTCTACCACTTTAAACACTACAAGTTTGCATTTCCTGCAACAACAGGGTGATCAAATTAAGACATCTGTACATACTACTTTCATTGGCAACAGAAACACACACACACACACACACTTCCTGGGCTCATGGTGGTGATGAGTGTTGGGCTGATGAATGACAGACGTCTGCAGCTGGCTTCACTAAGGCCTGCTAAAGCTTCCTGTCTGTTCCCCTCTCTCTCCTCTCTCCTCTCTCTCCCTCTCTCTCAGATAGTCTAGCCTAGACACAAATGACCATAACACACCAATGTCCTCTATTACTTGCTTCCAGTACTGTCTTATTTAAACAAGCACTTTACACCCAATTTGAAGACCAAAGCATTGAATCTCATTTCCACTGGATTATACTCTGTTTTTACTTTGACACCAACACAATGTCTATTTCAGGCTCTGTTACTTCACCACTACAGCGCCATGCTTTCTTTCCTTCTAAAAACTCTGGGACTTCTTCTATCATTCATGATTACAGTAAACCGTTATGGGATGATGTCATATGACATCACTTCCCAAAACACAAGCTGCCACAACCTTTTAACCTCTCTCCTCCTCTCCCTTCTCCTGTAGGCTATGAAACTGAAAGCTCTCTTTCACATCTACATAAAAAGTCATTTTGGGGAAAAATGTAAAAAGCCCACAGAAGGTGTTGGGCAATAAAAGTTAATGCTCCATCCATCTGTTGGTGTATAATAACCTGCTGGTTATAAAGGACACACATTTAGTCAGCAGTACAGGAAATGAGACTGAGTGACACATCTGAACACCCCCTGAATATCACTAACCTGTCTGTCTGATAAGCAACATATGTCCGAATATCACTGACCTGTCTGTCTGATATACAACATGTCTGAATATAATCTTGGAATCCCAGAACTAAAATCTTGCAGAAATGCACTAGATGTTACGTACTCTGTCCATGAAAGACTAATCTGCATATCACTGACCTGCCTGTCTGAATATCACTGACATGTCTATCTAAATATCACTGACCTGTCTGTCTGCATATCACTGACCTGTCTATCTGAATATCACTGACCTGTCTATCTGAATATCACTGACCTGTCTATCTAAATATCACTGACCTGTCTATCTAAATATCACTGACCTGTCTATCTGAATATCACTGACCTGTCTATCTAAATATCACTGACCTGTCTATCTGAATATCACTGACCTGTCTATCTAAATATCACTGACCTGTCTGTCTGCATATCACTGACCTGTTCACTGACCTGTCTGTCTGAATATCACTGACCTGTCTGTCTGAATATCAATGACCTGTCTGTCTGAATATCACTGACCTATCTGTCTGAATATCACTGACCTGCCTGACTGAATATCACTGACCTGTCTGTCTGAATATCACTGACCTATCTGTCTGAATATCACTGACCTGCCTGACTGAATATCACTGACCTGTCTGTCTGAATATCACTGACCTATCTGTCTGAATATCACTGACCTGCCTGACTGAATATCACTGACCTGTCTGTCTGAATATCACTGACCCGTCTGTCTGAATATCACTGACCTGCCTGACTGAATATCACTGACCTGCCTGACTGAATATCACTGACCTGCCTGACTGAATATCACTGACCTGCCTGACTGAATATCACTGACCTGCCTGACTGAATATCACTGACCTGCCTGACTGAATATCACTGACCTGCCTGACTGAATATCACTGACCTGCCTGACTGAATATCACTGACCTGCCTGACTGAATATCACTGACCTGCCTGACTGAATATCACTGACCTGCCTGACTGAATATCACTGACCTGCCTGACTGAATATCACTGACCTGCCTGACTGAATATCACTGACCTGCCTGACTGAATATCACTGACCTGCCTGTCTGAATATCACTGACATGCCTGACTGAATATCACTGACCTGTCTAATTGACACTAGGAGCTAAGATATAATTACTTTACTCATTTAAAAGCTTTGCCATTGTGTTGTAAAGAAGAAAAAAAGAAATAAAAACCTGACTTTGCAAGACTGACTTGGCAGTTTAGGGATGTAATACATAGTTTAATGCAGAATTAAATGTGTTTGGAACAGGTCAGGGCAGTACATTTGGTTAACCACATGTTTCAAGGAAATCAAATTACTACCAAATGTATTTTTTTCTTAGAACCATTACAAAATGCAAGTCATTTTTTTCCACATTAAGCAACATCAGCAAATAATACGATATAAAGCCAGTCTTATCCGTACACGTATAGTGCTTTCCCTATCTCTCCCCTCTTTCTCTCTCCTCTTCCTGTCTCGTACATTCTTTCTTCCTGGTATTTCCCTCCCACTGGAGGAGAGGGGAGGTCCAGGACAGGGCAACCTCCAAATAAGTTCCATTAATCACAGGCCACAGTCTAATGTAACTAATATTTTACAATTAGAGGAGACAGGACTGAGCCCAGGGCCATCCATCTCCCCAGCACATGATCATCCATTCATAGGCTACACACTAGCCTGAGACCAGACCAGCTCACACACGCATTTACCAGGAAACAAGAAAGGATGGGAGAAGGGGAGGGAGAGGGAAAAGTCTATGTGTGAGCGTGTGTGTGTGTTGCAGGCAGAGATAATGACCATGATGACAGTGGTGGGGCTGTGGGGGCCAGAGAAGCTGAATGGTGACGGATGACACAGCGCGGAGCTCTGATGGAACACAGACAGTGAGTGATGACTGCACATCATTCCCAGCGCTCCACCCTTCATTATCTCTATGGGGAGACCCAGTCACAAAGGCAGCCCGCTCTGCCTGCCCTCTCTCTGCCCTCAAACGACATCTGCTCACAGAGACAGCCACACTAGCCTTCTTCTTTCACCTCTCTGTCTCGCCATCTATCTCCATCTATGCTCCCTCTCTCGCTCTCTTGCTCACTCTGTGTTTCTCTGTCTCTCTGTCATCCTTTCAGTAGAGGGTTCATACCCAGCAGACAATGAGGTAATGACTCTGTCCCCTTTCAAATCAGCTCTTTTCTTTCTTTCTTTTTCTTTCTCTCATTCTTAGATAATCCACTCTGTATCAATCTACTCATATTCACCAAGCCTCACGTGTTGGGAGGCCCAATCTGATGTCTCCCATATGTGGAGGATGTGTTATGCAATAGTCGCTGTCCTCTCATCTATTCTCTCATATAGGATGAAACTCCTTTGTCAATAACATTCCGTATATACTGCATTATCTAATGACACATTAAATAGCAACGGACAGTGAACTAACGTGTAAATATTTCCTAACATGGCATGATGCCTTGAGCCAAGTCAACATGCATCCACAGCTATATGATTATATCGCCATCTAGTGGCCATGGTTGGGAGATGTAGTGACAGGGCATTAGCCATGAGGGAGGACTCTATATGAAACTAATGAGCATGCAGACAGATTCATCCAGGGGTCACCATCTGGCCAATTACCACTGTTGGCACACTGTGTCCGACCTGAACTGTCATCGCACACACATCGCAAATCACTCCATGTCCACGGTGCCCTGCAATATGTCACAGAGTGAATAGACCTAGACCACAGTATGGGGACATAGGGATAGGAGCCAGTTACTTGACAATGCCACATAGTTAATACTGCAAACAGGGCAGGCAAGCATTTGGCGTGATGAGAACAATGTCTGACTGACCACCTGCTTGTTGTTTGTAGTTAGAGCAGCCAGGTCGCCTGTGATACAAGTCAGTATTCGATGTCTATCCATGTCTGAGGACGTCAGGAGATAATGTGGAAACCAGCCACTAGGGGCAACAGTAAGCACTGTTACCTTCAAGTAGGTTCCGTAGGTTTCGTAAGCATCTGCCTCTGGTGCCAAAGGTTGTATGTTTGTATCCCGCCATAGAAGGTTGTTTTTGAAATAAATAATCATTTCAATAAAGTACGACTGGAATTTATATATAAACGCCTGGAATATTTCAATTTTGGAGAATCTCTTCTAAAATGGATTAAACTTATGTATAGTAATCCTAGGTGTAAAATAGTCAATAATGGCTACTTCTCAGAAAGTATTCAACTGTCAAGACGAGTAAAACAAGGTTGTCTACTTATTATGGCAATTGAAATGTTAGCTATTTAAATCAGGTCCAACAATAATATCAAGGGGCTATAAATCAAGGGCTATATGGAGTATCTAGATACTTTTTGTAACCTCTCTGGAGGAGAGGATTGGTACTGGACCACTAAAATATAAAACTTTAACATTAACGCGTAGTTTACCCAAAAAATGGTCTGGCGGTGATGTGGACACACTCGCTATACCTATCCCGAAAGAAAGAAATGATCTCACAACAATCCTTTTTTTTACGATCTTGTGCTCATCGTTGCAACTCCCCATTGGGCTCAGGAGAGGCGAAGGTGGAGTCATGCGTCCTCCAAAACATGACCCACCAAACCAGACTTCTAAACACCCACTCTCTTTACCCGGAAGCCAGCTGCACCAATGTGTCGGAGGAAACACCGGTCAACTGACGACTGAAGTCAGCATGCAGTCTCCCGGCCCACCACAAGGAGTTGCTAGAGCGCGATGAGCCAAGTAAAGCCCCTCCAGCCTAACCCTCCCCTAACCCAGGCAACGCTGGGCCAATTGTGCCCCGCCCTATGGGACTTCCGGTCACAGACAGTAATGAGACAGCCTTGGATCGAACCCTAGGCTGTAGTTGACGCCACAACTCTGTGATGCAGTGCCTTAGACCGCTGCACCACTCGGGAGGCCACCACAATACATTTTTTTATAGAAAGTTAGCAAAATAGATACAATTTTGCTACCATGGTCTATTTGTGGAAAAGTCCCCCTGATTAACTCTTTAGTCATATCCCAGCCTATTTATAAAATTAATTTGGAGGGCAGAAATGATTAAATATTAAAGCATTAGACCTCTCACTAAAGGCTTCGTCATACAAAAGTTATACTTAAATCAGAACTGGTTCTTTAGCAGAATAGTAAGAATGTCTCACCCCATGTTCAAGAATGGCCTTTTTCCCTTTATTCAGATTACAACCGCTCACTTTAGTTTATTTGAAATTAAATAATCTCCAAAATATTGCTATTTTTAAAACAAATAAATAATTTGATCAACTTGGGACATTTTGTTAGTCAAATTCTAGAAAAGGATTTAATGGCTTTTGAAGCTTCTGATAGGCTAATTGACATCATTTGAGTCTATTGGAGGTGTACCTGTGGATGTATTTCAAGGTCTACCTACAGACTCTGTGCCTCTTTGCATGACATCATGGGAAAATCTAAAGAAATCAGCCAAAAATTGTAGACCCCCACAAGTCTGGTTCATCCTTGGGACCAATTTCTAAACGCCTGAAGGTATCACATTCATCTGTACAAACAATAGTACGCAAGTATAAACACCATGGGACCACGCAGCCGTCATACCGCTTAGGAAGGAGACACGTTCTGTCTCCTAGAGATGAACGTACTTTGGTGGGTAAAGTGCAAATCAATCCCAGAACAACAGCAAAGGACCTTGTGAAGATGCTGGAGGAAACAGGTACAAAACTATCTATATCCACAGTAAAACAAGTCCTATATCGACATAACCTGAAAGGCCGCTCAGCAAGAAAGAAGCCACTCCTCCAAAACTGCCATAAAAAAAGCCAGACTATGGTTTGCAACTGCACATGGGGACAAAAAGCGTACTTTTTGGAGAAATGTCCTCTGGTCTGATGAAACAAAAATAGAACTGTTTGGCCAAAATGACCATAGTTATGTTTAGAGGAAAAAGGGGGAGGCTTGCAAGTTGAAGAACACCATCCCAACCATGAAGCACAGGTGTGGCAGCATAATGTTGTGTGGGTGCTTTGTTTTTCACAAAATAGAAGGCATCAGGAGGATGGAAAATGATGTGGATATATTGAAACAACATCTCAAGACATCAGTTAAAGTTAAAGCTTGGTCGCAAATGGGTCTTCCAAATGGACAATGACCCCAAGCATACTTCCAAAGTTGTGGCAAAATGGCTTAAGGACAACAAAGTCAAGGTATTGGAGTGGGCATCACAAAGCCCTGACCTCAATCCCATAGAAAATTTGTTGGCAGAACTGAAAAAGCATGTGCGAGCAAGGAGGCCTACAAACCTGACTCAGTTACACCAGCTCTGTCAGGAAGAATGGGCCAAAATTCCCCCAACTTATTGTGGGAAGCTTGTGGAAGGCTACCCGAACCGTTTGACCCAAGTTAAACAATTTAAAGGCAACGCTACCAAATACTAATTGAGTGTATGTAAACTTCTGACCCACTGGGAATGTGATGAAATAAATCATTCTCTCTACTATTATTCTGACATTTCACATTCTTAAAATAATGTGGTGATCCTAACTGACCTAAAATAGGGAATTTTTACTAGGATTAAATGTCAGGAATTGTGAAAAACTGAGTTTAAATGTATTTGGCTATGGTGGATGTAAACTTCCAAAGCCTCCTTCACTCATTCTGCCAAACATACCCTCGTAAATCTGACTATCCTACCAATCCTTGACTTTAGTGAATTAATTTACAGAATAGCCTCCAACACTCTACTCAGCAAATTGGATGTAGTCTATCACAGTGCCATCCGTTTTGTCACCAAAGCCCCATATACTACCCACCACTGAGACCTGTATGCTCTTGTTGGCTGGCCCTCGCTTCATATTGGATGCCAAACCCACTGGCTCCAGGTCATCAATAAGGCTTTGCTAGGTAAAGCCCTGCCTTATCT
This sequence comes from Oncorhynchus kisutch, assembly GCF_002021735.2. Classification (NCBI taxonomy): domain Eukaryota; kingdom Metazoa; phylum Chordata; class Actinopteri; order Salmoniformes; family Salmonidae; genus Oncorhynchus; species Oncorhynchus kisutch. Next base: position 41,427,702 of record NC_034177.2, read on the forward strand.
CAGCTCACTGGTCACCATAGCAGCAACCCGTAGAACGTGCTCCAATAAGTACATATATTTCACTGGTCATCCCCAAGCCAACTCCTCCTTTGGCCGCCTTTCCTTCCAGTTCTCCGCCAATGACTGGAACGAATTGCAAAAATCACTGAAGCTGGAGTCTTCTATCTCCCTCACTAACTTTAAGCATCAGCTGTCAGAGCAGCTTACTGACCATTGCACCTGTACGCAGCCCATCCATAAATAGCCCACCCAACCTCATCCCCATATTGTTTTGTTTTTTTGCTCCTTTGCACCCCAGTATCTCGACTTGCACATTCATATTCTGCACATATATCACTCCAGTGTTTAACTGCTAAACTGTAATTATCTCACCACTATGGCCTATTTATTGCTTTAACTCCCTAATCTTACTACATTTGCACACACTGTATATAGCTTTTTCTATTGTGTTATTGACTGTAGGTTTGTTTAACCCATGTGTTGTAATTCTGTGTTGTTTGTGTCGCACTGCTTTGCAGGTCGCAGTTGTAAATGAGAACTTGTTCTCAACTGGCCTACCTGGTTAAATAAAGGTGAAATAAAAAATACAAATAAAATACCAGTAGATGGCGTAGTATAGGCTTAGGCCTTCAGCAAATGATTTGTCTGAGAATGAAAAAGGCACAGATGTGCCTTGTCTAGAATAACCGACTGAGCTGCAAAATAGAAAGTATTTATGTTTTAGGCTAGGCCTATTCCGTTATCTAAATATGCCATGCTGTTGTGTGTTGTTTAATAGCCAAATAATTGCATCATTTATTTTTATAGCCGTGTGTGGCTACTGTGGTGATCATGTAACCTAATGAATCACACTTTTTCTAGTATTTGGGAGCACGGACTGTAGGCCTTATATTAGGCATTTTGACTGTTGTATTGTGAATTCCACTCTGTGTGTAGGCTTGTTATAGCCATTTGCATTGCACAACCCCATCACACAGAGGCTATAACCATATCAATAAATGAGACAAAACAAAATATTGATTAAGTGTTGGCTATAACCTGTCCTGAGCGAAATAACCAAGGGGCCCCAAATGGTCAAAACTATCCATGGCCTATTCTTATTGCCAGATCTGTTGTCCCGATCAACCACTGCATGTGCTTCTTCAAGTATTTAGTTAAAAATCTATTAGGAGGCTATAATTAGAGGCCTGTGAGCTAAGGTCTCTTGTAAAGCGGAGCCCTGTAATAAAAACAGTTATAAAACACAAATAGAGTTCTAAAATGATTCTGCAAGACACCAGTACCCAAAATAATAGCCTGAATGGCAATGCCTCCAAGTTGATGGCCTATTTTGTATTTGGATATGCCTAAATTAAACATTTACTTGAAGTGATAACAAACAAATGGATAAGACTGTTCTATTCTCTTTGATTTAGTTCCTATTGCAACTCAGACAAATGACTGAATTGATGACATACTGACTGACTGAACTGAATAAAAGATTAATTAAATGTTCAAATATGTTGGAATGATGAGTTGCACACATCATGCATGCTCTGCACTTTACTTGGCTAGTAGGCAAATAGGCCTACATTAGGGTATAATGACTATGGCTGCAGGCCTCCAGAAGGGCATCCTTTGAGGCTGAGGGGTGCTTTTATGAAGACGCATTGTGCTTTAGTGCTGCATAGAGATCACAAGCTCTTCAACTGGCCAGCAGTGTCGCGGTGGTGGGAAGAGCCTATACGGAGACTAAGACCCCTGCAACAGAGTTATTGTGAAGTGTGGGAATACGTTTACGCCAGACTTAGCCTCTGTTTAACCTATCTCTTGTTCATTTCAATGTCCATATGTTCCTGACCCGATTCATATAAATCATGTCAAATTATAAAATAAAATAAATCCGATTAACCCCTCCTACAGAATATGCTTTGGCAAGATTTTGAGTGATGAAATAAATATAAAAATATTATATACAAAAATATTTTGTGTGGCAAAGACTCCAGTGGTCATGCATAATTCATAGATTCACCCAACATCTGTTGTTATTCTGTTTCATTATTCCTGGTAGATACTACTGGTTATGATTGCAGACAGAGCCCAGAGAATAGGATGGTGCGATATTGAATTAGTCATATTTTGATAAGGTGTATGCATGGGGATGTCCACGTCACCCAGAGATATATCCATGCTGTACAGATACACCTAGCGGACTGAAACTGCACTGTTGTATGCATAATACAGCTAGTGCTATCTAGACTTGTGCTGGCAAACAAATCCATTACATTAGCTACCTAAATGTGAAGTAAACTCAGTTGAGGAGTAATCGAGAATTTAACTTGAAAACATGCAGGTTACCTCTTTCAGGTTTCCCTGACTTCCGTTTTTTATACTGTGTTATGCTTGTTTGCATAGCACTCCTCACAGGCTGTTTGGTGTACTTTTTTAACTGCCAAAACTCTGAAAGGTATTATTGTACTTCAGAATTGCAACACAAGATTTGTTCAAGACTAAAATGTTTGTCTGTAATCGTAGCATGGTGTTTGTATGTTCACAAATGAAATTTCACGTTTTATGTTTCACGAATTGCCATTGCTTTTCTAACGATCCTAACGATGTGTACATTGTGGCAGGTATCTAGCTCCATACATCTCTCCCTGTCAAACATATGTGCAGTATATGGGTGCATGAAATTCTACAGAGCGCATGGCTTGAGCGAGGATTTTCGTTTGCATGATAGTGTCACGTTCTGACCGTTAGTTCATTTTTTTATGTCTTTATGTTAGGTTGGTCAGGGCGTGAGTTGGGGTGGGTAGTCTATGTTCATTTTTCTAGGTTGTTATATTTCTATGTGTTTGGCCTAGTATGGTCCTCAATCAGAGGCAGGTGTCGTTCGTTGTCTCTGATTGAGAATCATACTTAGGTAGCCTGTTTTCCCCATTTTGATTGTGGGTGTTTAATTTCTGTTTAGTGTCTGTTCACCTGGCAGAACTGTATCGTTTTCGCGTCGTTATTATTTTGTGTTGTGTTCAGTTTTTTCAATTAAAATATTACGAACACTTACCACGCTGCATTTTGGTCCTCTTCTCCCTTCCACCAACGAGAAGCGTTACAGATAGGTTAAGCGCAGTTTCGACATGGTGGGATCTTTTTGTGTCAGTATAATTAATTGTTCAAGAAATGGCGGTGGAAATGCCTTTATGCGCAAATATAGATATAATAACCATCATATCGAAAGTAAACTTGGGAGTCTCACGATGATATGTTGTGTGTTCGTCTACATATGAAATCAATTGTGATGAACTTCACAGGGTGGTGAAAGTGCACGGTGTTGAGTTTGATGCTTCTTATCAATAAATATCAAGAGTCTTATTCTGGTGACATGATGATCAATGCTTGGCTGCCGTTTGACAAATACAAATAATGTAATAATAATAATATCCATAATAATCTCATCATGTAGGTAGCCTACCCGCACTGTATCTGCGAGCTGTTGGTAAGAGCTCATGTGCCAAGACAAGATTGGGCACATTTGCAATGTAATGCAACAGTTTTTGTGACAAATCAAATAGAATTGAACGTGCAATGGAAACCCATTTAACTTGTATTTTTTATTCTGTACGTTGGAATTTTACCGCAAAAGTGATTTGTATGTGCCCTACGTCATCACGCACAGCCGTTTATCCAACAATAAGACAGGTTGATGGAAACACATCTCTAGTTAGAAAATACGCATATTGTTTTATGCAGATTTTAGAATATTCGTATGAAAATCTGTTGCCAATTAGATGGACACCTAGCTCCTGACGCATGTGTCATTGGTGCTGGTGGCCTGTGTTCAGCTCTGTTAAAAGTACACTAAAGAAAAACTTTTATTGATCATAGTGATTCAGAAGTATCATTAAAACAGGTTAATATGCTATAACTATACTGAAAGCTCTTAAATTGCTGAAATAAGTCAATGAAATAAATTATGAGACTAGTCAGATTAACCCATTCATGACATGGACATGGTGGCATAACAGGAAGACCGGTGTACCGTGAACCAAGAGGTTGTTAGTTTTAATCCGAGGTGAAGACTGTTGAATAATAATTACTTTAGAAATTAACATGCACAATTTTATCATGTATGTCAAAGTGTGTCAGTTGAAAACACTGTATTTGTCCGTATCTCTAACCTTGCATCAGACAAAGAGCTACGAATGGATCAGTGGTTCACCAAGCAGGGCCTCGATTGGCCCCGGCAACGGTAGCAAGGCGTGATGTGCAGTGATACAATTTTTTGGTGGGGAGAACGTTTCTTTGGTTCCATCAGGCTACGTCATGACAACTGATACACAGAAATGTTCTTGCAACGTTCCCATGAAACGTGTCTATAACAATATCTTGTGTTCCGAGAACATGGCAACCATGTACTGTGTATGTTTGGTGGGTCGTTATTGGGATATTCTCCTAACCCTCCGAAAACTGGACACGCATGTTTTTGCAACATCCCATGAAACGTATCTAGAACATTTGTATTGTATATTCTGAGAACATGGTAACCACAAGCTGGGTATGTTCTGTTTGACATTCTACAATGGGTGGGTCTAATTCTGAATGCTGATTGGTTAAAATTGCATTCCAGACGGTGTCTATTCCACAAGTTACCACCGGCTAAGTCTATGATGTTAAAATGCCTATTTACTTGTTCCATCTGTTCCATCCACTGTCTCATCAGCCCAGGCAGGGAAGTTATAAACTTGATCTCCACTATAAATTGAACATTTAGAACGAACGACTGGATCGCGTCCATAGATACAGAACAAAAAGACTGAATGACTGGGTGGCGTCTCTGGCAACCGAACCGATAGAACAAACAACCAGCCAGCTTGGCTTGGGTAGCAACTTTAGATTTGTTTCGGGACTATATCTTGTGGAAGGATGAAATAGTATGAATAAATTCATCAAAATAATATTTTTAATGAAAATATGTCAATCATTATATGAATATGTTGGTGACCCGTTGTATAAAGTGATAATGCCCGAGAAGCCGCTGTTTGGAGGATATATCGGCATGGTTTTCCAGCCCTCAACTTAACAACACCCGTGCCAATATATCCTCCAAACACCGGCTTCTCTGGCATTATAACTTAATTAAGGGAATGTTCTCCTAACTATGACACCAAAACATGCTAACATAGATAGAATGTTCTCCTGACTAACAGAATACTGGAAGTTCAAACATTAGAGGAACATTACGGGTAACATTACAAAAACATTCTCTCTACCCTAGAATTGTTAGCTGGGATACTGTACATTTTTGAAAGCAGTACGTCACACAAGAACAGAACAGATGTTGTGCCCAAAACAGAGTTGACAGGCACTTTGATGTCTTTTATAAGAGCATATTGTGTTTCATATTGTGTTTCTGCATCAGATGGATCAGAATGACAGAGTTTCGAGTTGCACGCATATTACATGCATCTAATATCAAAGGATCCCAGCTGTCTGAAAGATCTCTCTAGAGAGCCAGGTGATTAAATCTTGCTCTCTGCAGGCGTATCACACAAGATTTAAGCCACTCCATCAAATGGGTCCCGTTGCCTGGGTGATTTGTTACTGATCAGATGGTGAAATTGAATCTTCCTCTAAGTGGGGATGTAATCAGTGCCACACACCTATGACTCCAATACCCTTGTTTTAGTCCGTCTGAGAATCACAATCAAAGTGTTTAAACTAACTACAGTGCAATTGTTTCCTCTGACACATTGTCTGCTGAGGTAAGCCTATCTACCTAATGAAACAGTGTTCTAAAGATCCCAACATATAGGAAAGGATCGTATAGGAAAGGCATATGATGTTATAAGGAGGCAGGATCACTACTTGACCACTAGATGGCATTGAACGCTCATGTAATATGAAGTTACTACGGGGAAAGAGTAAGATTAGGAGGAAGAGGTACAGATGACATCATTCATGGGGTAGAGAGAGAGGCACTCACCTGAAGTCTCTGCTCTCTCCATGGGCCCTCCACCGCCACCATTCAATCTGGCTGCATGGCCGTTGAGGAGCATGTGGTTCTGGTCACTGGAAGACTGGAGGACTGACAGGAGGTTTCTGTGGAGGTGGTGGTGGTGAGGAGTCGGCACTGGCTTCAGCAGCTCCAGAGGAGAGAGGAGAGGCTGGATGACCGACCTGCCCCACTGGCCCTGCTTCTCCTGGGGACACTGAGGGGCCTCACTGGACCCATGGGGACGGCCAACCATCATCTCTGTCATCTTCTCACTCAGCCGTGCTTCGCTGCTGCTACTCTTCATTATCCTTAGCTTGTTGAATTCCTCTTCTTCCTCAACTTTGTTAAAGACATGGCTCTTGAGTGCACAATCCTCATTGTGAGCTGAGAAGTCATAGTTGTGTTGGTCGTCCTGCCTTGTGGGCATCTCCAGGTCACCAGTGCCAGATCCAATCTCTGACTGTTCAGCCGTGTGTTGCCCATTGTGTGCCTGGAGCCTATTGCTATTGGAGGAGAGGGGACCATTACACACACTGCTGTGCTGCTGGAATAACCCAGTCAATCCCCCTTGAGATCTGTCCATGTGGGCTGAGCCAGCCTGAGGCGAAAGCACCCAGTCTGGCCTGAGAGACAGATCCAGGGGCTCATACTGGGACTTCCTGGTCCTGGGTGTGACTGCAGAGCCACCAGTACCTGTCTCCCCCTCACTGTCCCGGTCACTCCCCTTGACTCCAACACGGTCCTCCCCCTCAGAGCTCCCCTGTCCTCCCCCCCGAGTGCTGACCATACCTCCCCCTGCCCTCCTCTTTCTGTCTCCTCTCAGAACACTAGATGTCAGGCCATTGATGAAGGTCTGTATGGATTGATGAAGACCCTGTGGCTTCACACTGCTGTCCTCCATAGCTGGAGGTCCTCCATAGGCCTTGTGCAGGTTTGAAGGGGTTGGCAGATTGGGTGCTAGCCTGTCCATGTGCAGAGTTGCTGGGTTTCTCCTGTTCTCATCAGGATCCTCCAGCCCACTGTAGAGGCCAGAAGTAGGGCTCAGGTCCTTGGGGCTGGGGCTCTGTGGGGACGAGGGGTCTATGTTGTCCCTGGAGTCGTGGTTCCACTGGGGGTGGTGGTGGAGGTGGTAGCCTTCCAGACGGTAACTGAGAGAAACTGACTGTGGGCTGGTGTAGTCACTGGGGGGACAGCTGTAGGGCTTCTCCTCACCTGTTAGAGCTACAAGACAGAACAACGGCACAGCCTGAATCAGACAGTCTCGATTACCAAACTTTCACAGTCATGTTTCTCTGGATAGTTGTCAGTATGTGCTATATTAGAGACAATTGTCTGACTTGTACAACTAAATCATTGGCAGAGTGAAAAACAACCTAAAGAACCTGAGCGATTGGATCATCTCTTTGAACTTGGGAAATGTGTGTGTAAATATAGTCGCCATTTCTGAACATGAACCATGTGTGCAGCGCCACACAATACTGAGTTGAATGATTTAAGTTGTGCTCTGCAGTAAATCAGGCTTGTAATCAGCTTTCAGCCCAAGCGATGCATCATCGCACAGTATGGAGTGCAGAGCACCATATGCATTGAATATACTCAAAGATGTTAGCAGCAAATAAGATTCTTTATAATGACATACTGTAGTAGCTATCTTCTAAATGAAAGAGGCGCACATGTTGCAGACAGAGGGCCCCATTCTATCGAAAGCAACCAACTGGGATTCCAAGTCAAAAAGAACATTCTTTCTCTGCAACGAGAGATAAATTCAGTTGAGTTCATTTTTGTTTCTTTCTGTGAACATTGTTTGGTTGAGTTCATTTTTGCAGAGTGAGGAAAATTCTATAATTGGCTTTTCCCCATGAACTTGGTGAGCAACTTGGATTGACGTCTCACCTGTACGATGTTCATATTAGGACAAAGTCACATGTCCATGAAGCTTGTGTTAAAGTCATTTGGGTACCTGTCCTAATATGGACTCTGTATACATGAACATTTCCCACCATGTGTCATGTTAGGTTGAGCTGTGTAATAACAGCCTATCCTATAGGGTTACATAAACTTCCACAATTTTGAGTTAGTGCTTGTCTGAGATATCCAAATGTGTCCCAAATGGCACCACATCCCCTATATAGTGCACTACTTTTGGCCAGGGCTCTGGTCAAAAGTCGTGCTGTATATAGAGCGTAGTATGCCATTTGAGACACACGGCTTCAATTCCTCTGTCTTTAAGCAGCCCAGCTGTTTCGGTGCCATTCCAATTACTGTAAAAGTCATCCGCCGCCATTAAACCACAAATATTGGCAGTTTATTGTCTAACACTCTCCTGGCATTTGAAGGTCAGGTCATATATTATACTGTGTCTTTTAGGGATGTGGCGTCTGGGATGGCGAGATAAAGCCCAGCACTGTTCATTTAATTCTATGCATATTGATGCCTTATTGTTCTTATTTAATGGACTAATATCTGACTTACAACAATGATTCCTTCCCCTTGGCTGAAATATACATTTTATAACAACCCCAGATCAGACCTGACCCTGAGGAATTTCTCCCTGAGGTCAATCTCTAATGATCTAGAGTTGTTTGTTATGCTGTCTCCAACTTTAATACTAACACCATCCATCATTTAATGATACATTATTTTATTTTTAAAGAGCCTTTCTTTAAATATTAGAATTTTAAATGACATAATATAGCTAGAGGAGAGAGGAATATAAATGAATTGAATGGACCAGATCATAAAGCCCCACACTAATAATGAGGTAGAAAGCACTGCTAATCACATATAAATGACCTTGAACTACACACAGTCAACTACACACTGTGTGTGTGTGTGTGTGTGTGTGTGTGTGTGTGTGTGTGTGTGTGTGTGTGTGTGTGTGTGTGTGTGTGTGTGTGTGTGTGTGTGTGTGTGTGTGTGTGTCCAGCCAGGACAGTGAGCAGGCAAGGAGCCTCCTCAGAAACACCACACCCATTGTCTCCCCACTGGGCACAGACGTCAGTTCAACGTCTAGTTTTGATTTACATTAGATTGAGTTGTCAACTAATGTGAATAACAAAAAAATTTACCACGTTATTCGATTTAGGAAAAAATTCCCTTACCTTGATGGCTTTTTGCAAATCCAATCCGTTTTCTAAGTTGATTCACTGTCCTCACATTGAAAATTTTGGCTGAAATAAAGTGGAAATAACGTTGATTCAACCAGTTTTTGCCCAGTGAGTCCAGTAAACTCCTACTGCTTAACGGCAGTCTATCAGACAGACAGACACACTAGCTAGGTTTCTATCCAATTGGTGACAGATTTTCATGCAAATATTAAAACATTTGCATGATGAAAATATGCACATTTTCACACCAGTAGTGTATTTTCACCAAACTGGCTTGTTGAGGATAAAAATAAATAAAAAACATTACCATGAAATTACCAGCAGGCCTAAAACGCAGAACACAGACATATGTGACCTTATCTTTGGCCACTGTCTCTTTCATAAACACATTTGCTCGCTAATACCCCCCAGAGCAGCAAAACCAAACAAAGACTCAACACCCGACTCTCCCCTTTTCTCTTGTCTTTGGACGGGTGCCATCTTTGTAATTGTGTTGTTCATGCTAACTTAATCAGTTTTAGATTTACTTACACTGCTGAGGCCCACATTATGTGCGAGAGTAATTTTAGCGCTTCGATTGATCAACCAAACTCCAATTACTGTATCATTACAGGGCCCTGCCTCTCTCACCTAACACAGAGGATCATACAATGAAGTGGTGCATATGAGTTATACAGCCTGCGATTAGAAATGCAAAATAAGAACTCAAATAATGTGCTGTGGCAAAGCATCCAGCTGGTGGGGAAAGTGATTCATTTCATATGGAAATGCATTCTTTATTCAATGTATTCAACCCCCATGTATACGGACACACACGCACACACGCACACACACACACACACACACACACACACACACACACACACACACACACACACACACACACACACACACACACACACACATGAGTGTGTGCACACGCACGCACGCACGCACACACACACACACACACACACACACACACACACACACACACACACACACACACACACACACACACACACACACACGCACACACGCACACACACACACACACACACACACACACACACACACACACACACATGAGTGTGTGCACACGCATTATTGTTCTATTATAAAAGTATACATGCAGTATAAACTAAAACACCTAAATGAATAAACCTTGGTGGTTTGCTTTAAGATGAAACCATCTGAGAGGAAGAGACACAAGACTGCTGGGGAGAAAATAAGTGCACCAGATGTTCTTTGATGTTTATAATAGCATATATTATTAATATTAATTAGACCACATTGTCAATGACGCATTTGGGACGTTTCCAAGTCAATTAAGCCAAATGGCATTCAGGAGACGTGGAACAATATTTCAAGGCAGGTGTTCACAACTCCCACGGTAAATCTTTTTATCAGCGTCTAGGAAAACAAGCATTTTGAGCTTCATTTGAGCCTCATACCTCTTATCTGCAATAATAATTAAAAAGAGGATTAAGGGGCAGAAGTGAGAATGGGAAGTCAAGCCAAAAGGTAATCCGGTTTACAAATCAGAAATCAGTAGTGTTCAAATCTACTTGTATAGGCCCAGTTTGTGCATTTAAAAAACCCCAGCTATGGTACACATTTAAAGGGATTGTTCAGCGAAATTACAAATGTAGATGTTTTTTTCTGAACTATCCCTTTAAGCATCATCAGATAGAACTAGAAGTTAGAACGATTAAATACAGTTGCATTGATTTCTATCCCCCTAAACATGATCCTTCCTTGTCTCTCTGTAACCACTCGTAACGTGTTAACATGTATACAGTAGAAGTAGCGTGAAGGCCGGGGAAAGGAACAAAGACTAAGTGAGGACGAAATCATTACATGCACATTGACCTTGGGGTTAAGAGTTTGAATAGGACTAATGAATAACTGTCAGAGGATTTCAGGCATGTTTATGTTCCCAATTCAAATCCAGACGCTCTGATGTAGGTCAGGGGCCTCTAAAGCACTCCCATTAGTTTATCTTTTTTTAAACGAGTCATTATTCACAATCTAAGATTAGAATTAGACTATTTCATCTGTCTTGATTAGATTTTAAGAACACCATTCTCAACACTAGCTAGTATCCATATGAGTAAACAGAACATAATCTAACATGTTGACACTTGTATCACTAGTGTATTTGGACAACTTTATCTGCATCTACTGTATCTAGTAAAGCAGTCGTTAACTCTGACAACTGTATCCGCTATCCATATTGGAAACATCAGTATAACTTCATGACTACAGCCATTTTGGTTAGGAATAAAACAGCCACTTATTCAGGCCTAATCAATGTGTCTCAAGCTGAAACATCTGGCAACAATGATAATTCCTCAACATCTCCTGAATTAGAACTCCTCCCAGCCACTGTAATACTCCAGCCCATCGAGACACACTCGATCAGTTAGCAGGCGCAGCAAACTTATCCCATTCCTAAAGCCCCTCATCAAGACTTGCACTTAGTGCCTGTATGTTCTCCATATGTGTAGGATTTACCTATCTGTCCCGCAGCAGACCTGCGTGTTGAGCCGGGGCCAGCAGTGTGTGATTGTGTTAATTAGTCTGTCATTGTGAGCATGGGGAGCAGCTGCAGAGGTCTCGGGGATATATTGTCAGAGCAAAACAATGCAGTCCTTAAGCCCCTGAGTGAGTCCTCCATTACACAGGAACTAGGGGAACAAGATGAGGAGAGGCGAGCCGGGATCCATCATTTAAAGAAGCACTGACGCCTGACCTTTAAAATGAATTAGTTTCCATGCTTAATATCGACTCAAATTACACTCTGATACCGAATGTGGCAGCCCAGACTTCCTCCGATTCATTCTCAGCTAGCTTTTACAAACATAGGACTGTAGTATTGGCTGGGGACTGGGGAAGCAGGAGAAGCTGAAAATACCATAGATTGTAGCTGTTTTGTAAAGGGCTGTGGCAGGATTACCCTTAAAATGCTGGTATTTACATGTGCATACAAGTATAAGTAGACAATATGTCAACAAAACATTTAACAAGATTAGACCTGATCCATTTATCTCTGTTTCGCGGCCTTCATTTGGGGAAACAGTGAATCAAATCCCCCAAAACCGTGTCAGAGACACTGACTCTCAACAACCCTGCTAGAAGATCAAACCTGGGTTCAAAGACTATTTGAAACATTTCCAATAGTTTGTGTGTTTGCTTTAGTCTACCTGGAGTGCTCAGGTGCCTGGTGGTCGTTTGCACTTTGGGGACGTTTCTATTGGTTCCATTGCAACACGCGAGCTCAATCGAAAACAGCTAAAGTATTTGAAAGAATTTCAAATAGCATTTGAACCCAGGTCTGTAAAAGATCCAGAATTCTAAGCTAAGGAGGAGATGAGGAAGCTTATATTTTTATGTGAAAATACTAGAGCTGCAGCTAGAATGCAGACAATGTGTTAACAGAATGCCATGACAAGAAAAGCATGCACCCAGGGAGTCAAATCATCAAAATCACCAGGTGGAACAGAAGACTATCAATAAAAATACCATGTGGTATATCAAATCATAAAAATCACCAGGTGGTATATATCAAATCATTAAAAACACCAGATGGCATGCATTAACATATTGTGCCCCGTAGGAAAGGCAAGGGGTTGGAATTGGACTGATATAAAATAGCAGAGGCTAATTATCTCTAGCATTCAACATGACAACATTAAAGTTAATAAGCAAAGAAAGTCCTTATTATTACTAATTATATTTTTTTGTATGGATATGCTGCTGTACTGACCCTGTGCTTCAAGACAAGTTCACCTGAATAGATTAGTGAAGTTTAGCCAAAGGCATAGTTTTATCTCCTAATGGAACAGTGCAGTTGTGTTCCATTCTAGTCTATGCATGATGGGAGGGATAGCAAATGGTATACATTTGGAACATATGGACGATTTATGGAAGTTCTCAAACATCCTTTCCATATAAGTGTGCCCATTGAAGTCACCATATGCTGGTCATCTATTTGACCTTGACCCTGGAACTGAGGATATGTCAGTTACTGTAAAATATTGACCATATAATACAGAATGCATAAATAGACCTATAACAAATCATTTAGAAAAACAGAAACAACAATGTCTTAAACCATCTGCAACCACTAAGTAAGGAAAGACGGTTTTGTACCTGAGACTGGGGAGGAGGGGAGGCTGCTGTCATCCTGGGTACTGCCAGTCTGAGAGAAGCATGGTCCTATGAGGCTCCCCTGCAAGACATGGCTCAGTCCTGGGCTGCTAGGCCTACTAATAGCCTGGTTCTCTGGTTCGCTCACAGATGCTTGTCGCTCATCTAATGACACCCTTCGCTTAGCCAGGAAGGCCCGCTGCTGTTCTTTAGCTGTGTATAGGTCTCCCTCATCTACAGCCGGTCCTGGTGCCATGACCTGCCAGCCTGGGTAGCTATTGAGGTTGTCTCCCTTGTTGGCAGAAGCCTGTAGTTGATACTCCCTGCTGCTGGCAGTCAGAGGAGGCACCAGATTATTTAAGCCCAACAAAGAGCGATTATTCTCCCCCTCAGTCATTGAATCATGTCCTGGTGCCAGCATCCTACCCAGCATCTCTTTCACCTTCATCCCAATGCCAGTTGTGGCGAAGATCTGCTGGAACTCTGAATGGCCCGCTCTCTCAGCGGAGAGGAACCTGCTGTTGAGGCTTGAGATATACTGGGAGTAGAGGTGGATGTAGTGGGCATCCTGGGCTACACTAGTCATGCTGACAGATACCCCCTGGTCAGCAGGGAGCTGCTTGTTCTTAGCAGCCAGCTTGTTGAGGTGGACCTTCATGTGGTTCTTGAGGAACCAGGGTTCTTTGAATCGCCGGCTGCAGATCTGGCAGCAGTGCTCGAACGAGTCCTTGTGCTTACGCATGTGTCCCTTGAGGAACCAGGCCTGACTGAAGGTCTGACCACACACCTCGCAGGGGAACTCCCCACCAGGGTGCTTCACGCCCCGACCGCTGCCCAGCGCGGGCCTCTGAGTCTGGGCCGACTCGGAGGCGATGTGGGTCGTCTCCACATGGCTGATGAGCTCCTCCTCATGGGAGGTGGCGAACTCACACAGGGTGCACTTGTAGGGCTTGTGGAGGATCCGGATGTGGCGCTCTAGCTCCTGCTGCTTCCTGAACTTTCCCTTGCAGAAGGAGCAACGGAAGCCTGCAGAAGGCTGGGCCTGGGTGTGATCCTCCTGGCCTGTGGTGGTCATCTTGGGGGAAGTGGATCGCAGTGATAGAGTCTCTACAGGGCCAGAACTTGTGAAGGTCAAGGGGAGCTGGGTGGTGGTAGAGGCAGGCTTGGGTTGCTGGGGCTGGGCTATGTGGGGTCGTGGTGGCTGGGGCAGACCACCTAGACCATCCCTAATGTGTCTGTCCCTCAGGATGGCCCTCTCCTCCAGCTCATGGAGCAGTCTGTTCTCTTCTCTGATCCGGCCACGGCCTTTCCCAAGGTTGCCCTGCTTGTGAGTGCGCAGGTGGATCTTGAGGTTGCCCTTCTGTGCTGCCCGATGGTCACAGTAAGGGCATTTAAAGGGCTTCTCGCCTGTGTGCGTGCGCATGTGCAGCGACAGAATGCTGTTAAAGCGGAAGCGCTTACCACACAGTTGGCACGGGTACTTCCTGTTCTTGCGCGTGTCTTCCTGGGTGCTATTGACCTGGGTCATGTGACCCTGGTTCTGTACCCTCAGGAACTGTGGGAAGATGTCCACCCTTCCATTTATGCCACTCACAACCCTGGCTGAATCCATCAGCTGATTGGCTAGCAGTGCCATCTGGCTCCTTTAGTGTGACTGTCCTCGTCCAATGGCGTGGCGGCTTTATCTACTCAGGGATCTGTGGACTGTTACAGTATGGAGGTCAGAGATTGGATGTCCCAGAGTCCTTCAGAAGCTTCTGCTTGTGGTTGATGGTATAGCGACCTTTGATACCTTTTCCTCAGAGATGGGAGTTGGACACACCTAGGCACATAATAGAAACTTCCACCTAAAAAGAGAAAATAATAGAAAAGACACATAAGGCATGAACGTGAGCAATAAGTACAATAGAGCCCTCATATTACATACTACATTTACAGAAAACTCAAAGTGAAAATTATAAAGTATTCCAGTGAAGATTTTGGGGAAATGTTCTAGTTAAAGGCCCAGTGCATTAAAAAACACATTTTTCAGTGTTTTGTTTCATATTGTAAAACATCTGAAAACTAACACTCAAAAAGTGTGAAAAAAGTTGGTCAGTGTTATTTCCTCATACTTGCTGGTTGAAAGTACAATCTACACAGTTCTTTGTAATCAGAAGGTTTGCATGGGCGGGAGTTTTGGCTTGCCTGTTGACATCACCAGTCGATAAATTGGATAATAGACCAATAACAAAGAGAGTTCAAAAACTCTGTCAATAACAGCTAGTTTTCAGTGTTCCCCTCCCCAGTCAGACCACTCCCAGACAGTCCTAGAAAAATTATTGCTTGAGAAAAAAAAAAAACTTAAAACTATTTTAGTTTTTGGGAAAACTATTACAGTAAGGTACTTCATTGTTACCATGAAAAGTTGTAATATTGATACAAAAATGGCTGCATCGGTCCTTAAACATATCTGACAAATTAATTATGTATGTTGTTAACATGCTTTGATCATTTCAGCTAGGAGATGACGCACCTGAAATAGATAAAAATACTGTGTGTTTCTTATTCCTGTCTTTAGTATATTTGTGGTCTCACCTTATTGTTGTAGGATGCTAAAAAGCTGATTACGCCTAACAACAAAGTCTTCCTCTCCATTTACAGTATACCAATACTATGATGTGAGATGGAAATCTTTCTCTTGGTCTCATTTTAAACTGACCGTAGGTAACTACAATACTTAGCAAGCATAAACAACACAGCACCAAACAACGTATCAAATCACGTCCTACAAATTCTACCAGATATTTCACAAATATTTCAAATTGTTGTACAACCAAAAGCCAAAAAAACAATGAAACATAACCTCTTCTCCTCTCCTCCACCGACCCATTTCCTCTCCATCCCTATGTACTAACAAACAAAGAGGCAAGTTCAAAACATGCTACGATGGCAAAGGTTAAATAAATACTAAAAACAAAAAGTTCTATATAAGAGTTCTTTGGCTTGTAACCATAGCAGACACCTTTTTGATATTATATAATTTAATAATAATATATAATTACAATCAATATAAATCTGAATTAAACAACAGACAGACTGATCCTACAGTCTTCTTAGACTCAACAACCTTGAATCAATTATCAGCAGACAAAATATTCAATAAAAACAGAGATGACCCCAAAATAAATATTAGACACTGTTAAAACATTCATACGGAGAGAAGCACCAGGAATGAATGGCTTTCCCATAGAATAATATTGAACATTTTGGGACAAAGTAGCTCCCCTACTTACACAAATGACAAAACACCTCACTCAATTCAGTGCTTCCTAGTTCCATGTATCAAACAGTTATTTCAGTTATATTAAAATCAGGAAAATCTGAAGAGTCCCCTGCTGATTACAGACCCATAAGTGTAATACATTGTGACAATAAAATAATGACAAAGCTCATAAGCAAATAGAATGGCAAAAGTCTTATCACTCTTGATACATATCAATCAAACAGGGTTTATTAAAAATAGACACAAACAAATACAAGAACATGTTTTAGTTGAATACAATACGCAAAAAAACAAGATATAGGTTGATCAGACTTTCTACCATCTTAAATGGCATTTTCTATTCACAACTTTGGAAGTTTTCAACTTTCCAGCTGAAATAATACATGTAATAAAAATATTATATAAATGTCCTAAAGCAAAGATATACACAAATAATACATTATCTGATGAAATTGATTTAGAAAGAGGCACAAGACAGGGATGTCCTCTTTCCCCCTCCTGTTTGCACTGTCAATTGAACTGCTTGCAGAAAGAATTAGACAGGTATTAGTATTGGTAAACATGAATATAAACTAAACGTATTTGCAGATGATCTCCTGATATACCTGACCAATATTGAAAGCT
Source organism: Oncorhynchus kisutch (assembly GCF_002021735.2). Classification (NCBI taxonomy): domain Eukaryota; kingdom Metazoa; phylum Chordata; class Actinopteri; order Salmoniformes; family Salmonidae; genus Oncorhynchus; species Oncorhynchus kisutch. The sequence continues at coordinate 41,444,803 of NC_034177.2, forward strand.
CAATGCCCCCCTTGAAAACAAATATTTTCTGAATACAATAAAATCTCAGAATCTAAAATTAATGTGGGAAAAAAGGAAATAATGGCAATAGGAAAAATATAAAGAATAATTATACAGCAATCCTTTAAGTGGACCACACATTTTTTTAAATACATAGGATGCTTAATAAGTGACAAACAAATATATAAAGATAACTTTATCCCGTTCCTTAACAATATGAAAGCAGTTCTAATTAAATGGAACAATCTTCCCATAAATCTTAAAGGTAGAATAAACCTTTTCAGAATGGCATGGCTCCCAAAGTTTTTATAGTTATTCTCAGTAATACCAATTACCCCACCGAACATATTCTTTAAAAAAGTATACTCGGTCATAACAAACTTTATACTGCTAATAAAACTCATAGAATAAAAAGGAGCGTTTTACATCTTCCTAAGTCTGAGGGTGGTTTTAACCTTCCAGACTTGAAATTGTATCAACTCGCCACCCAAGGCTTTTACTTGCGATGTATAGTTAAATGCAGTAAAGAGGAACAATGGGTACATAATGTAGAGGTGCATGCTATATAATGTAGAGGTGCATGCTATATAATGAAGAGGTGCAATCTTTTCACCTGTCTGTTTTCAAAGGATGGAGCAAAGAACATTAACAACTTCATAATTAAGAACATTAGAACAACATGGAAGAATCAATATCACTCCTTACATACCAACGCTATGGAACAATCCTTGGATAGCTTTTTAGAATTCACAGATACGTTGGTCCACATGAAAATCTAAAGGCATAGAATGTACGTATAATCCACTATGAACTAATGTATAGATTTTTTAAATATAAAACCTACAGCAAAATGGCTGAGTCATGTCTTAAGTGTAAAATGAACAATGACTCAATAATCCATACCTTCTGGGAATGCTGTAAAGTCCAAACATTATGGGCGGAGTTAGAATGTTGGCTGTCAGAAGTATTACAATGTAAATGTACTTTTAACCCGCCTATGAGCATATTTCAAGACATGGCATATGAGGGTGCAGTGAGATACCCGATGGGTTGGACAATACTTTTTTGTCAATCATCTTGAAAAAAACGTATACTTAAAAACTGGAAATCAACCAATCCTCCGTCGTTAACACAATGGAAAGGTCAAATGCTTTATTATCTAAATGTTGACAGTGTGTGGGCTATGGAGAGAAACAAAATGGTGCAGTTTGAGGCCATGTGGCAGAGAGTGATGCTGGAGATGGGGGTATGAGCAGGTGGTTCTGGGGCTGGGCAGGGTTATGTTGTTCATGTTTGTGTTTGTATGCTGTTGTATGTGTATGTTTTGTATTGTTTATAAAAAAACTTTTTCTTAAGGTTTTATAAAGAACCATTACATTTGACATTTGAGTCATTTAGCAGAAGCTCTTATCCAGAGAGACTTACAGTAGTGAGTGCATACATTTTAAGTGCATTAATTTACCAACATATTTATATGTATATATTCTTATTCCATTCCTTTACTTAGATTTGTGTGTATTAGGTAGTTGTTGTGGAATTGTTAGATTACTTGTTAGATATTGCTGCACTGTCGGAACTAGAAGCACAAGCATTTCACTACACTCGCAATAACATCTGCTAACCATTTATACGCGACCAATAAAAATTTGATTTGATTTGATGCTCAAAAGGTTCTGAATAAAACCTGTCTGGTGCTATTAAGAACCCTTTTCTGATACTGGCTCTCATGAGGACCGCCACAGGAATGAAAAACCCAGAGTTACCTCTGCTGCAGAGGATAAGTTCATTTGAGTTACCAGCCTCAGAAATTGCAGCCCAAATAAATGCTTCACAGAGTTCAAGTAACAGACACATCTCAACATCAACTGTTTAGAGGAGACTGCGTGAATCAGGCCTTCATGGTCAAATTGCTGCAAAGAAACCACTACTGAAGGACACAAATAATAAGAAGAGACTTGCTTGGGCCAAGAAACATGAGCAATGGACATTAGACCGGTGGAAATCTGTCCTTTTGTCTGCAGTCCAAACTGGAGATTTTTGGTTCCAACAGCTGTGTCTCTGTGAGGTGCGGTGTGGGTGAACGGATGATCTCCACATGTGTATTTCCCACCATGAAGCATGGAGGAGGAGGTGTTATGGTGTGGGGATACTTTGCTGGTGACACTGTCTGTGATTTATTTAGAATTCAAGGCACACTTAACCAGCATGGCTACCACAGCATTCTGCAGCGATACGTCATCCCATCTGGTCTGGCCTTAGTGGGACTATCACTTGTTTTTCAACAGGACAATGACCCAAAACACCTCCAGGCTGTGTAAGGGCTATTTGATCAAGAAGGAGAGTGCTGCATCAGATGACCTGGCCTCCACAATCCCCAGACCTCAACCAAATTGAGATGTTTTGGGATGAGTCTGACCGTGGAGTGAAGGAAAAGCAGCCAACAACTGCTCAGCATATGTCGGAACTCCTTCAAGACTGTTGGAAAAGCATTCCAGGTGAAGCTGGTTGAGAGAATGCCAAGAGTGTGCAAAGCTGTCATCAAGGCAAAGGGTGGCTATTTGAAGAATCTCAAATATGAAATATATTTTGATTTGTTTAACACTTTTTTGGTTACTACATGATTTCATATGTGTTATTTCACAGTTTTGATGTCTTCACTATAATTCTATAATGTAGAAAATAGTAAAAAATATTTTTTTAAGCCCTTGAATGATAAGGTGTTCTAAAACTTTGGACCGGTAGTGTAGCTGCAAAACCTTGTTCTGCTATGCTATACAACTGTTTTAGGTGCTATATAGAACCCTTTTTATTGGTTATTTATAGAACCTTTATGGAGTATGGTTATCTAAATAACTTTTTATCAATCTCAAAAGTTATTTTTCGATCCTTTTGAAGAACAATACAGGGTTATTCTGGTAAGCCATATTTTACTGTTAAAATTCCTTAGGAGTTATTGTTGTGCTAATTGACAAGTTGAATCAGTTGTGCTAGCTCTGAACAGCTGGGGATCCCCAAGGAGAGAATTGAGAACCACTGATTTAGTAAACCGTTCTCAATTGACACAAGGCCATAGATGAGTCTTGGCCACAGTCACGTGGCATACAGTATATTTGAGATTTGTATCTAAAATAATCATTGAGAAATAAATGGCATATGAGATTTTGGCATTACCCAGGCTTCCTTTAAGACTCAATAGTGTTTCAAATGTACAGTCCATCCGGAAAGTATTCAGACCCTTTGACCTTTTCCACATTTTGTTACGTTACAGCCTTATTCTAAAATTGATCAAATAACTGTTTTGCTCATCAACCTACTCATAATAACCCACAAAGTGAAACAGGTTTTTTGGAATTTTTGCAAATGTATTAAAAATATTTAAAAAACAGAAATACCTTATTTACATAAGTATTCAGGCCCTTTGCAATGAGACTCGAAATTGAGCTCAGGTGCATCCTGTTTCCATTGATCATCCTTGAGATCTTTCTACAACTTTATTGGAGTCCACCTGTGGTAAATTCAATTGATTGGACATGATTTGGAAAGGCACACACCTGTATATATAAGGTCTCACAGTTGACAGTGCATGTCAGAGAGAAAAATAAGCCATGAGGTCGAAGGAAATGTCCATAGAGCTCTGAAACAGGATTATGTCGAGGCACAGATCTGGGGAAGGGTACCAAAACATTTCTGCATCATTGAAGGTCCCCAACAACACAGTGGCCTCCATCATTCTTAAAAGGAAGACGTTTGGAACCACTAAGACTCTTCCTAGAGCTGGCCACCAGGCTAAACTAAGCAATCGGGAGAGAAGGGCCTTGGTCAGGGAGGTAACTGAGAAACCGAGGGTCAATCTGACAGAGCTCCAGAGTTCCTCTGTGGAGATGGGAGAACCTTCCAGAAGGACAAACATCTCTGCAGCACTCCACCAATCAGACTTTTATGGTAGTTGCAAGACGGAAGCCACTCCAACCCTGCATGGAGCTTGCCAAAAGGCACCTAAAGGACTCTTGGACCATGAGATAAAGTTTCTCTAGTCTGATGAAACCAAGAATGAACTCTTTGGCCTGAATGCCAAGCGTCATGTCTGGAGGAAACCTGGCACCATCCCTACGGTGAAGCATGGTGGTGGTAGCATCATGCTGTGGGGATGTTTTTCAGCGGCAGGGACTGGGAGAATAGTCAGGATTGAGGGAAAGATGAACGGAGCAAAGAGATCCTTGATGAAAACCTGCTCCAGAGCCCTCACCTTCCGAATTGTTCAACGACCCTATGCACACATCCCAGACAACACAGAAGTGGCTTCGGGACAAGTCTCTGAATGTCCTTGAGTGACTGAGCCAGAGCCCAGACTTGAACCAGATTGAACATCTCTGGAGAGACCTGAAAATAGCTGTACAGCAACGCTCCCCACCCACCTGACAGAGCTTGAGAGGATCTGCAGATGAGAATGGGAGAGACTTCCCAAATACAGGTGTGCCAAGCTTATAGTGTCATTATTTATTTATCCATTATTTGACCAGGTAAGTTGACTGAGAACACATTCTCATTTGCAGCAACAACCTGGGGAATAGTTAGAGGGGAGAGGAAGGAGCCAATTATTAGGTGACGGTTTGAGGGCCAGATTGGAAATTTAGCCAGGACCACGGGTTTAACACCCCTACGATAAGTGCCATGGGATCCCGTTTAACGTCCCATCTGAAAGACGGCACCCTACACAGGGAAGTGTCCCCAATCACTGCCCTGGGGCATTGGGATATTTTTTTAGACCAGAGGGAAGAGTGCCTCCAACTGGCCCTCTAACACCACTTCCAGCAGCATCTGGTCTCCCATCCAGGAACTGACCAGGACCAACCCTGCTTAGCTTCAGAAGAAAGCCAGCAGTGGTATGCAGGGTGATATGCTACTGGCAAACCCAAGAAGACTCGAGACTGTAATCGCTGCCAAAGGTGTCTCAACAAAGTACTGAGTGAAGGGTCTGAATACTTATGTAAATGTGATATTTCATTTTTATATTTGTAATACATTTGCAAAAATGTCAAAAAAATGGTTTTTGCTTTGTCATTATGGGGTATTGTGTGTAGATTGATGAGGGGAAAAAACAATGTAATCCTTTTTAGAATAAGGCAGTAACATAACAAAATGTGGAAAAAGTCTGAATACATTCCGAATGCACTGTTGGTTCTACAAAGAAAACAATGGTGTCATATGAAGCTTTACTGCTTTCTCTGTAATATGAGTAGTAATTATGATTTCAATAACATTTTAAAATATAAACATGAATATAGAAAATATACAATTTTTGATTTGGCATTTTTTTATACAGTATATATTCTTGAAAATAATGTATCAAAGTTCCAGAGTGGGATCTCTGCTACTTTTAGAGGTATGATCCAATTTGTCAGCATTACCAACAGAGTGAATGTGAAAATGGATTCAAAATGGTCGCCCTCTGCTGGTGATCAACAGAAATTCAGCAAAAAATATATATAATATCTCGGGAATCTGTTCCTAAGCATTCCCAAGAATAAAAAAATAGACATATGTGATCAATGTAATCAAGGTACGAAATTATTGTTATTTTCAAATATAATCTCTTATTGGGTTTAGTTGTGGTCAAAGTTCAGTGTACAAAATATTATAATTATGTTCCGGCCCACTGACCATCTGCTACAACCTAAAATCAGCCTGTGGCTGAATCTAGCTGACTATCCCTGATTTACATTATATTGTTACACACAGATAATGAGCTAGCCTACTAGCTAAAGTGCAAACAGTACTTTGGTCCCATGTCTAATCTATATATCAGTAATCTACAATACAAAGTATAGTATCAGTTTTGCTTTTGAGATAATGATGAAAAATATTATATGGACAGGGAGGAACTGATACTTGATACAGGCCCTAAAATACAACCTAATCATCCTGAAGCTAAGCACATTTGACAGGTGTGAGAGAAACATTGAAAGACATCCACCTCATGTTTGAAGAAGCGCTGTCCTGATCATCTAGGTGTGTAATCACAAGGCTTAGAACCATGATCAGGTACTAGTTAATATGACAGGCTGAATAATGTGGTGGTGGAGGGAGACAGGGTTGCTGGTGAAGTGAATAGGCAGACCTGTCAGGTGCTATCTGTCAGAGTGAATTACACTCTTTCAGGGGGAGATTGAGAGAGAGAGAGTGATTGGTATTAAGCATTGTGTGATGTGATTGGGCTCCCAAGATGTGGCTGTGCATATACACTGAACAAAAATATAAACGCAACAAGTAAAGTTTTGGTCCCATTTTTCACGAGCTGAAATATAAGATCCCAGAAAGGTTTCATACGCACAAAAAAAAGTGTATTTCTCTCAAATTTTGTGCACACATTTTTTTAAATCCCTGTTAGTGAGCATTTATCCTTTGCCAACATAAACCATTCACCTGACAGGTGTGGCATATCAAGAAGCTGATTAAACAACATGATCATTACACAGGTACACCTTGTGCTGTGGACAATAAAAGGCCACTCTAAAATGTGCAGTTTTGTCACACAACATAATGCCACAGATGTCTGAAGTTTTGAGGTTGCGTGCAATTGGCATGCTGACTGCAGGAATGTCCACCAGAGCTGTTGTCAGAGAATTGAATGTTAATTTATCTACCATAATGTCGTTTTAGAGAATTTGACAGTACTGTACGTCCCACCGGCCTCACAACCGCAGACCACGTGTATGGCGTTGTGTGGGCGAGCGGTTTTCTGAAGTCAACGTTGTGAACAGAATGCCCCATGGTGGCAGTGGGGTTAAGGTATGGGCAGGCATAAGCTACGGTCAATGAACACAATTACATTTTATCTATGGCAATTTGAATGCCCAGAGATACTGTGACGAGATCCTGAGGCCCATTGTCGTGCCACTAGTCCACTGCCATCACCTCATGTTTAGGCATGATTATGTACGGGCCCATGTCACAAAGATCTGTACACAATTCCTGGAAGCTGAAAATGTCCCAGTTCTTCCATGGCCTGCATACTCACCAGACATGTCACCCATTGAGTGTGTTTGGGATGGCGTGTTCCAGTTCCTGTCAATATCCAGCAATTTCACACAGCCATTGAAGAGGAGTGGCACAGCATTCCACAGCCAACAATCAACAGCCTGATCAGCTCTATGCGAAGGAGATGTGACGTGCTGCATGATGCAAATGGTGGTCACACCAGATACTGACTGGTTTTCTGATCCACGCCTCTACTTTGTTTTTTTAAGGTATCTGTGACCAACAGATGCATATCTGTATTCCCAGTCATGTGAAATCCATAGATTAGGTCCTAACTGTAACTCAGTCAAATCTTTTAAATTGTTGCATGTCTCATTGATATTTTTGTTCATTATATATGCTAATGTTATGCATTTTTTATATCCATTGTTAGGTATGCTCATTGACTAACTGCTAATATAGACCAATGACACTTCTAGAGCAGGTATTCCTAAACTGGGGTACAGGGTACACACAGGGTATGCGCAATTCTGTCGGGGGTACCCCTAATAAAAATGTGATTCACATTAAAAAAAATATTTAAAAAAAAGTTTTTCACATTTTCAAACAGTCCATTTATATTTTCCAACGGGGCTATACATTTGGGTGAGGTTTTTTTTCCTGCCTGAGTAGCCTCGTTTTACTGCCAAAAATCAAATTAAACCATCTACTGTTCAGCGAAATAACAACACAATGTCAAATACAGGTAACCTAGTGAAGTAGTTAACATTCAATCACATTAACCGTTACTCTCCACTAGCGTCCGTATGTAGCCAAACATAGCTGCTACTCATGTTGGTATCTGTACTGATGGTGCAAAAGCCATGAGAGGGAGACATAGTGGAGTTGTAACGCGCGTGCAAGCAGTTGCTCCCGACGCCACTTGGGTACACTGCAGCATCCACCGAGAGGCTCTTGCTGCCAAAGGAATGCCTGACAGCTTGAAAGACATTTTGGTCACTACAGTGAAAATGGTTAACTTTGTTAAAGCAAGGCCCCTGAACTCACGTGTATTTTCTGCACTATGCAATGACATGGGCAGCGACCATGTAACGATTTTACAACATACAGAAGTGCGCTGGTTATCAAGGGGAAAAGTATTGACATGTTTTATTTATTGAAAGACGGACTTAAAGTTTTCTTTACTGACCATAATTTTCAGTTGTCTGACCGCTTGCATGATGACGAGTTTCTCACTCGACTGGCCTATCTGGGTGATGTTTGTTCTCGCCTGAATGATCTGAATCTAGGATTACAGGGACTCTCCGCGACTATATTCAATGTGCGGAACAAAATTGATTAAGATGTTGGAGCTCTTCTCTGTCTGCACTAACAAAGGATAACACACAGGTCTTTCCATCATTGTATGATTTTTTTTGTGTGCAAATTAACTCAATCTGACGGACAATTGTCAAATGTGATATAGCGAAGCACCTGAGTGAGTTGGGTGCGCAATTACATGGGTACTTTCCCAAACCGGATGACACAAACAAATGGATTCGTTATCCCTTTCATGCCCTGCCTCCAGTCATCGTACTGATATCTGAACAAGAGAGACTCATCGAAATTGCAACAAGCAGTTCTGTGAAAATTGAATTTAATCAGAAGCCACTGCCAGATTTCTGGATTGGGCTGCGCTCAGAGTATCCTGCCTTGGCAAATCACACTGTTAAGACACTGATGCCCTTTGCAACCACGTATCTATGTGAGAGTGGATTCTCGGCCCTCACTAGCATGAAACCTAAATACAGACACAGACTGTGTGTGGAAAATGATTTAAGACTGAGACTCTCTCTAATGCTACCCAAAATTGCAGAGTTATGTACATCCTTTCAAGCACACCCTTCTCATTAACATGTGGTGAGTTATTCACAATTTTTGATTAACAAATAAGGTTTTATATGTAAGATGGTTAAATAAAGAGCAAAATTACTGATTATTATTATATTATTATTTGTGCCCTGGTCCTATAAGAGCTCTTTGTCACTTCCCACGGGCCTGGTTGTGACAAAAACTCACACTCATTCTTATTTTTAATAAATGTATCGTATAGTGTGTGTGTGTGGCACAATAGTGTGTGTGTGTGGCACAATGATGGCAAAAAACACAATTTGAGAGTGCGCTGACCCTGTTGCTAGAGGGGGTACGCAGCTGGAGGTTGAATGTTTGAAGGTGTACGGGACTATAAAAAGTTTGGGGACCACTGTTCTAAAGCATTGGACAGATTCTCATTGGACAAATGTAAAACCAATTGTATGTTCTAATTTCAAGGAAGGGTATGGTTTATGATGCAATGTTGCACCTTTTCAACTGTGGAAAAAGAATACCATGTTGGCCTAGCCTGCAATTGCTTTCAATTGACAACAAACAGAAACCTAAGCCAAGTCCTATAACAACATAGTACCAAAGTAATGTTGTGACCTACACTTTTTTTACATGAACAAAGAGGAACATAAATAGCAGTCACAATAGTTGGCCCACTTGGACTGAATAACCCAGACTCTTTGGCTTAGCCTTGTGTCATCATGATCATGAAAGAAGAAATGTTGTCAAACTTTTCACATAAACGTCTGATTTAAAACTTCTATGGAGATACAAAAAATGTAGCTCATGTATAAAAATCGACATTTGAAAAATCTAAGTACGTGTAGGCACCCTGCTTATCCATTGTGCCTATCCACCCCACCCAGCCTGTGGATTGTCAAACTGTGGATAAAGACCCTTTACTAAAGCAGAGGATAGGCCTACAGCTGACCACCAGAGACAGAAGATACTCACAGCTCTTCTGACAGGGGAATTAATGAAACCCTATAGGAGCTTCACTGTAGGCCCCTAAAAACCCTGACTGAGACAAAATGGCCTAACCAGTCCCATTCATTACTGCACCACTACAGCGCACAGAAAGAGCACGTGAGTAATAGAGAAGACTGGGTATACGCTTGTTGTGCATGCAGTATCTTCACCAGTCTTTTGGGAAATATCCAAATTAGACAGCCTATTCTAGTAAATGATATGTCAAACAAAGGAGGCAAAGGGAAATGCCTTCATTCACAACAATGCAAGACAATGAGACAAGGATCATGGTGATCTGTCTTCACACTGTGTAATTTGAGGTACACATACAGTACGTTCACAAAGGCCTGTTTAACATGGCTTTTACTCAATGTGTGCACACATAAGGCATGTGTAAACAGCACCATCAGGAAACACACACATACAGTGACAAACACACAGTGATATCAAATCACTAACATGTAAACAGTTGCCCTTGTTTGCACAGACCAACTGTTCATTCTGGACAAAAACAAAGCTCTGGCTCAAATTACAGGAAGTGTTAACACTGAGACAGACAGGGAGGGGATGTCTTTCACCTGAGCAGTGGATCAGTGTGTATCTGCATGGGGTCGTCCTCTTCAAAATGGTTAGACTCTTCAGATGGTTAGACTCTGCAGGGGAACAGCCCTCTCCAACCATCTCTAACACAGCTCAGAATAGCATAGCTCCAGAACACGGCCAAATCCTTCATGTTCACCAACATGACGCTGGGTGCCCTTTTTTCCTTCTTAGTTCCTGCTCCCTGAAAGATCCGTGCACAGCCCTGAGTCAGTACCTTATGTTATACTTTAAACGTTCTGATTTACTATAATTATGTCTTGGCAGTGATTTGTCATCTGTTGTGATACATACTACAGAGCACCATAAGACCTGGGCGGCAGGTAGCCTAGTGGTTAGAGCGTTGGGCCAGTAACCAAAAGGTTGCTGGATTGAATCCCCGAGCTGACAATGTAAAAATCTGTTGTTCTGCCCCTGAGTAAGGCAGTTAACCCACTGAAGACATGGATGTCGATTATGGCAGCCCCCCCCCCCCCCCCCCCCCCCCCCCCACCTCTCTGATTCAGAGGGGTTGGGTTAAATGTGGAAGACACATTTCAGTTGAATGCATATCCCCTTTCCCCAAGAAGGAAACGTATATTTGAAGATTATATTTCCTAAATACTATATCCACCAATTTTTTTTCACATTTGTGCCTCTTCATCAGAAATGATTGCTTATATGTGTGTAAAATATAATTGTTCTCCGATTTTTAATTAATAGATTTTAGATGTGTATGAAAATAGTTTTTTTGCAAAACACTATGTATGTTCTTATCCTATATATGTGACTGTGATATGTGGTTGTCTCACCTAGCTATCTAAAGATGAAAGCACTTACTGTAAGTCACTCTGGATAAGAGCATCTGATCAATGACTAACATTTCAAATGTAAATGTTTTACGTACAGATCTCATATTACTGTATTGAATATTTTTTTCCAAACGTTAAATATTGATAAATGTATCATTTGCACAGTTATTTATGAAGACATTTGTTATTATGCAACTTTTGTAGGTGTAAAACCTAACAGGACTACCCACACTATATAAACACCATATATTAAAATTAGTGGTAAAAAAAAATTCGGCCACACATGTTGCTGACAGGTGTATAAAATCGAGCACACCGCCATGCAATCTCCATAGACAAACACTGGCAGTATAATGGCAACTGAAGAGCTCAGTGACTTTCAACATGGCACCATCATAAGATGCCACCATTCCAACAAGTCAGTTTGTAAAATTTCTGCCCTGCTAGAGCTGCCAAATGTAAGTGCTAGTATTGTGAAGTGGAAACCTCCTGAGCAACAATGGCTCAGCCATGAAGTGGTATGCCACACAGGTTCACAGAACAGGACCGCTGAGTGCTGAAGCGCAGAGTGCGTAAAAATTGTCTGTCCTTGGTTGAAACACTCACTACCGAGTGCCAAACTGCCTCTGGAAGCAACGTCAGCACAATAATTGTTAATCGGGAGCTTCATGAAATGGGTTTCCATGGCCAAGCAGCCGCACCCAAACCTAAGATCACCATGCCCAATGCCAAGCGTCGCCTGTAGTAGTGTAAAGCTCGCTGCCATTGGACTCTGGAGCAGTGGAAATGCGTTCTCTGGAATGAGGAATCACACTTCACTATCTGGTAGTCCGACAGACGAATCTGGGTTTGGCGGATGCAAGGAGAACGCTACCTGCCCGAATGCACTGTGGCAACTGTTTGGTTGAAGCATGGAATGTGGTTCATAAACCACAATATCCAGAGTGACTTACAGTAAGTGCTTTCATCTTTAGATAGCTAGGTGAGACAACCACATATCACAGTCACATATATAGGATAAGAATATACATAGTGTTTTGCAAAAAAACTATTTTCATACACATCTAAAATCTATTAATTAAAAATCGGAGAACAATTATATTTTACACACATATAAGCAATCATTTCTGATGAAAAGGCACAAATGTGAAAAAAAATTGGTGGATATAGTATTTAGGAAATATAATCTTCAAATATACGTTTCCTTCTTGGGGAAAGTTTGGTGGAGGAGGAATAATGGTCTGTGGCTGTTTTTCATGGTTCGGGCTAATTCCCTTCGTTCTAGTGGGGGGACATCTTAACGCTACAGCATACAATGACATTCTAGATGATTCTGTGCTTCCAACTTTGAGGCAACAGTTTGGAGAAGGCCCTTTCCTGTTTCAACATGACAATGGTTTGTCGAGATCTGTGTGGAAGAACTTGACTGGCCTGTACAGAGCCCTGACCTCAGCCTCATTGAACACCTTTGGGATGAATTGGAACGCTGACTGCAAGCCAGGCCTAATCGCCCAACATCAGTGCCCAACCTCACTAATGCTCTTATGGCGGAATGGAAGCAAGTCCCCGCAGCAAAGTTCCAACATCAAGTGGAAAGCCTTCCCAGAAGAGTGGAGGCAGAATGAGTTGTTCGACGAGTCCACATACTTTGGGTAATGTGGTGTATTTCTCTGAGAGTGAGACAGATATATAGCATTTTGCAAAAATAAACATGATTATTTGTTTTTCTGAAATGAAACCATCAAGTGATATATTTTAAACAAATACACGTCTGTCATTGAACCACATGCCATGCTTAGATAGTGAAAAAACTCACCAATCTCTTTCCTAATTTCTTTAAACAATAAAAGCTCATTTACCAACATTTCTGAAAAATGGATATGTAGCGTTTTGGAATGAAACTCTTCATTTCCAGTTTACGCAGCGACACTCAGAAGCACTAGAGCAAAAGTAATTAACCGAGTCATCACAAAATCACAGCAGGCCTACGGTAATGCCACTTATCTCATTAAGGCTATGGCATCGACAGAAAACTGACAAACAAAGGAGCTAATCCACGGCACATTAAGTGTGCTGGTAATTCAATAGAACCTTCATTTGGCAGCCATCTTGCTCTGTTTGTTGGATGATGCTCTTTCTTTCCAAACAGTACAGCACACAGACCCATCATAAGGACTCATATGGTCTCTCTCTGCCTTGCTCTCTCTCTCTCTTTCCTAGAAGAAAAAAAACATCAACCATTAGACAATGGGTAGCAGTCTTAATTAGAAAAATGACTTCCTTTGCAATCCTGGCTAAGTAGTTTACATACTGTAATTACAGGGACCAAATCATCTTTTCATCATTTCACTGATTGAGCTCATCAACCCAGTAGGATCTCTTGTGTTGTGCTGCTTGTGCTCAGGGAACATCTGGGCTCAGAGAATTAGCCTTTATTGTAGCAAACATTACTACATGTACCCTCCTGCTGCATTACATTACTACATGTACGCAATACTACAAGTTTCCATTTCACTTTATTGTGATCATTTCGGCGTTAGAAAGATCACAATAACATCTGAATACACGGGCAGGTAAATATCTGCGATCACTGATTTCCCAAGGACATCATTTGGTGTTGTTTTAGGGATTGTGGTCGGCACATTTAGCTATGAAGCTCCACATTCACTGTGGAGTATAAACACATTGCACTGTGGTTAAGTAGAGTAGATGTAACGAGCACATTTCCAGATTTCCTTAACATTTTCTATGCCTTCAGTTCACTGTGACCATGACCCTTAGTCTTCGGTCAACTTTAGTACATTGAAAAATAGTGAGGCTAATTTTATGCAGAGGATTTTTTTGGGTGAATCTTTGGTCACACATAATCTCCAGTCTAAACTACCTGTCACCTTTGAGTTCATAAGGTGAAGTTTTTCTCTCCCGGTCCTATGAGGCAGCTAGATCTGTCACTATGTGTCGCCAATAAAGCCAATAGTTTAATGAGGCAGCTGTTGGATTTTCACTAATCACTCTACCCTGATTACTCTGATGAGTGGATGATGCTCTTAAATAATCACCCACACAAAAAATTGGCAAAATAATTATCATCATCTCCCTAAGTACTGCAGCTGCACCGCCTGCAATAATTACAAATAGAACAGAGCGCTTTCTGTCATCCTTTATAACCACTTATTATTAGAGCTAATGCTGAGTGGAGCAGTACTGTAAAGACAGTACTCAGTAGCACATCAGTTGAATACCTAGCTACATAAAGACTTCATAACACATTCATAACCCATAAATAAACCATTCATAAGCAGTACATAAGGAAAACTTATATTAACAACGTCAAGATGATGTTTTGTCACAGTGATGTCATTTATACTGCCATTATTATTGACCCTAACTTATTCTTCATGGGATTCATCATATACTACCTTGTTTGGTTTTCACAATATCTAGTTGGAAGTATTGTAGCCAGTTTTGTGGTATTGACAGTGCATACTGAGTGAGGAACACTGATAATCAGTGCAGGGAGGGTAGTAGACTTCATATCAGATCCCCGTGGATCTGTTGTTGCCCTCACCCAGCCACTCCTCCCCCTCGCCCAGTAACGGCCTGGCAGACACAATTAACATTTCCATAAAAACAATTCCCTGCTTCCAATAGTCCAATGCAATTTGTTTTCCATCTCTGTTCATTAATCATTGTTTAAATCAGTGAGCCATCTTTTCCTCACTGCCATCTGCACTCAGCTGTGTTACAGAGATGACACCTCGCCTCTTAATCGAAGCTGACAGCCAAGAGGACGCCTGTCCAAATAGCTTTCTGCATATTTGCACCACTTCTCCACTCAACGTCCCTCCTTGCAGCCATCAGGTAAAAGTGGGTTATTCAATGGATTTCTAATTAATCTAAGAAGTGCACACACACACGTGCACGCAGGCACGCACACATGTATGCACACGCACGCACGCACACACACACATCAACACTTTCATTTCTGAAATGTAAAGCTATGGCTGCTCGTAAAGGAAAAGGAGAAGAACAAATGCAACAACAAAGGAATCTTGTACATTCCACAATTTGTTCAAGCTGGCAGGATACATTTTTTTCTGTTAAATGAGTGCACCTTTTCCTATACAACACTATTGTTTTCCTGGAATTGGGAGCAAGGTTATTAATTATTCACTGTTTAGTGTTCTTGTATGAGGGAGCTGTGCTTTTCATTCCATTGCCTCATAGTTCACAGACTTAAGGCCATGGAGCTTTGGCAATTTCTTCAGGCAATATGCTGAAGGAGTGTTGTTAATCATAAGCCAGGTATTAAAATGAAACTTCACTAAGATAAAAGTAACAGTTTGGAGGGTTGAGAAGGTTTTTGAACTTGTTTATCCTTCTCTGACTGGATACCAGATTGACCAGTGTACTGCCGAGGACCAGAGCATCCAGACGAACACCTCAAAAAACTTTGGCTTCACACTTTTATCAAAGTGTTTTAAGCCGAACTGCAAACAGCTTTGACCTTTTGTGAGAAAATCTGACGTGGTGGCAAGAGATTCATTTGGCCTGTTCATCTGAGCTTGGATTACAGATATTCAAATCATGTGCTTGGTGTTTAAACAAGTGATTCCATCAAGGGAGAAAGTTGCTAAGCATATCTTTGCCATGTACTGCACTCTAACATCACTTGTAATATAGTAAAGAGGATAAGATACTAGCACCTGACGTTGATTTCAACTTCAGTCAACCTCACTCTGATTTTTTCCTTCTTGCTTTACTCATATTTACTCATATTTTGTAAAATAAAAAAAATTCAATATGTATTTTGCATTATGATAGAAAGGCTATTCTAACATAAGCACAACTCCATTAGCCATGGTGTCAGTCTGTTCTGCTTTCTTGCCAACTTCTCATGGAATTGCCATGCCAAACTCTGGTACCCAGGCTACAATTTCATCATAATAAACAGGTAATATTCTGAGACATTTTCAAATCAAGACATGCCTTGCATTTCACAGCTTGCTTTTTCTCTCATCAACAACAAACACATTTATCAACTAGCTTCCATTTTTGCTTTTCTAATAAAGAGGGTTGCGGTTAAATTATGTGTAAATTCCAAGGCTGAATATTTAATGCTGATTGATCGTACTGGCTGCAACCCACCTGCTCCTCCTCCTGTCCCCTTGGAGCCTGTGAGAGGAGAACTCTGCATTGGAGAGGAACAGAGCATTATGGACTCTTAGCTCACATATGACAGATGGGGCATCATGGCTTCAAAGGCAAGCATTTGCAGATGAGAGGGGGGAGTGTAGGTAAGGGCTAAGGGGTATTTCAACAGCACCTCTCTATCTAGGTGACAGTGATAGATATTAGACTAGAGATTCTCTATTATCAAAGCATTCACTGCACCCACTCACAACCTCTGTGCATCACCATTCACATGACACACATCATTATACATAAGGAGAAGTCTGACAATAATAAAACATCTGTACGTCCAACAGACCTCAACCCAATTACCACGGTGGATGACTTGATATGTGTTGCATTAAAACGAGTGTTGACTGCAACAGATGATCTATGATGAGAAGATCACAGTGGACTGTCATTACACCACAACACATTGTCCTTTTCATTGAAAAGAGAGAAAGAAAAGAAGAATTAACCGAGAGTCTAATTAGGAATCAACGATCAGCCACACACAGTATATTTTGACATACAGTCCTTTAAAAGGCACTGAGCAAATGTCAGGTCTGCTGAGCGCAAACTTGAACCTTGCGAAAATTCTGTGCAACTTCTAAGTTAGTTATAACAGTGGTCAAGTAGGCTGCTGTGGCTATTGGATAATGATGTAGGCCTGTCAGAGTGCCTACCATCAAAAACAATGCAGAAAATGCATCCCAAAATATTTTAACATGAAAATAGCTGTTTTGTCATTCAGCCTAAGTAGC
This sequence comes from Oncorhynchus kisutch, assembly GCF_002021735.2. NCBI lineage: Eukaryota > Metazoa > Chordata > Actinopteri > Salmoniformes > Salmonidae > Oncorhynchus > Oncorhynchus kisutch. The sequence goes on from NC_034177.2 coordinate 41,461,940, forward strand.
AGCTACAGTGTGGTGTTCAATGTAGGCCTACATTCCGTGAGACTTTTGGAAAAAATATCCAGGGCTTGACATTAACCTGTTTATCCACTTGTCCATCAGACAAGGAGACTGAAAATGTGTTGTTTGATGCAAGAAACTACTACAAAATAAAATTATTATTATTCCCATACCATTACTACAGAGAATCAGACAAATTGTGATACCCTCTGCCTATTGGCTACTTCGCTTAATCAAGACCATCTCAAAATACAACACTGCCCCTTTAAGACAGAAAAAAAGTTATTTACCTGACTTGGTTTTCAAAGATGTCTAGAAATGTACATGCTCTTGTGGGAAGCAACCACACCCCCATTGCAGACTAGAAATTAGCTATAACTGGGTTAATAACTCACTAACTAGCAAAGGATATGAACAAATGTGCACAGGTGTTTACATGCAGTACTCTCTTTGATCTCAAAACAAGCACATCTACTCACGACCACTCATGCTGTATATACAGTCTAGTTCAAAGTGAACGGCACAGATCCATATATGGCAATGGTATTTTTGCATATAGGGATACTGCAGCTCTGATTGGTTATGCTGCACCGGTCTGTAGAGCACAGGCTGCCTGCCTGTCTGTCTGCCTGCCTGTCATGCCTGTCAATGCAATAGAATCGTACTCCGATGCAATTTGCCTACAAAAAAATCTCTTGCATAGTTAGTTTTGTATACTAAGTCTTGCATAGTTCACTTTGTTTAGGTATGTTTCATTGAAAGTGGCTAATATTGGCAATTCCAACAGTAGAGGGAAACTAGAAAGTTTAGTGAAGTTCATTCTCGTGCTTCTCTGCGCAGGCTAGTATTTCTTCTGTGCAACAGTCCCGGGGGAGGAGTTTAGAGGGAACATTGTTCACACATCTTGACAAAGTAGTATTAAAATGTATTTCATTGTCATTTCTTTTCAACTATCCACACAATATACTCTGTAATGTCAAACTTTTTTTTTTACATGTATGAAAAATACAACACTAATATATATTAATTAGATAAGTATTCACCCCCATGAGTCAATACATGTTAGAATCACCTAAGGAGGCAATTACAGCTATGAGTCTTTTGGCGTAAGTCTCTAAGAACTTTGCAAACCTCGATTGTACAATATTTACCCAGTATTCTTTTAAAAATTACTTGAGTTCTGTCAAGTTGGTTGTTGATCATTGCTAAAAGCCATTTTCAAGTCTTGCCATAGATTTTCCAGACGATTTCGGTCAAAACTGTAACTAGGCCACTCAGGAACATTCAATGTCATCTTGGTAAGCAATTCCCGTGTATATTTGGCCTTGTGTTTCAGGTTATTGTCTTGCTGAAGGGTGAATTTGTCTCTCAGTGTCTGTTGGAAAGAAGATTTTACCTGTGCTTAGCTGTATTCCATTTATTTTTATCCTAAAAAAACCTCCCTCGTCCTTGCCGATGACTAGCATACCCATAATATGATGCAGCCACCACCATACTTGAAAATATGAAAAGTGGTACCCAGTGATGTGTTGGATTTTCCCCAAGCATAACGCGTTGTATTCAGGACAAAAAGTTTTTTTTTTTTGCCCCTTTTTTTGCCATATTACTTAAGTGACTTGTTGAAAACAGGTTGCATGTTTTGGAATATTTGTATTCTGTACAGGCTTCCTTCTTTTCACTTTGTCATTTAGGTTATAATTGCAGAGTAACTACAATGTTGTTGATCCATTCTCAGTTTTCTCATATCACAACCATTAAACTCTGTAACCGTTTTAAAATCCCCATTAGTCTCATTGGGAAATCATTGAGCAGTTTCCTTCCTCTACGGCACTTGAGTTAGGAAGGACACCTGTATCTTTGCAGTAACTGGGTGTATTGATAAACCATCCAAAGCCTAATTAATAACTTCACCATGCATGATCGTTTCCCTTCTTTGCAAGGCATTGGAGAATCTGTGCTTGAAATTCACTACTCAATTGAGGGACCTTACAGATAATTGTATGTGTGGGGTACAGAGATAGGGTAGTAATTCAAAAACCATGTTATACACTATTATTGAACACAGAATGAGTTCATGCAACTTATCTAATTTGTTAAGCACATTTTTACTCCTGAGTCTTGCCATAAAAAAGGGGTTGAATACTTAATCACTCAAAACATTTCATCTTTTAATTTTTTATTAATAAAAAACAAATCTACAAACAAAATCCAAATTGATATTATGGGGTGTTGTGTGTAGATCAGTGACACAAAATCTAAATTTAATACATTTTAAATTCAGGCTGTAACTCAACAAAATGTGCAAGAAACAGGGGTGTGAATAATTTCTGAAGGCACCGTACACAAGACCTGCTATTCCGCCATCATACACAACCTTGTTTTGTCCATTCGACATGACTTATGAATGAATTTGGGGTCAATTCAAGCATTGAAATACATACACTATCCTACACTATATGACTACCCCACCTATACTTACTTTTTTACTATATTTCCCAAGTTCCCTTCACTTAATAGCCTACTGACTTTGTCATTACCAGGGGCAGCCAACCTCACCATAAGGCGCTCATGCATTCACGCACACAAATCTATTCTGAGAAACCATGTAATTCTGAGAGAACGGCATTCGAATAAGCTGAAAGTTAGAGTTGCTGGAGATGATAAATACGTTTGATTGAATATTGTTTCAAAAAAATCCTTACCTGAGCATTTAGATCAGCGCATGTAAAAGACTCCAGCGCGTATTGGACTCGAAGTGACAGCTTGAGTTCAGTCAGTGACAAGTGATGGCCTGTGTATCTGACTTTTCCGTGATCCTGCGCTAAAGGGTAATAATAAAATCAGACCTCCGTCAACATCCTTCAACTATTAAACATGCATGCTTTCGAAATGAAGTATGGAAGCATATGAGCTTATAGTTTAATGTCCGTGAGAAGGAGGGGATATGACCACTTCGAGATGGCGTGGACTCCCCCATCTGGTAGTTGACAAGCACTGCGTAAATTATGCATAGGTGATTTACACTCCAAGATTATCAACTACCCGTTTCACTTAAATTAGTAGGATGCACATGACATTCAGTAATTTTTTGCTCTGTAAAAACGTCACATTTTAGTGGGTTATTTTAAATTAGGCCTAGTCACCATGCACATTAATTGTTGTGAATTTTGGCACCGTAAAAACGTCACATTTAGTAGACCTGGCAGAGTTAATTTTCGGCATCCACTTGTTTGTGACAGACACAGGATCGGTTTTGGTATGACTTTGCCATGGCCCACCTCCTTATCATCTTAATCTTTCCAGATCTCTCTCTCTCCTCTCTCTATCTCTGTGTGTGTGTGTGTGTGTGTGTGTGTGTGTGTGTGTGTGTGTGTGTGTGTGTGTGTGTGTGTGTGTGTGTGTGTGTGTGTGTGTGTGTGTGTAAAATGTTTGATTGAGCCTTGCTCCTTAAACCCATGGACTGTGTCAACATCGAAAAAGTAGCCCTGTGACCTCCGATCGTCTTCTCAAAATATTTATAATGAGGATTTTAGCCACTCTGACCCTTTGTAAAACATAATGAATAATGCAGGATACCTCTGACTTGTGATTCAGCTGTTTTTACAGTTAGTGCTTAGAGCGCTCATAGGCTTCTTTTCAGAAAGCTTAATTGGGTGCTTCTAACATCCATCACACTCCTGCCATCCCAATGACCTTCCCAGTGGATTATTTTCTAAGAGAGAGATGGAATTTATCTATACAATAACCACACACACAAAAAGCCCCTATTGTGCACACATCCTCATGCATTCTACTTAGATGAAATGTATAGCCTCAAAGTACTGTGCTGATGTTAGCCGCTGGTGCACTTTGACACCATTTACAGAGGTCTGACTTTCATTCAAATTATCTATATGAGCCCAGATTGCTGAAATATTAAATAGATGCAAGAACATGTACTTACATTATATAGACACAGATTAATGTAACACTTCGGGGGATGTTTCATAGACCAAGCAGTGATTCTCTATGGAACATGGTTTGAAATACAGGAGTAGGCTTTATCTGGGCCCATGAAACCGGTCCAGGTGTACAGCAAGGAACAGTTTAATGCCCCATTTGTAGCTGGGAGCATGAGCCTCTTTTCTGAGCAACTGTCTGGTCAACAATACCTGCTTGTCTCTGCAAGGAGATCCTAAATAACCTAACTCTTAAATCCTGTTTAAACCCTGCAATGTAGATCTCACTGTTGTGTTTTAGATGAACATGTTCCTTAGATCTATTTGAACTGTTAAGTACATGGTCCAACATCTACCTTCAAAGATGAGCTTTTTATGTTCAATGATCTGTGTCTAACTAATTTGTCTCATGCTACCTGGATTGGGTTTTCATATTGCAGCCCTAATCCTGGTGGTGAGAGGATCACCTCAGGACCAGTTCAGTTTAAAAGCTGCTTATCAAACCCTGCACTCTCACCACTTAGCAAGCAGCAAGTGATACACTGCTGTGAAAAGTATATACCTTCTGATTTTATCTATTTCTGCAGGAAAAAAATGTACACTGAATGTTATCAGATCTTCAACCAAAACCTAATATTAGATAAAGGAAACCGGAGTGAACAAATAACATGAAATGTTGATACTTATTGAATTTAAAAAAAATTATGCAACACCAATTGCCTGTGTGAAAAAGTAATTTCACCATCACACTACCACCAACATTCTTGACCGCCGGTATGACGTTCTTACTGTGGAATGCAGTGTTTGCGACAGACATAACCGGACCCATGTCGTCCAAATAGTCGACTATAGAGTTTGCCAAAAAGCACCTGGATGATCGCCAAGATTCCTGGAAGAATGTTCTATGGACAGATGAGTCAAAACTAACTTTTTGGACAACATGGGCCCCGTTATGTCTGCGAAAACCAAACACTGCATTCCACAGTAAGAACCTCAAAACAACAGTGAAGTATGGTGGTGGTAGTGTGATGGTTGGGGGATGCTTTGCTGCCTCAGGACCTAAACGACTTGTTATCATTGAAGGAACCATGAATTCTGCTCTGTATCAGATAATTCTAATGGAACATTTCAGGCCAACTGGGTCATGCAGCAAGACAATGATCCAAAACACACAATCAAGACATCAGAATGGCTGAAAAGCAACAAGTTTTGGAATGGCCTAGTCAAAGTCCAGACTTAAGCCCGATTGAGATGTTATGACAGGACCTGAAACGAGCAGTTCATGCTCGAAAACTCAAATGTCGCTGACTTGTTCAGTGGTGGAAAAAGTACCCAATTGTCATACTTGAGTAAAAGTACAAATACAGTACCTTATTAGAAAATGTAAAACAAGTATTTGGATTTAAATATACCCAAGTATCAAAACTAAATGTCATTGCTAAAATATAAATGATTTCACATTCCTTATATTAAGCATACCAGACTGCACAATTTTGTCTCTTTTTTACAAATGGCCATAAAAGAAATGAACCAAGGAGAGATGATCTACTGTTGATCCTTGTGTTTTTACATTTTCAAGATACACTAAATATACAAAAGTATGTGGATCAGCCTTCAAATGAGTGGATTTGGCTATTTCAGCCACACCAGTTTCCGACAAGTGTGTAAAAATCTAGCACACAGCCACGCAAACATTGGCCTTACTGAAGAGCTCAGTGACTTTCAACGTGGCACCGTCATAGGATGCCACCTTTCCAACACGTAAAATTTCTGCCCTGCTAGAGCTGCCCCAGTCAACTGTAAATGCTGTTTGTGAAGTGGAAATGTCAAGGGTTTCCATCCCCATGCGCAATGCCAAGCATCGGCTGGAGTGGTGTAAAGCTTGCCGCCATTGGACACTGGAAACATTCTCTGTCGTGATGAATCTAGGTTTGGTGAATGCAAGGAGAACGCTACCTGCTCGAATGCATAGTGCCAACTGTAAAGTTTGGTGGAGGAGGAATAATGGTCTGGTTTTTCATGGTTCGGGCTAGACCCCTTATTTCCAGTGAATGGAAATCTTAACGGTATGATTCTGTGCTTCCAACTTTGTGGCAACAGTTTGGGGAAGGCCCTTTACTGTTTCAGCATGACAATGCCCCTGTGCACAAAACAAGTTCCACACAGAAATGGTTTGTCGAGATCGGTGTGGAAGAACTTGATTGGCCTGCAGAGCCCTGACCTCAGCCCCATCGGACATCTTTTGGATCACCAACTACAAGGCCTAACCGCCCAACATCATTGCCCAGCAAGTCACTGCAGAAAAATCCCAGAAGACTGGAGGCTGTTATAGCAGCAAAGGGGGTACCAACTCCTTATTAATGCCCATGATTTTGGAATGAGATGTTTGACGAGCCGGTGCCCACATACTTTTGGTAATGTACTGTATATGTGGCATACCTGTTATGGACAATAAAGACCAACACGAACATCAACAGTGGGCAGCCATCCTATCACCTCTGACCAAAGAACATCAGCAGTGGGCAGCCATCCTATCACCTCTGACCAAAGAACATCAGCAGTGGGCAGCTATCCTATCACCTCTGACCAAAGAACATCAGCAGTGGGCAGCTATCCTATCACCTCTGACCAAAGAACATCAGCAGTGGGCAGCTATACTATCACCTCTGACCAAAGAACATCAGCAGTGGGCAGCTATCCTATCACCTCTGACCAAAGAACATCAGCCGTCATCTTGTTAATTTCCCCACAATTCTACATGTAGAATCACCACCCTCTTTGACACTCAGCAGGTGATCTACTGCGCACAGTCAAAGTTTGTGTTGGTCTGGCTCGTCCTTTAGTGAAAAAAGGAGAAAAGGTTTGAGAAAAATCTACCCAAAAGGGGAATAACACGTGACTTTTTCCACAAAATGTTTTATTTTCCTTCCAGTTTACAACAATGTTTATTCTGACATAAAGCTGGTCACAGAGGTGGGCATTAGGCAGGTACAAGGGGATTGGGGACAATAAAGGGCAGTCAGCATATGACCCTGTGTAGAATAATCGTAGAAAATAAAAAAAGGAAAAAAATAAATGACACAGAGCATGTGGTTTTTAGCATAGCAGGCAAAATGATGGATCAAACAAATAGAGTGGTAAACCACTGGCCTTGTCAAGACACTGACACGAGAGCAACCACCATAAAATGAGCACCTAGGCAGTGTGGACTAGTGTAGTGCCATAATGTTGGAGGATGAGGGCTCTAAATAAACAACCTCTTGACTTAAATACATATTGCAATGAAGTGCTTACTTAGCAACAAAAGCTTGATGTTCCTTACAAGGCAGGTAAATGGTTAAGCGCAAGCGTTCTAAACAATGCTATGCTACTCTTACAGAGTACTGCCTCTTATAGAACAGTCCTACTGTAATAGATACCCTGTGTACTAACAGGAAAAGCATTATGAAAGAGAAGAATAAAGGCTTAAAGAGTGATGACAAAAGAAGAAGAGACATGGCAGATATTAGGGAGGGTTCACAGTCTGTCCAGCTCAACAAAGTGCTGGCGTAGAACATCTATGTTAAAAAGGGGCCAGTCGTGTGAATCCTGGAGACTGGCTTTGCAGGGTCACTTCTGCTGCAGCCGGGCAGCTTTGAACTTGGACACCCGCTTAGGGGCCTCACGGGGGGCATCGGGGGCCACCTCCTCCAGCTTCCGCTCTGGGATTGTGGGCAGAGCTGGAGGGACGATGGTTAGGTGGGGGATCGACAAGGGAATGGGCTCCTTCTCCACCACTGTGCATGAAAAGGCCTGGATGATCAACAAAAAATTAACAGGTGGTGGTTAATGAGAGGCTGTAGAGCTGGACAGTGCACAGACAAAACAACTTGTTCAAGGTGTATCCCTATTCAACATTCAAAGATCATGATTAAAAAAACAAAATCAGCAGAGGACCACGGTCGTATTCATTAGGGCCTGCAACGGAAAATGAATGTTTTTTATTGCACAAGATGTTCAGGTAGTCCCTCTGTCAGTTGTCTTCCGTTTACTGTCTAATGAACATGACCCAGCTGAGTTTTACCTCGAAGCGTCTGGTGGGGTGTAGAGGGTTCCCGGTGGGGCTGTCCTCCTCGGTGATGCCATCGCTGGTGTCGCTGCACGTGTTCTCGTCGTGGCTCAGGGTGCGTCCGAACGTCCTGCGCTCTTCGAAGTCGGCAGCGCTGCTCTCGCTGGTGTCGCTACATCCGCTGTTCTCTCTGCTCCGGGACTTCAGGATGGACTTCCTGGGGATGGGCTCGCCATTCTTCACATCCACAAACAACCTGACAAAAGTCCACAAACATAGGCCTAGTCAGCCATTATACCAAATCAGATCGCAGAACTTGTTAATAGACAGACACCATACCGAATCAGAACAAAGTACCTGGAAACATTCAGAGTAAATAACATTTAATATATGCCAATACATTGGACCCAAAATTTTGCTAATAGGTATGCCAACCAAGAACTAGATAAGTGATGTGTAGTGTGGGTTTACCTGTAGATGTCTGTGGGCGTGGTGATGTTGTGGAGCCCGTGGTGAGAGTGACCATTGCTGGTGCCGATCTTCTTTTTCCTCTTGGCTTGCTGCTTCTGTTCTTTCAGCTCACTGAACTTCAACATGGTGTTCTTCCCTGTGTTTATCCTCACCTGGAGATGAAGCGACAGACAGAGAGAAAAATGTAGTACATTGATTTACATGACTCAAATAACATAATTGACGACATTGTTGACTGTTGACTGCATTGAGTTTAATACGATTTATAAAAACACTCACCTTCTTGGGTTCCACCGTATGAGAGAAATAGATGGTAGGCAAACCGTTGCCTTCCTCCTCCTCTCCCTTGTCTTCCTCCTCCTCCTCCCTGGTTGTACCGTTAACTTGGCCACTGTTGTGAGGCACAGTCATCTTGCCTTCACTCCTCTCGTCATGTCCGTTGACGCGATGATGGCCGCCACCATCTCCCTCCTTCTCTTCCTCAGAGGAGGATGTTGTGTCGTCATTGCCGTTGGTGTCTACACTTCCAAAGTGTCTGAAAACAAATCAAAACAAGGCATCATGAGAAATCTAATCTTCACTTTTGCAATGAAACACAGGTGTGAAGGTGGGAAGAGTGCCCTGAATCACTTAATGTGAAAGTCCATGTGTTTTGAGTGTGTGTGCAACTCTACCGGTCATGCTCCTCCTCAAGCTTCTCCTTTGCTTCCAGCTCATCCAGTCTGGCCCACAGTTCCTCCTCGGACAGCACTCCTCTCCTACTCCCTCCATCTCCCTCTCCACCGCCCTCCTCCTCCTCCATCTTCACAACAGCCTCCATTTTGGGCTTAGTGTGGGGCTTAAGGGCCACACGCTGCTTTCCTTTGCGTACAAATTCTTCAATACTTTCAACCTCTTCTCTGATGTCCACATAGTCCCCTTTAGCCTGAGGAAACAGAAGGGTAAAAGCCAGCGTGTTAACAATATCTGCTCATACAAATTGCTTTATCTGCACAGAGGAGTTGTCTATCAGATAAGCTGGCTGAAGAGGATCCTCAAAGCTCTTTGTTTTCACTGTAATTACACTTTTTTTTATATTTAACTGGGCAAGTCAGTTTAGAACAAATTCCTATTGACAATGATGGCCAACCAGAAGGCAAAAGGCCAGGGGCTGGGATTAAAAATAAAAATATAGGACAACACACACATCACGACAAGAGAGACATCACAACACTACATAAAGAGAGACCAAAGACAACAACACAGCATGGTAGCAACTAGAGGTCGACCGATTATGATTTTTCAACGCCGATACCGATACCAATTATTGGAGGACCAAAAAAAGCCGATACCGATTAATCGGCCAATTTTTTTATTTGTAATAATGACAATTACAACAATACTGAATTAACCTTAATATAAAACATCAATAAAATCAATTTAGCCTCAAATAAATAATAAAACATGTTCAATTTGGTTTAAATAATGCAAAAACAAAGTGTTGGAGAAGAAAGTAATATGTGCCATGTAAAAAAGCTAACGTTTAAGTTCCTTGCTCAGAACATGAGAACATATGAAAGTTGGTGGTTCCTTTTACCATGAGACTTCAATATTCCAAGGTAAGAGGTTTTAGGTTATAGTTAATATAGTATTTATAGGACTATTTCTCTCTATACCATTCATATAACTTTGACTATTGGATGTTCTTATAGGCACTATAGTATTGTCAGTGTAACAGTATAGCTTCCGTCCCCCTCCTTGCCCCTACCTGGGCTCGAACCAGGATAACATAGACAACAGCCACACTTGAAACATCGTTACCCATCGCTCCACAAAAGCCGCGGCCCTTGCAGCGCAAGGGGAATAACTACTCCAAATCTAAAAGTGAGTGACGTTTGAAACAGTATTAGCACACACCCAGCTAACTAGCTAGCCATTTCACATTGGTAACACCAGCCATTAGGCTGATAGGCTTGAAGTCATAAACAGCGCTGTGCTTCCGAAAAGCTGCTGGCAAAAACGCACAAAAGTGCTGTTTGAATGAATGATTACATAACACAGAAATACGAGCCTTTGGTCATTAATATGATTGAATAGTGAAATACGGAACCGTTCGGTATTTTATCTAATGGCTGGCATCCCTAAGTCTAAATATTCTTGTTACATTGCACAACCTTCAATGTATGTCATAATTACGTAAAATTCTGGCAAATTAGTTCACAAAGCCCAAACTGTTGCATGTACCCTGACTCTGCATGCAATGAACACAAGAGAAATGACACAATTTCACCTGGTTAATATTGCCTGCTAAACTGGATCAGTAGTTAGAACTAGTCATTATGATTGATTGTTTTTTATAAGATAAGTTTAATGCTAGCTAGCAATTTACCTTGGCTTCTACTACATTCACGTAGCATGCAGGCTACTCGTGGAGTGCAATGGTTAGAGCGTTGGACTAATTAACTGTGCGGTTGGAAGATTGGAACCCCTGAGCTGACAAGGTGAAAATCTGTCGTTCTGCCCCTGAACAAGGTAGTTATCCCACAGTTCCTAGGCAGTCATTGAAAATAAGAATGTGTTCTTAACTGACTTGCCTAGTTAAATGAAAGGTATAAAAAAAAAAGCAAGCAATGGGAACCTCCCCAGAGAGCAGAGACAGGTTAAAAATGTCAGATAGGCTTGGCGATGATAAGGGCAGCAACCTTAAAGAAAAAAGGATCTAAACATCTGACCCAGATGTTTTTTGGGGTTGAAGTTTAAGGATCCCCTTTAGCACCTCGGACTCAGTGGCTGCGGTCCAAACACTTAGAAGACACACCCTATCCCCTCAGCCCTCAAATTAAGTGGACACTTCTGATGATGTATGACGAGTATACACTTGCTGGTTGAGGGAGGCAGATTTAATTACTTTTTTTAAATAGACCACCCTTGGCCGGAAATTCGTCACTTGTTCATCCCGCGATGATTGCCTTTTCAGCCACCGGTAATTTGTGGGTGCTTTAAATGCACAACAGTCAATTATGATTGCATGTCTACTTATATTAAATAAATAATTAATATACACTACTGTTCAAAAGTTTTGGGTCACTGCATCCGTTATGGGTCAAACGACCACCCCTCATCACTGTCAAACGCTCCCTAACACACTTCTGCGAGCAGGCCTTTCTAATTGACCTGACCACAGGTATCCTGGAAGGATATTGACCTCATCCCGTCAGTAGAGGATGCCTGGTTGTTCTTCAGTAGTGCCTTCCTCACGATCTTAAATAAGCACCCCCCTTTCATTTTTTTATTTATTACTCCAGACCTGACTGCCCTTGACCAGCACAAAAACATCCTGTGGCACACTGCACTAGCTTCGAATAGTGCAAACGATATGCAACTTTTCAGGGAAGTCAGGAACCAATATACACAGTCAGTTAGGAAAGCAAAGGCTAGCTTTTTCAAACAGAAATTTGCATCCTGCAGCACTAATTCCAAAATGTTTTGGGACAATGTATAGTCCATGGAGAATAAGAGTACCTCCTCCCAGCTGCCCACTGCACTGAGGCTAGGAAACACTGTCACCACCGATAATTCCACGATAATCGAGAATTTCAGTATTTCTCTACAGCTGGCTACGCTTTCCACCCGGCTACCCCAACCCCAGTCAACAGCTCTGCACCCCCCCCCCCCTTCACCCAAATCCAGACAGCTGATGCTCTGAAAGAGCTGCATAAATCTGGATCCCTACAAATCAGCTGGGCTAGACAATCTGGACCCTCTCTGCCTAAAATTATCCGCCTCCATTGTCGCAACCCCGATCTCTTTCCTATCGTCTGAGATTCCTAAAGATTGGAAAGCGGCCACAGTCATCCCCCTCTTCAAAGGCGGAGACACTCTAGACCCAAACTGCTACAGCCTATATCTATCCTACCATGCCTTTCTAAAGCCTTCGAAAGACAAGTGAACAAACAGATCACCGACCATCTCGAATCCCAGCGTACCTTCTCCGCTATGCAGTCCGGTTTCCGAGCTGGTCACAGGTGCACCTCAGCCACGCTCAAGGTCCTAAACGATATCATAACCACCATTGATGAAAAATAGTACTGTGCAGCTTCGACTCAAACACCTCATTCTTATCGGCAGACTCAACAGCCTTGGTTTCTCAAATGACTGCCTCGCCTGGTTCACAAACTACTTCTCAGACAGAGTTCAGTGTGTCTGGCTAGACTGTAAACTCTCCTTCCACTCATATTAAGCATCTCCATCCATCTTCAATTTTTTATCTAGAATCGGCTTCCTATTTCGCAACAAAGCCTCCTTCACTTATGCTGCCAAACATACCCTCGTAAAACGGACTATCCTGCCGATCTTCGGCGATGTCATTTACAAAATAGCCTTTTTTTCAAAAGTGAAGAGGCAACTCCGGGATGCTGGCCTTCTAGGCAGAGTTGCAAAGAAAAGGCCATATCTTAGACTCGCCAATAAAAAAAAGATTAAGAACACAGACACTGGACAGAGGAACTCTGCCTATAAGGCCAGCATCCCAGGGTCACCTCTTCACTGTTGATGTTGAGACTGGTGTTTTGCGGGTATTATTTAATGAAGCTGGCAGTTTCTCAAACTAGAAACTCTAATGTACTTGTCTTGTGCACCGGAGCCTCCCACTCCTCTTTCTATTCTGGTTAGAGCCCGTTTGCCCTGTTCTGTGAAGGGAGTAGTACACAGCGTTTTACAAGATCTTCAGTTTCTTAACAATTTCTCGCATGGAATAGCCTTCATTTCTCAGAACAAGAATAGACTGACGAGTTTCAGAAGACAAATCTTTGTTTCTGGCCATTTTGAGCGTGTAATCGAACCCACAAATGATGATGCTCCAGATACTCAACTAGTCTAAAGAAGGCCAGTTGTATTGCTTCTTTAATCAGAAACAGTTTCCAGCTGTGCTAACATAATTACAAAAGGGTTTTCTAATGATGATCAATTAGCTAATCCAAGTTTATCATTTTAAAAGGCTAACACACTGTGCCATTGGCACACAGGAGTGATGGTTGCTGATCATTTTATTTCACCTTTATTTAACCAGGTAGGCAAGTTGAGCACAAGTTCTCATTTACAATTGCAACCTGGCCAAGATAATGGGCCTCTGTACGTCTATGTAGATATTTGATTATTATTATTTTTTTAATCTGCCATTTCCAGCTACAATAGTCATTTACAACATTAACAATGTCTACACTGTATTTCTGATCAATTTGATGTTATTTTAAAATGGACAAATATATTTTTTGGTTTTCTTTAAAAAAACAAGGATATTTTTAACCTGTTAGGTTAGGGGGCAGCATGTCACTTTTTGATGAATTGCGTGTCCAAACTGAACTGCCTCCTACTCTGTCCCAGATTCTAAAACTGTTTGAATGATGTCCGAGTATAACAGAACTCATTTGGCAAGCGAAGGAAGAGAAGATAAGAAGAAATCCAAACAGGAAGTGTGAAGTCGAATTTCAAAACAGAGCCTATTTAAATCCCTGATAGTTATGGATGTGCCTGCACTTCCCAGGGCTTCCACTAAATGTCACCATCTTTAGATCCTAGTTTTAAGATGATACTATAAAGGAGGGGCTCATGAGACCCCTTTTAGTGAGTGTTCTGTTAGAGCGCCTCAGTCTCATGAAGCGCGCTCCCGAGAGAGTATCCTCTCGTTCCAGGGATTTTATTCAGACAATTAAATTCTCCGGTTGGAACCTTATTGATGATATATGTTAAAAACATCCTCAAGATTGAGTGCAGACATGTTCTGACTTGTTTCTACGACCTGTAATGGAACTTTTTTAGTTTTTGTCATGGAGGAAATGGTCGCGCCTCCATGAAGATGGATTACTGGGCTGAACACGCTAACAACAGGTGGCTAAATGATGGGCTTTATGGAACAAATCAGTCATTTATTGTTGAACTGGGATTCCTGGGAGTGCCTTCTGATGAAGATCAAAGGTAAGTGAATATTTATAGTGTTTTTTCTAACTAATGTTGACTCCAAGATGGCGGAATTGTCTAATTGTTTATAAGCAGGTACTGAGCTCTGTTCTCAGATTATGATTTTCCGTAAAGTCTTTTGGAAATCTGGCACAGTGGTTGCATAGAGGATCAGTCTCTCTGTAATTCTGTGAATAACTTGTAATTGTGTGAAAGTTACATATTTATAAAAAATATTTTTGAATTTCGCACGCTGCCTTTTCAGCGGAATGTTGAGGTGGGGTTTCGCTAGCGGAACGCTTGGCCTAGACAGGATAAGTGACCCCAAACTTTTGAACAGTAGTGTTCGCCTACTGTATGATAACAAATTAATTAGCTAACTGTCATTAGCCCGCCTAGCTGTAACTTATGAAGGAGAAAACGTTTTTATTTCTACAATTTCCAAAAGATAACCAAACAAAAACATATTTACGAGATGCGTTTGTGCCATCATGTGCATTAGTAGCAAAATGTTTAACTTATTTGCATTCGTTTTAACTTACACTTGTATGTTGACTTCTCCATTAATGTTGTTTTTAAGTTTTCACAGACTTTTCTTAGCGGATGTACAATCAGCGCAAACTATGTTATGGGGAGTTTCAGGCCCCGGGGGGAACATAATTACACATTCACAAAGCCGACTAAAAACGAGGGCTGAGGGCCTTACTACGTTGCAAACTTCCCTTGCTTGGCTAATCATTTGGACCACCCTCCAAGATGGCGACAGGGATTCCCCCAAGGTCGTAAGTGGACGAGGGTGTGTCTTTTAAGTGTTTGGACTGCAGCCAGTGACCGCCTGCAGGGAGAAACTTTGTAGCGGGGCAAGAGAAAAAGAGGGAGGAGCATCGGGGATAGTCGCATTAGAAGGGGTGGGAGATGAGGAAATGTTGGATGGGAAAGGAGGCATGACTGAGTCAAATAGGAATCCTGACTTAATGCAGGTATATCAGGTATATCTCACTGGTCACCCCCAAAGCCAATTCCTCCTTTGGTCGCCTTTCCTTCCAGTTCTCTGCTGCCACTGACTGGAACGAACTGCAAAAATTACTGAAGCTGGAGATTCCCATCTCCCTCACTAGCTTTAAGAACCAGCTGTCAGATCAGCTCACAGATCACTGCACCTGTTCATAGCCCATCTGTATACAGCCCATCTATCTACCTCATTCCCATACTGTATTTATTTATTTTGCTCCTTTTGTACCACAGTATCTCTACTTGCACATCCATATTTTGCACATCTACCATTTCAGTGTTTAATTGCCATATTGTAATTACTTCGCCACCATGGCCTATTTATTGCCTTAACTCCCTTATTTGACCTTATTTGCACTCACTGTATATATACACTTTGTTTTCTTTTTTCCTACTGTATTATTGACTGTATGTTTTGATCATTCCATGTGTAACTCTGTGTTGTTGTTTGTGTCGAACTGCTATGCTTTATCTTGGCCAGGTCGCAGTTGCAAATGAGAACTTATTCTCAACTAGCCTACCTAGTTAACTAAAGGTGAAATAAAAAAAAATGGGCAGCTGTGAGGAGGAGGATTTATTCTCCAGGTCTTTAACCTTTTTCCAGAACTTCTTGGGGTTAGACCCACAGAGAGAGAGAACTAACTTTGGCCTTCTGGATAGCCTCAGTGCACTATTTCTAATTTGCCTGAACGAGAGCCAGTCAGCCTGAGTATGCGTGTGCCGAGCGATTTGCCAAATGGAATTATTGAGGTGGAGTAACTCTGCCAGATCAAGGTCGAACCAGGGGCTGAACCCGTTTTTAATTATCATTTTCTTCATGTATCTGTTAATCTTGCGACGAGCAATCCCGGATCCGGGATCGTAATCATAGCCTCAAACGAATTAGCATAACGCAGCGGACATAAATACCCCTAGTAACTTTTCCTATTCATGAAAATCGCAAATGAAATGAAATAAATATATTCAAACACAAGCTTAGCCTTTTGTTAACAACACTGTCATCTCAGATTTTCAAAATATGCTTTACAGCCAATGCTAGACAAGCATTTGTGTAAGTTTATCATGGCATAATGCTATGCTAGCTCTGCTGGCAGCAGGCAACATTTTCACGAAAATAAGTAAAGCAACCAAATTAAATAATTTACCTTTGAAGAACTTCGGATGCTTTCACTCAAGAGACTCCCAGTTAGATAGCAAATGTTCCTTTTTTCCAAAAATATTATTTTTGTAGGTGAAATAGCTCCCGTTTGTTCATCATGCTTGGCTGAGAAATCGACCGGAAAATGCTACCACTACAACGCCAAACTTTTTTCAAAATTAACTCCATAATATCGACAAACACAGCAAACGTTGTTTAGGATCCATCCTCAAGGTGTTTTTAACATATCTATTTGATAATATATCCGTCGAGGCAATTGGTTTCTCATAAGAAGCGATTGGAAAAATGGCTACCTCAGTATTTTACGCAAGATTTTCTGCGGGAGACACCATGTGACCACTTGCTATACATGGTCCCTTACGGCTATTCTTCAATGGAAATGCTTAAAAGGCGTCACAATGCTGTAGACACCTTGGGGAATACATGGAAAACTTAAGCTCATTCGTAGCTCATTCACAGCCATATAAGGAGTCATTGGCATGAGGCAGTTTTTAAAAATGCAGCACTTCCTGGTTGGATTTTTATCTGGGTTTCGCCTGTAACATCAGTTCTGTGGCCTCACAGACAATATCTTTGCAGTTTTGGAAACGTCAGAGTGTTTTCTTTCCAAAGCTGTCAATTATATGCATAGTCGAACATCTTTTCGTGAAAAAATATCTTGTTTAAAACGGGAACGTTTTTCCATCCCAAAATGTAGCGCCCCCTAATGCATAACTGGTTAACAATACCACTGAAAATATCAAAGAACGGTCCAAGAGTCTTTGACAGAGGTGATCAAGCTGATTCTATACCAATTTACAGAGGCCAAGTCATAAAGGAAGGCTTGTTCATTAAAGTTTTTTAGCAAGCGTCTATGACAAATCAGGACAGGCCCGTTTCACTGAGCATCCATTGCGAACACAGGCTGTAAAACAGTGATCACTGGGGTCATTACAGGAAACACCAGACCGATACGTATCAGGATTATTTGTAAGGATAACATCAAGGAGAGTAGCCTTTTCTGGGTGTTTGGAGTCATACCTTCTGGGATTGGTAATAATCTGGGAAAGATTTAGAGAGTCCCATTGCTTTAAGACATGGTCAGGTGGTTTAAGAATGTCCCAGTTTAGGTCATCTAGCAGGACCAATTCAGACTTAGTGTAAGGGGCCAGGTAAGAGCTTGGGCATTTAGGGTAGAGGCCGGTGCTGATGGTGGCCGATAACACCCAGCAACAGTCAACAAAGAGTTATTTGAAAGTTTAATGCGTAAAACCAGAAAATCAAATTGTTTGGGGACAGAATTGGTGGTGACAACCAAACACTGAAGGTGTTCCTTGGTAAAGACTGCCACTCCACCACCTTTGGAAGATCTGTCTTGCTGAAAAAGTTTATAACCAGAAAGGTTAACATCAGTGTTCAAAACACTGTTACTTAACCATGTCTAAGTAATGACCAACAAGTCTGGTCTGGAGCTGTGAACACACACTTTTAGGTAATAAGCTTCTAGTGTTAATGTGCAGAAAACCCAGGCTTTTTACAAGAGCAGAAGTCAGTGAAGCAGATATCGGATCACAAATCAGAATTGGGGCTAGCAACAGTAGATGGGCCAGGGTGTACATGCACATTTCCAGATATAATCAGCAATAACACAATCAGGGCACGGCAGAGGACAGAGAGAGCTCTGCAATGTTGATTTAGAACATTTGAATATATGCTTTAGATGGCACTTACGCCTGAGAGTTTTTCAAGATCCTCTGTGAACCCAACTCTGGCTTCAAAGTTCTTCTTCGTCTTGTGCAAGTCATCCAGCGCACTCCTTACATCTAAAAAAGCAAAAAGGACAAAAATTTGATTTGATATAATTTGTAAAACAAAATTTTGATTTAATTTGAAAAACTAAAATTGTGTGATTAGTGTGGAATTGGACAAATGTGTGTGTAAAGGGTCAAGACATGCAGCTTGTGAACCAGATTGGTCGTAGTCAGTAGAAAAGAGAAACAAAAAAACACAGTATTCGGACCAGTAAGGGGTTAAATCCTGAACACACTGACAAAAAGGGAAAATGATGACACAAACAGTTCATAATATCTCATGCCCTCGGTGCTACTTCGGATCATTAAATCTTCACAACAATTAAACCCCCGTTTGCTAATGGCAGCAAAGGGCCCCGTCGTCATGGCGACGCCGAGCCCTCAAGCCGTACGTCTCCGAAGCGTTGGGGAAAGGTCAAACACGGACAGCCTGACAACTCAGCGGGGCTGTTTGACAGATCTCAGCCAGCCATGTTTGCATTATGGCACTTAGCTGTGTAAAATCAGCCTGGGCAGGGTCAGGGAGGGGTGGGCAGGGTTATGGCACATTCACGCTTCGGTAGACATCAGTCTAATAAAGCTCCCATCACTATCACACATTGTTATTTAGGACGATTTGACACAATATTAAATAGCTTTCGGGGCGTAGGGTGAATACTAAAGAAAGCAAGGGGAATCTGCTTTCTCTTACATGGGTAAGAGAAAGAAAGAACGGCCAGCAGTGGAATAGACAGGAGGATTTTTAAGGCTGGACTGTTGTGACAAAATGATAGCAGAACATGGTCAAATAGCCTTGAATAACCAAACAATGGCTTTATCAATGTGTAACATTCTGGTCACAATTCTACATTTTCAATAGTTAATTGCCCACCAGCAAGACTACAACAAATATTATAATAATCCAAGTATTCACAAAATGAGTAGCCATTCAACTTTCCTTGACAACACTGAGTGATCGCCTCTTTGTTTCTGACAGCAAGTCTATAACAGCCCCCTCTGCTGGGCAAATGGTTGGAGTGTTAAGACATTAATAATATGACCTCAATCTTTCACAATAAGCATAACCACTACCATACATACACAATTGACAAGTTAACTAATATTATACAAATACTAGAGAAGTGAGTGTCAAAGTTTTCCAAGGAATCATGGTATCTGAGAAAATTCTACATGGCTTCCAAAATAAACTCACGTTTCTTCCTGTGCTCCAAGAGCTTCTGGGCCTGCTTGGCAGAGCACTTGGCGAACCAGTTGTCTCCCAGTAGCACAGTGATCTCATTGGTATGGACCAGCTTCCCAGGCATAAATGCCAAAGGGCCAAATGGTACCTGTTACAGCAGAGAGGGGAGGAAAAAGGTTTTTAAAATAAATACTGCATTATTTAAGTTTCAAGTTCAAGTTTCACCTCGACTAAAATCATTTTTACATTACGGCAATTCAAACATGGTTCTGCATATTTTTCACAAACTGAAAGTGAAATTAAATAGCTGAAAGAAAAGGAGAGCATAAACTGGTAGTCAAAGATAAGGCCTTCCCTGCACACAACATATATATACACATCATAAGAGCTGTATTAATTGATGCGTGTTTCTTTCCAGATCAAGACAAGACAATTTATAATAAGGATGCATGGCCTAGGAATTCACTCTGACACATCTCATATAATAAACTTTAAATAAGCCCCTGCTATGGAAATTCTCCCCGGTGCATTTAATAAGAGAGAACATACCATGATGTCATAGGACACCTCATCTGGAAGAGTTTTGAGTTGATCCTCAAGGGCTTCATAGTCACCTTTTACCTTCTCCCTGAAAGTCCAAATATGTTAATTTTAGTAAAGTAACAGCACACACACAATGATCCACATGCCCTTCCTGGTCTATCGGCTATCCCAGAACTAATGTTTAGCCTATCTATGTACTATCAAGGACGTGGTGAGGGACTAGGTGTAACTAGTAATATAGGAGCACAGTAGCATCATCATTTATGAGATTCTGTTTGACTCCTACGCCAGTCACTACGCGGAATTGCTACACAAGACTCACCAGTGCTGGATCTGAACTTCACAGCCTTTCACCACCTGTTGTTGACAGAGTGACAATTCTAGAGGTCAAACTTAGCATTTTTATTCTCCATTAAAAAAAACTCTGAATAACCCCCTCCATTTTACAGTTCTTTACACTTACTCAATGTTGGGGAAGCAAATTCTCAGGAAGTTTAGGGTGTTTTGATTTAACAGCTGTCAAAGATTAATTGACAAAATCTTTTCTGGAACTCACAGGATATACTTACACAGAAGCACCTACTTGGGGACAGGAAGAGGCATCTGTACACTTTACAGTGGATGTCATACTAGGAAGTAGCCTATAATACTACACTTTTGATAGGGGTATGAAATATGACGTACCATGGATGCGGCAGATACAATTCTTTACTCAATACGACAGAAATTTAGCTAAGCATGCCTGGTCAACACATTAGGCCTGTTCCTATTTGAAAGTAGGCCTACATTAAAGTTGCACCCTCCTTCATGAGTCAAATTCTACTGTAACACAACACGAACATTACTTTGCCAACTGACTAGCTTTACTTTTGTCCTGCATTGCATTGCCATCAATGAATGTTAATAAACATCCAATCAATGCCCAACACTGTGTATTGATATTCTCTGAACATTTAGATACGATTATACTAGTGTTGAAAGGCCAGTAGTAAATTAGCTAACGTTAGGCCACACAAGGTAATGCTTGTGTGCATAAGTGTATGGTAAGTTCATTAAACTATCCTTCACGCATTGGGCAAGTACATTTGTTTATTTATGCATTATGCTTGCTGAAGAATATAATTCAACAGAGCAATTGACAAACTTGACTTTGCATATTCGATGGTTGTAGTTAAAACAACATGGTTTGGTCAGGATCCAAGCTGAAATAAACAAGAAGCAACATGTGACCGCTGGCTCAAGGAAGCTTCTAGAAAAAGGTTGAACTAGCTAGAAAGTTTCCACGATGAATTATCTGTCGAAGATGCCACAAGCGCATAAATGAATATGCAACTAAATAGCTAGCTTGCAACATTCTGAAAGAGAATGCACGCTAGGCGGTCTCATTTAATGAACATGTAAAACAATTTGATAATTATAAATCGACCGCGTGCATTGTCAGACAGAGCACGCACAATCCATCTAGCTCGTTTATTTTACCTTCTTATGCCCCACTCGAAGTCTGTCAACTCCTTGTAGGACCTCTATGTTCCTTTTATTTCTCTCAGCCATCTTCCCATGTAATAATCAAATGAAATGTGACGTTTGTGAATCCAAAACAATGCTCAGGGGTTGTAAGTCCTAAAGAAATGTTTATGAATACAATTGCAGGTATTCCTGAGACGCGTTTTCCTCTTATTCATCAAAGGGGCAGTGATAGAAATCCAAGACTTCGGAAGTGAGACCATTTCACACTCTCATTTTAGGATTTCAGCATGATCTCAAAAATATCCACGTAATATAATCCTCGATGTTCAGCGTCCTCCTCATCGACCCTGCGCCATGTTCCCCTGTCTGTTTCCCGGTGTACTCTGGGTAAAATGCTCACTTTCACAACAATGCATGGAAAGGATCACATTATGTAAGACTGTATCCAATAGGCTACATATAAACAGGATTTCCCTCTCTTGCAATGGTATTAAATTAAACATATTTATCTTTATTCCCCATCAAATGCTTTAATAACTTAATTTTAAACATTGAGTGTTTACCTTATATTGCAAATTATATCTCTAGTTACAGTTGTAAATTCACTAGTTACAGAGCTGAGACATATTTACAGAATAAAGAAACAATTCTCACTCAATAATATTATCCCATCAATCCAATTAGTATGATGACTGAGGTTGTAAAACTACTGTGATGATGGTCTTTTACATTCTTTGGCATAATGCAAAATCTAATAATCTATTTATAATGTTGCTCCAAGATGCACATGGTATAATTAATTGACCGGATGCTCTCATGATAGAGGACAGCAGTGTAGTTGGGAAGATTAATAGTCTGTCCTCTTTTGCAGAATTATATACAGTAAATTCAAATGGCACAATATTAGCAAGAGGGCGGCACATAGGCTCAGAACTCTGAACACGCGAGATGTGTCAAAGAAGTCACATGTGTAAACACGCTGCCTGTTGACCACGTGGTCCACTGCGCTCTGTAGCTGCTCGGGAAGTCGAACGAAGTTGAACTGATCTTGGTCGTCACTAGTTACCACAGCCACAAAATAAAATTATGGCTAAACCCCGACTATTTCTACAATTTCTCTTCTTAAAATTTGATTTTAAACCTAACCTTAACCACACTGCTAACCTTATATCCAACCTTAAATTAAGACAAAAATATATATATATATTCATGAATTTCTAATACATAGACAATTTTAGTGACAACACCTGATCAGTCTGAGGTACATTTTTTGCATCGTCTCCACTCCCAGTCATATCAAAGACAGTACTGTGGCCATGCCTTTGTAATTTGGGACAAGTAGGCTGATCCTAGATCTGTGTTTCAAAGACAACTTCTCCCAGCAATGTTTATCAATCTAATTGATTAGAGATGTATGCTAATTTGATGTAGTTTGACTCCCAAAATGGGAATGTTTGAATAGCCTATTATTGAAAAAAACACATCATATGAAATACTATCAAGCCAACACGATAAGGTCATTTTCAGACCTCTTCTTATTGGCTCATCGCTCTCTGACGTTGTGGCTTTCCAGGAAATGAACCAGTTGATGCATTTCCTGTGACAAGGAAGGAATTCGATTAATGCCCCGGGTACGCCGGGTTAGTGCTGATCGCATTAGTTTTGAAACTGGGCTGTCTCCTGGTGGTGAGCCGGGTGAAACGGTCAAATCACACGGTGAAGTCCTCTGAAAACAAAAGTGTAGTATATTAAGCACGTGGATTAATGAGTTAGGATTCAGTGTTTTCACATGCAAAAGTGTTAGATCTTTATTTAAACGCATATATCACTTTACCCACACTTCCCAAGGAAAACTATTTGTAAAGAAATTGTAATATATTTTATATAAAAAAAATACATGCTTTGTGTTTCTGAACGATTCATCATGTTTTGTTGACATTATCGCCAGAAGATGCTTTTCCCTGGTGATGTGACGGGCCATAGACCGGTTTTCCCCGGTTCATTCTAATGGAACTCCCTCAATGCTCGGGAAATCAAGAATGACGCTTGAAAAAACCTCTAGTTTTGACTGGCATTGAACCTTCATATAAATATAGCAAGCAGACAATATACAAGGAATTTAGTTCATCATCAAGGTATGTTGACTATTAGTTTATATTACAATATTTGTATCTTATCGCTGCAACTTCGTTTAGCGAAACAATGTAAAACACATGCAATGTCCGAGAGTAAATTGACTTATCATCGTCACGTGATCATCTTTAACGTCCCGAAGTGATACATTGTACCTTGAATTGTAGCAAATGCATTCTAGCAAATAGAATAAGCATTAAATGTATTGTCGGTTAATAAATAAAAAATGTCTTCACCAAAACAAGAACAATACTTACATTTCGATTATAGACTATATACTGAAATAACATGACATTGATGACAATACATATCTATTTATTTTAGCCACATATTTCCTGCTGTTCAAAGGTCATGCATAGGTTGTTTAAGGTAATCATATACCCATTTGATTCTTATAAAATGCAATTCAAATGTTTTATGACCTTAGTACAGCTGTCTTGTCATAGCCCAAGATCTATGGCTGTATTAGTCAATGTTTGTTGTCATTTGAGTGTTTGTAAACAATTAATAACTTATGTTTTAAACTATCATGACAATCTCAGACTGTCAATCCTTGCACCCATAGTGCTGTCTATGAATTTTAGAGCGTTTACATTTCCCCAGCCCCATCCCTCAATTTACCCCAAAAGTTGGTGGGTTAGACTGTTGAACTGGCAGATTGTGGCTTTAAATAGAAATAGCCTATTATGTTTTTCCCCTCAGCCCATTCACTATGTAGCTGTCATTGTTGAATTATTGTAAACGTGGGTCTAAACCCTTAACCTTTGTTCCCCAGAATGTCGCAACGAATTAACGATGTTGTGCGGCTGTGTTGCGAGTTATCTGCAAACCAACAGATAAAGACCACAGTGAAGGGATCTTCCAAAGGGGCGGTGGCAGCAGGAGGACTAGCCTTTGCAGGAGGACTGGTTGGAGGCCCCCTTGGCATCGCTGTGGGTGAGTGAGTTTTATATTAATCATGAGTTGTTTGTCTTCCATCTAAATGAGAATATTTACACAACTTGTCCTCTCATATAGTAGTGCGAGCCACCACATTTAACCATGGAAAAAGGTCTGGGAATATGGCTGAATATAAACAGTGTAGTTATTCTCTCCGCAAGGCAATTAAACAAGCGAAATGCCGGTACAGGTACAAAGTGGAGTCGCAATTCAATGGCTCAAGCACAAGACATATGTGGCAGGGTCTACAGGAAATCACGGACTACAAAAAGAAAACCAGCCACGTCACGGACACCAACGTCATGCTTCCAGACAAACCAAGCACCTTCTTTGCCCGCTTTGAGGATAATACAGTGCCACCGTCTCGGCCCGCTAACAAGGACTGTTCCCCCCCCTCTCCGTGGCCGACGTGAGTAAAACATTTAAACGTGTTAACCCTCGCAAGGCTGCTGGCCCAGACGGCATCCCTAGCCGTGTCCTCAGAGCATACGCAGACCAGCTGGCTGGTGTGTTTACGGATATATTCAATCACTCCCTATCCCAATCTTCTCTCCCCACATGCTTCAAGATGGCCACCATTGTTCCTGTACCCAAGAAGGCAAAGATAACTGAACTAAATGACTACCGCCCCGTAGCACTCACTTCTGTCATCATGAAGTGCTTTGAGAGACTAGTCAAGGAATCATATCACCTCCACCTTATTGGCCACCCTAGACCCACTTCAGTTTGCATACTGCCCCAACAGGTCCACAGACGATGCAATCGCCATCACACTGCCCTATCCCATCTGGACAAGAGGAATACCCCTGTAAGAATGCTGTTCATTGACTACAGCTCAGCATTCAACACCATAGTACCCTCCAAGCTCATCATCAAGCTGGAGGCCCTAGGTCTCAACCCTGCCCTGTGCAATGGGGTCCTGGGCTTTCTGACGGGCCGCCCCCAGCTGGTGAAGGTAGGAAACAACATCTCCACTTCGCTGACCCTCAACACTAGGGCCCCACAAGGGTGCGTGCTCAGCCCCCTCCTGTACTCCCTTTTCACCCACGACTGCACAGCCATGCATGCCTCCAACTTAATCATCAAGTTTGCAGACGACACAACAGTAGGGGGCTTGATTACAAACAATGATGAGACAGCCTACAGGGAGGAGGTGAGGGCACTTGGAGTGTGGTGTCAGGAAAACAACCTCTCACTCATCATCAACAAAACAAAGGAGATGATCGTGGACTTCAGGAAACAGCAGAGGGAGCACCTCCCTATCCACATCGAAGGGACAGCAGTGGAGAAGGTGGAAAGTTAAGTTCCTCGGCATACACATCACAGGCAAACTGAAAATGGTACACCCACACAGTGTGGTGAAGAAGGCGCAACAGCGCCTCTTCAACCTCAGGAGGCTGAAGAAACTTTTACAGATGCACAAATCGAGAGTACCCTGTCGGGC
Source organism: Oncorhynchus kisutch (assembly GCF_002021735.2). NCBI lineage: Eukaryota > Metazoa > Chordata > Actinopteri > Salmoniformes > Salmonidae > Oncorhynchus > Oncorhynchus kisutch. Next base: position 41,487,994 of record NC_034177.2, read on the forward strand.
TGTATCACAGCCTGGTACGGCAACTGCACTTCCCTCAACCGCAAGGCTCTCCAGAGGTTGGTGCGGTCTGCACAACGCATCACCGGGCGCAAACTACCTGGCCTCCATGACACCTACAGCACCTGATGTCACAGGAAGGCCAACAAAAATTATCTAGGACAACAACCACCTGAGCCACTGCCTGTTCACCCCGCTACCATCCAGAAGACGAGGTCAGTACAGGTACATTAAAGCTGGGACCGAGATACTGAAAAACAGCTTCTATCTCAAGGCCATCAGACTGCTAAACTGCAATCACTAACTCAGAGTGGCTGCTGCCTACAATGAGACCCAATCACTGGCCACTTTAATAATGGATCACTAGTCATTTTAAACAATGCCACTTTAATAATGTTTACATATCTCACATTACTCATATCATATGTATATACTGTATTTTGTACCCCCTATCGCACCTTGCCAATGCCGCTCGTCCATTGGTCATCCACATACTGTTGAAGTCGGAAGTTTACATACACCTTAACTCCCACAATAATTTTGGCCCATTCCTCCTGACAGAGCTGGTGTAACTGGGTCAGGTTTGTAGGCCTCCTTGCTCACACATGCTTTTTCAGTTCTGCCTGCAAAATTTCTATAGGATTGAGGTCAGAGCTTTGTGATGGCCACTCCAATACCTTGACTTTTTTGTCCTTAAGCCATTTTTCCACAACTTTGGCAGTATGCTTGGGGTAATTGTTCATTTGGAAGACCCATTTGCAACCAAGCTTTAACTTCCTGACTGATGTCTTGAGATATTGCTTCAATATATCCACATAATTTTCCAGCCTCATGATGCCATCTATTTTGTGAAGTGTACAAGTCCCTCCTGCAGAAAAGCACCCCCACAACATGATGCTGCCAACCCCGTGCTTCACGGTTGGGATGGTGTTCTTCGGCTTGCAAGCCTCCCCATTATCCTCCAAACACAACGATGGTCATTATGGCCAAACAGTTCTATTTTTGTTTAATCAGACCAGAGGACATTTCTCCAAAAAGTACGGTCTTTGTCCCCATGTGCAGTTGCAAACCGTAGTCTGGCTTTTTTTATGGTGGTTTTGGAGCAGTGGCTTCTTCCTTGCTGAGTGGCCTTTCAGGCTATGTCGATATAGGACTCATTTTACTGTGGATATAGATACTTTTGTACCTGTTTCCTCCAGCATCTTCACAAGGTCCTTTGCTGTTGTTCTGGGATTGATTTGCACTTTTCGCACCAAAGTACATTCATCTCTAGGAGACAGAATGTGTCTGAATGTGGTGTTTATACTTGCGTATACTTGCGTTTATACTTGCGTACTTTATACTTGCGTACAATTGTTTGTACAGATGAACGTGGTACCTTCAGGCGTTTGGAAATTGCTCCCAAGGATGAACCGGACTTGTGGAGGTCTACAATTTTTTTTCTGAGGTCTTGGCTGATTTCTTTAGATTTTCCCATGATGTCAAGCAAAGAGGCACTGAGTTTCAAGGTATGCATTGAAATACATCCACAGGTTTTAAATTTTTTTATTTATTTCACCGTTATTTAACCAGGTAGGCTAGTTGAGAACAAGTTCTCATTTACAACTGCGACCTGGCCAAGATAAAGCAAAGCGGTGTGACACAAACAACAGAGTTACACATGGAATAAACAAACATACAGTCAATAATACAATAGAAAGTCTATATACAGTATGTGCAAATGAGGTAAGATAAGGGAGGTAAGGCAATACATAGGCCATAGTGGCAAAATAATTACAATATAGCAATTAAACACTGGAGTGATAGATGTGCAGAAGATGAGTGTGCAAGTAGAGATACTGGGGTGCAAAGGAGCAAAATTAAATAACAGTATGGAGATGAGGTAGTTCGATGGGCTATTTACAGATGGGCTATGTACAGGTGCAGTGATCTGTGAGCTGTTCTGACAGCTGGTGCTTAAAGTTAGTGAGGGAGATACAGGTCTTCAGCTTCAGTGATTTTTGCAGTTTGTTCCAGTCATTGGCAGCGTAGAACTGGAAGGAAAGGTGGCCAAAGGGGGAATTGGCTTTGAGGGTGATCAGTGAAAATATACCTGCTGGAGAGCGTGCTACGGGTGGGTGCTGCTATGGTGACCAGAGAGCTGAAATAAGGCGGGACTTTACCTAGCAGAGATTTATAGATGACCTGGAGCCAGTGGGTTTGGTGACGAATATGAAGCGAGGGCCAGCCAACGAGAGCATTCAGGTTGCAGTGGTGGGTAGTATATGGGGCTTTGGTGACAAAACAGATGGCACTGTGATAGACTGCATCCAATTTGCTGAGTTGAGTGTTGGAGGCTATTTTGTAAATGACATCGCCGAAGTCAAGGATCGGCAGGATAGTCAGTTTTACCAGGGTATATTTGGCAGCATGAGTGAAGGATGATTTGTTGTGAAATAGGAAGCCAATTTTAGATTTAATTTTGGATTGGAGATGCTTAATGTGAGTCTGGAAGAAGAGTTTACAGTATCCAGACACCTAGGTATTTGCAGTTGTCCACATATTCTAAGTCAGAACCATCCAGAGTAGTGATACTGGACGGGCGGGCAGGTCTGGGCAGCGATCAGATGAAAAGCATGTATTTAGTTTTACTTGCATTTAAGAGCAGTTGGAGGCCATGGAAGGAGAGTTGTATGGCATTGAAACTCGTCTTGAGGTTAGTTAACACAGTGTCCAAGAAGGGCCAGAAGTATACACAATGGTGTCGTCTGCATAGAGGTGGATCAGAGAATCACCATCAGCAAGAGCGACATTAATGTATACAGAGAAAAGAGTCGGCCCGAGAATTGAACCCTGTGACACCCCCATAGAGACCGCCAGAGGTCCGGACAACAGGCCCTCCGATTTGACACACTGAACTCTGTCTGAGAAGTAGTTGGTGAACCAGGTGAGGCAGTCATTTGAGAAACCAAGGCTGTCGAGTCTGCCAATAAGAATGTTGTGATTGACTGAGTCGAAAGCCTTGGCCAGGTCGATGAATACAGCTGCACAGTATTGTCTCTTTTCGATGGCGGTTATGATATCGTTTAGGACTTTGAGTGTGGCTGAGGTGCACCCATGACCAGCTCGAAAACCAGATTGCATAGCGGAGAAGGTACAGTGGGATTCGAAATGGTCAGTGATCTGTTTGTTGACTTGGCTTTTGAAGACCTTAGAAAGGCAGGGTAGGATAGATATAGGTCTGTAGCAGTTTGGGTCTAGAGTGTCTCCGCCTTTGAAGAGGGGGATGACCGCGGCAGCTTTCCAATCTTTGGGGATCTCAGACAAATCTGTCGTTCTGCCCCTGAACAAGACAGTTAAACTCACTGTTCCTAGGCCGTCATTGAAAATAAGAAGTTGTTAAAAAAAAAGAGAGACTAGTAAAAAGGGTTGCAACAATTTTGGCTAATAATTTTAGAAAGAGAGGGTCCAGATTGTCTAGCCCGGCTGATTTGTAGGGGTCCAGATTTTGTAGCTCTTTCAGAACATCAGCTATCTGGATTTGGGCGGAGGAGAAATGGGGGACGCCTGGGCATGATGCTGTGGGGGGTGCAGGGCTGTTGACCGGGGATTGGGGTAGCCAGGTGGAAAGCATGGCCAGCCGTAGAAAAATGTGTGTTGAAATTCTCAATTATCGTGGATTTATAGGTGGTGACAGTGTTTCCTAGCCTCAGTGCAATTGACAGCTGGGAGGAGGTGCTCTTATTCTCCATGGACTTTACAGTGTCCCAGAACTTTTTGAAGTTTGTGCTACAGGATGCAAATTTCTGTTTGAAAAAACTAGCCTCTGCTTTCCTAACTGCCTGTGTATATTGGTTCCTAACTTCCCTGAAAAGTTGCATATCGCGGGGGCTATTCGATGCTAATGCAGTACACCACAGGATGTTTTTGTGCTGGTCAAGGGCAGTCAGGTCTGGAGTGAACCAAGGGCTATATCTGTTCCTGGTTCTGAATTTTTTGAATGGGGCATGCTTATATAAAATGGTGAGGAAAGCACTTAAAAAAATATACTTCGTTTTTATTGTAGGAACACAAAGAAATTACAAATAAATTCAAATAAAAGAACAACAAAAAAAGATCTGGCAGTTACAGTGCACTTCATACCTTCCTCATCATATTAGTTATGTTGACATCTTTGAATTAGACCTTTTCCAAGTACGAAACCCATTTTTCCCAGTATTCTTGACCTCTCTCCTGTCGAGTTCTTAAAGCAAAGGTCATACGTGGTGTATTTCTTCTACAATGTCTATCCATTGTGTCACTGTGGGAGGGTCTTTTTGTAGCCATTTCCTAGTGATAGCCTTTTTACTGGCTTCCAGTAGGACCTTCAAGAGGTACTTTTCTCTATTGTGTAAGTTATCAGGTATTTCACCCATGTACAAAAATGAATGTTTGTTCTATGTCAAATCCCATTATTATCACCAGAGGAACAGAGGAGGAATAGGAAAAGTACGTCTAAAGGCTATAAGAACTGGTCGTCTTGTACGTTCGGAACAGAGAATAAAAGGAGCAGGTTTCTGGGCACGGTAGAATAGATTCAAGGCATAATGTACAGACAAAGGTATGGTATGATGTGAATACAGTGGAGGTAAACCTATGCATTGAGTGACGATGAGAGAGATATTGTCTTTAGAAACATAATTTAAACCAGGTGAGGTCACCGCATGTGTTGGAGGTGTAACTAAAGGGTTAGCTAAGGCGTATTGAGCAGGGCTAAAGGCTCTACAGTGAAATAAGGAAATAATCACTAACCAAAACAGCAATGGACAAGACATATGACATTAGGGAGAGGCATGCGTAGCCGAGTGTTCATAGGGGTCCAGTGAGTAGCTTGGTGGGCTGGAGACACGGCGATTCAGACAGCTAGCGGCCGGGGCTAGCAAGCTAGCAGAAGGGCCTTAGAGGGATGTCGCAACGGAAGAAGTCTGTTGTAGCCCCCTCTTGCTGCTACCGACGGCAGTGAAATAATCTGTCTGTAAACAATTGTTGGAAAATTACTTAATGCACAAAGTAGATGTCCTAACCGACTTACCAAAACTATAGTTTGTTAACAAGAAATTTGTGGAGTGGTTGAAAAATGAGTTTTAATGACTGCAACAAAAGTATGTAAACTTCCGACTTCAACTGTTTTTATATGTACATATTCTCATTCAACCCTTTATATTTGTGTATTAGGTAGTTGTTGGGAAATTGTTTGAATACTTGTTAGATTTTACTGCACTAACTAGAACTAGAAGCACAAGCATTTGGCTACACTCGCATTAACTTCTGCTAACCATGTGTATATGACCAATAAACATTTGAATTGATAATGTTGTGTGCAGGGTTGAGATCACACATAAGAGGTCCATACACAGAAAAATGCATACAAATGGCTCATAGTCTGTAACACATTTTAAACGGTGTTAACAATGTTTCCAAGGAAATTGATGATTGATTTCAGACATACATCCTTACCTCATCATCATTGCCTCTTCCTCATTATCTCTGTCAGGGGGTGCGGTCGGTGGCCTACTGGGATGCTGGATGACCAGTGGACAGTTCAAGCCGCTGCCTCAGATCATCATGGAGCTGACCCCGGTGCAGCAGCAGAAGCTCTACGATGACATCATGGCCATCATGGGCGAGGTCCAGTGGACCGACATGGCCCAGCTGACTGCCCTGGTCATGGGCAATGCCACCCTACAGCAGCAGGTGACTGCTGCCCTCCTGGGCTATGTGACCAAAGAGCTCCAGGCAGAGGTGCACTATGTCGACTGACAAGGCCTCTATCAGAGAGCACATCTCTTTCAGGTTTTCAAAGGAAAATGGAAACGATGACATTTTGCACAATGTCAAAGGACAATTTAAAAATGAAGGACAAGAAATTATTTATTAAAAGTGGGGCTGTACACTCAAGGATGAAAACCTCCATGGTCTGTGAGAAGGGAAGGAGCCACTGATTGAAAGTGCATGAAATGAGTTGTGGCTAATTATTTCAAGGGTTTGTGTGACTATGTATTGACTACCTGAGCTAAAAATTGTGTGAAAAGAAATACAACCTTTTAATTCTTTCAATTCTGTACTCCTGGATGTCGCTTATATACATCTCTGAAAGCTGGCACTTATCAAGTAAGTTGTTTCTCATAGACTGGTGTGCTCTGCAAGTTTAACCAGTGAGAATATAGGGGCCTAAGTTAGATCGCCTAACACTTCTTGACGGTTTGGTCAATCATACTTAGACCGCAGTCTTTTTATGCATTTGGTGACAAAGATCAAGATAATTTAAATTAGTAAAATGTTGACAAACTCACATTCACATGCTGATACACCGGGATTCACACCCATCTGAAATGTGTTGCTGATTGTAATATTATCAATGATTATAGAGCAGGGGTGGGCAATATACGGATCCGGCCCGCGAGGCTATTCAATCTGACACGGGGGAGGTTTGAGTAAAAATAATATATACTGAACAAAAATATCAAACGCAACAGTTCATATGAGGAAATCGGTCAACTGAAATAAATTCATTAGGCCCTAATCTATGGATTTTAAAAATGTTCAATGACACTTCTCCAGAACGACTTACAGTAGTGAGTGCATACATTTTCGTACTGGTCCCCCGTGGGAAACAAACCCACAACCCTGGCGTTGCAAGCACCATGCTCTACCAACTGAGTCACACAGGACACATGACTGGGAATACAGATATCTGTTGCTCACAGATACCAAAAAATAAATGGGCCTCACAAGTGTCCTTAGGATCTCGTCACGGTGCATTCAAATTGCCACTGATAAAATGCAATTGTGTTCGCTGTCCGTAGCTTACGCCTGGCAATACGATTGCCCCATAGTGGCGGTGGGGTTCTCTGTTTACAACGTTGACATCAGTAAACTGCTCGCCCACATGACGCCATACACGTGGTGTGCGGTTGTGAGGCCAGTTGGACGTACTGGAGGACATTCCTGCAGTCAGTATGGCAATTGCATGCTACCTCAAAACTTGAGACACTTTTTAGAGTGGTCTTTTATTGTGCTCACTAACAGGGATGTAAACAAATTTTGCACAACATTTGAGAAATAAGGTTTTAAAGCATATGACAATTTTCTGGGATATTTTATTCAGCCATGAAACATGGGACCAGCACTTTGCATGTTGCATTTATATTGTTGTTCAGTGTAAAGTATATACACATACATTTTCTTTTTTGGGGGGGGGGATTATTTTGGGGGAAAGAAACACTCCAGGCCATTCTTAAACATCAAACTATATAGAAAGTATGACACTTATACATTTTCATGGAGCTGGCATTGCACATGGTCATCTTAGGATTGTGTGTGGCTGCACGGCCATGGAAACCCATTTCATGAAGCTCCCGACTAACAGTTCTTGTGCTGACGTTGCTTCCAGAGGCCGTTTGGAACTGGGTAGTGAGTGTTGCAACTGAGGACAGACCATTTTTACACGCTTCAGCACTCGGCGGTCCCGTTCCGCGAGCCTGTGCGGCCTACCACTTCGCATCTGAGCCAACTTACAGTTGACCGGGGCAGCTCTAGCAGGGCAGAAATTTTACTGACGTGTTGGAAAGGAGGCATGTTGAAAGTCACTGAGCTCTTCAGTAAGGCGATTCTTCTGCCAACATTTGTCTATGGAGATTGCATGGCGGTGTGCTAGATTTTATACACCTGTCAGCAACGGGGGTGGCTGAAATAGCCAAATCCACTAATTTGAAGAGGTGTCCACATACGTCTGTATACATAGTGTACTAGAGAGGGAGGGAATGGAGCTCCAACTTATATCCCACAACAACTGTGTCGTCGCCCGGGAACTCGTTATAGGACACCTCCAGCTTGAGGTGCGCGGGTCCGTTCCTAATCCTCCCCGAGGCATCCTAGTGGGAGCTGTGGCAGGAGCAGTAGTAGTGTGTTATGAGTTCCCGGACGTTTTCCTGGACTCACTGCTCTCCTGGGAGGACTTCTTGGGGTCCAGTAACTCAAGATGACGGTAATCTGAGAAGACTGGGACCTTGAGGTCGGTGTGGGCCAGGGGATGCTGGTGGGAGGAGTTATAGGAGGACAGGTTCATTGTAAAGGCTGGAATAGAATTAATGGAACAGTATAAAACATCAAAGATTTGGAAACCACATCTTTGACTCAGTTCCATTTATTACATTCCAGCCATTACAATAGCTTCTCCCACCAGCCTCCACTGGTGTGGGCCATGTGAATTCCACCAGGGGCTGCATATGAGACATAAAATGTAAAATAGCAACAACATTATGTTCACAATTTAAGAAAATGGTTCAAGTTATTAGACAGGTTCTTTATGGGCAATTCCACAGTAAAAGACTCAGATGTTTCACTTTAAAATGTACACCAAACAAAAACCAATGATTGCAAAGTGAAACTATACACAATGACTATACAATTTGATGCATAAATTGGATTTATAACAATTTCCACTGAAAATTTTACAAAAACGTTTACTTGAAGAACAAGAATGACTGTTTGCATATTCTGTACTGTTCTTGAAGTAAATGTGTTTGTAACCTTTTCAGTGGAAATTGTATCCGTAGAATTTACAGAAATAGTAGCAAAAGGTGAATGTTTAAATTTTGTTGCACACATATCCAGTAAAAATGTTGGATTACATTATGAAAAAAGTTTGACTGCAGAATCTACCATGTTGTCATGTGTTGCTGCCATGCTGTGTTGTTGTCTTAGGTCTCTCTTTATGTAGTGTTGTTTTGTCTCCCTTGTCGTGATGCGTGTTTTTTCCTATATTTTTAATCCCAGCCCCCGTCTCCGCAGAAGGCCTTTTGGTAGGCTGCCATTTGTAAATATGAATTTGTTCTTAACTGACTTCCCAAGTTAAATAAAGGTTAAATAAATAAATACAAATAAATGTATTACGTAGCATTGATGCAATGACCTTGTCTGTCAGATCAAGTACCAAAACAATCTGGTTGAGACTTAAATCAACCAAATCCCAAACCAAAAATGAGTCATAGATAGATCATATCACTGACATTCCACCTATTAGTTCCACCACCCACACATGTGATGACATCTCCTGGTTTCTAGAGACAATATATCTCTCTTCATCACTCAATACCTAGGTTTACCTCCACTGTATTCACATCCTACCACACCTTTGTCTGTACATTATACCTTGAAGCTATTTTATCGCCCCCAGAAACCTCCTTTTACTCTCTGTTCCAGACGTTCTAGACGACCAATTCTTATTGCTTTTAGCCGTACCCTTATCCTACTCCTCCTCTATTCCTCTGGCGATGTAGAGGTGAATCCAGGCCCTGCAGTGCATAGGTCCACTCCTATTCCCCAGGCGCTCTCTTTTGATGACTTCTGTAACCGTAATAACCTTGGTTTCATGCATGTTAACATTAGAAGCCTCCTCCCTAAGTTTGTTCTATTCACTGCTTTAGCACACTCTGCCAACCCGGATGTTCTAGCTGTGTCTGAATACTGGCTTAGGAAGACCACCAAAAATTCTGAAATTTTAATCCCAAACGACAACATTTTCAGACAAGATAGAACTGCCAAAGGGGGCGGTGTTGCAATCTACTGCAAAGATAGCCTGCAGAGTTCTGTCCTACTATCCAGGTCTGTACCCAAACAATTTGAACTTCTACTTTTAAAAATCCACCTCTCTAAAAACAAGTCTCTCACCGTTGCCGCCTGCTACAGACCACCCTCTGCCCCCAGCTGCGCTCTGGACACCATATGTGAACTGATTGCCCCCCATCTATCTTCAGAGCTCGTGCTGCTAGGCAACCTAAACTGGAACATGTTTAACACCCCAGCCATCCTACAATCTAAGCTTGATGCCCTCAATCTCACACAAATTATCCAAGAACCTACCAGGTACCTCCCCAAAGCCTTAAACACAGGCACCCTCATAGATATCATCCTAACCAACTTGCCCTCTAAATACACCTCTGCTGTCTTCAACCAAGATCTCAGCGATCACTGCCTCATTGCCTGCATCCGTAATGGGTCAGCGGTCAAACGACCTCCACTCATCACTGTCAAACGCTCCCTGAAACACTTCAGCGAGAAGGCCTTTCTAATCGACCTGGCCGGGGTATCCTGGAAGGATATTGATCTCATCCCGTCAGTAGAGGATGCCTGGATATTTTTTTTAAATGCCTTCCTAACCATCTTAAATAAACATGCCCCATTCAAGAAATTTAGAACCAGGAACAGATATAGCCCTTGGTTCTCCCCAGCCCTGACTGCCCTTAACCAACACAAAAACATCCTATGGCGTTCTGCATTAGCATCGAATAGCCCCCGTGATATGCAGCTGTTCAGGGAAGCTAGAAACCATTATACACAGGCAGTTAGAAAAGCCAAGGCTAGCTTTTTCAAGCAGAAATTTGCTTCCTGCAACACTAACTCAAAAAAGTTCTGGGACACTGTAAAGTCCATGGAGAATAAGAACACCTCCTCCCAGCTGCCCACTGCACTGAAGATAGGAAACACTGTCACCACTGATAAATCCACCATAATTGAGAATTTCAATAAGCATTTTTCTACGGCTGGCCATGCTTTCCACCTGGCTACTCCTACCCCGGTCAACAGCACTGCAGCCCCCACAGCAACTCGCCCAAGCCTTCCCCATTTCTCCTTCTCTCAAATCCGTTCAGCTGATGTTCTGAAAGAGCTGCAAAATCTGGACCCCTACAAATCAGCCAGGCTAGACAATCTGGACCCTTTCTTTCTAAAATTATCTGCCGAAATTGTTGCCACCCCTATTACTAGCCTGTTCAACCTCTCTTTCGTGTCGTCTGAGATTCCCAAAGATTGGAAAGCAGCTGCTGTCATCCCCCTCTTCAAAGGGGGGGAAACTCTTGACCCAAACTGCTACAGACATATCTATCCTACCATGCCTTTCTAAGGTCTTCGAAAGCCAAGTCAACAAACAGATTACCGACCATTTCGAATCTCACCATACCTTCTCTGCTATGCAATCTGGTTTCAGAGCTGGTCATGGGTGCACCTCAGCCACGCTCAAGGTCCAAAACGATATCTTAACCGCCATCGATAAGAAACATTACTGTGCAGCCGTATTCATTGATCTGGCCAAGGCTTTCGACTCTGTCAATCACCACAACCTCATCGGCAGACTCAACAGCCTTGATTTCTCAAATGATTGCCTCGCCTGGTTCACCAACTACTTCTCTGATAGAGTTCAGTGTGTCAAATCGGAGGGTCTGCTGTCCGGACCTCTGGCAGTCTCTATGGAGGTGCCACAGGGTTCAATTATTGGACCGACTCTCTTCTCTGTATACATCAATGAGGTCGCTCTTGCTGCTGGTGAGTCTCTGATCCACCTCTACGCAGACGACACCATTCTGTATACTTCTGGCCCTTCTTTGGACACTGTGTTAACAACCCTCCAGGCAAGCTTCAATGCCATACAACTCTCCTTCCGTGGCCTCCAATTGCTCTTAAATACAAGTAAAACTAAATGCATGCTCTTCAACCGACCGCTACCTGCACCTGCCCGCCTGTCCAACATCACTACTCTGGACGGCTTAGAATACGTGGACTTCCAGACCCATATCAAACATCTCCAATCCAAAGTTAAATCTAGAATTGTCTTCCTATTTCGCAACAAAGCATCCTTCACTCATGCTACCAAACATACCCTTGTAAAACTGACCATCCTAACAATCCTCGACTTTGGCGATGTCATTTACAAAATAGCCTCCAATACCCTACTCAACAAATTGGATGCAGTCTATCACAGTGCAATCCATTTTTTCACCAAAGCACCATATACTACCCACCATTGCGACCTGTACGCTCTCGTTGGCTGGCCCTCGCTTCATACTCGTCGCCAAACCCACTGGCTCCAGGTCATCTACAAGACCCTGCTAGGTAAAGTCCCCCCTTATCTCAGCTCGCTGGTCACCATAGCATCTCCCACCTGTAGCACACGCTCCAGCAGGTATATCTCTCTAGTCACCCCCAAAACCAATTCTTTCTTTGGCCACCTCTCCTTCCAGTTCTCTGCTGCCAATGACTGGAACGACTACAAAAATCTCCCTCACTAGCTTTAAGCACTAACTGTCAGAGCAGCTCACAGATTACTGCACCTGTACATAGCCCACCTATAATTTAGCCCAAACAACTACCTCTTTCCCTACTGTATTTAATTAATTTATTTATTTTGCTCCTTTGCACCCAATTATTTTTATTTCTACTTTGCACATTCTTCCACTGCAAATCTACCATTCCAGTGTTTTACTTGCTATATTGTATTTACTTTGCCACCATGGCCTTTTTTTGCCTTTACCTCCCTTATCTCACCTCATTTGCTCACATCGTATATAGACTTGTTTATACTGTACTATTGACTGTATGTTTGTTTTACTCCATGTGTAACTCTGTGTCGTTGTATGTGTCGAACTGCTTTGCTTTATCTTGGCCAGGTCGCAATTGTAAATGAGAACTTGTTCTCAACTTGCCTACCTGGTTAAATAAAGAATAAATAAACATTGAGGCGGGTAAAAAATGACTCTCTACAATGCTCAAGTAAAGTAAGCCCAACATCAACAACTAGCTAGCTAAATGCAATTTTGTGACCTTACCACTGACAAACTGGAATAGCGGGCGCCGTCTTTGAGCTGAATTTCAGCAGTGAATCTCCCTTCACACAGTGTTGCCAACTCCTCAGTAAGAAAAGTAGCTATTGGCTGTCCTAAAAGTCGTTAGAAGTCGCTAAATGACGTTGTAAGCTAATTTGCACAATTGGCCATGTGCATGTAATTGTGATGGACGCTATAGGAGAGAGGAATAACGTAGAGGGAGAGACAAAAAGTGAGTAAAAAACCACCCTAAATATGTTTAGAACTACAAATGAACTTTCTTCTGTTGATTCTTGTTTTTATTAATGTCACAATTCCAACCCTCCTCCTTTATCTGGGCTTGGGACTGGCAAAAGTTGACCCAAAAGACACACTCTGGCGGAGTTATTATACTATTTTATTTATTTATTTTAGTTTTTTTAGTTAAGTTTTCTTAATTTGGTTTGGTTTTAACATTATGGTCCATCTAGGAGCCTACAACAAGTCACAGTAAAACATGAACATTTTTAACCATAACATTATTTACATTTTTTTTAAATGGACCAAAAAGAGACAATAGAAAAAACTGTCAATGGCAATATAAGAAGATTATGGTAACTAGTTTGACCCTAATTCAGGTTAAAAAATATATATACTGTATGTTTTTAGACGCATGCCAGCAAAACCACTGCACAAACAAAATACTAAGCAATACATGAATTGCACTATAATGGTGACAAACGGTGCCCACAAACTGTTAGGGCCTACATAAAGCTGTCCTAGCAACAGAGCCTTCTTTTCAGCACAATGGAGTGAATCCTTAGCCAGGTGTAGCAGTGGTATCAGTGGAGCCTTGTCTGGCAGCGAAACAGTTAATTCAGCCTCATTTACTGCCTTTAAAAAAACAGATGATATGGCTGACTTGCTGAAACAAATGTGGTTTCTACTGACAATTGAGGCACAACTATGGCATAAATGGCATAAAGGGGACGACGAGCGGAAAGTCAGAACCGTAGGATAAATAAAGGGGGCATATAAGCAGACAATGAAAGATCTTACAATATTCAATGATTGCATTTCTCTAAAACAGGCTATAGGCTACATGTGCACCACCAAGTCAGAACAGTAGGCTAAGTTATGAGGGGGAAAGGAACCAAATTATTAGGGTGAGGCACATGGGCTACTTAACAGCCTACTACAAAACATACACTTAGTGTTACTTTCTTAGCTAGAGTATACAAATCTCCCTGGCATATTACATAATTTATGCAGCAGCATACAAGACACTTTTGGACTCATCCTGTTGTTCTCACTTGAACAGGAAGGTGGTCCTTCTTGTGGGCAAATTTTGTCATCAAAGTCTGGCATTTTCTGGATTCATGGTGCTTTCAAGACAACTGGGAACTCAGAAAAAAAACAAGGTTGAGTCATGACGTCAGTGATCTTCAGGTTGGAGCTCTAGAAAGAGGCCTGAGTTCCTGACTTGGAATTCCAAGTTGGATGACCGTTCAAAACGTATTTTCCCAGTTGGAGCTCGTTTTTGTCAGAGTTCCCAGTTGTCTTGAACTCACTGAAGTCTGAGATTTCCCAGTTCAGAGTTTCCAGTTGTTTTGAACGCAGCAGAAGTCATGCTGGATTGACAGCATGGCCAATGTATTCAATATTTTCTGGCCCATGGTGTTGCATGTGAATGTTTTTAACTTTAAGCTTGGAAAAAGAGATCCTTAAACCCAGACTTGGACCACACACCCACTCCACTGAATAGCAGGGTAGTGATTGCTTTGTCTAGCTTGCTAGCTAAGATTTTGAAGGTATGATATTGACATGATCAGTCCAGTCAAAGCTATGGTAGATATAATGTGATTTGACGTCATTTTATCTGTGGTCAATGACCTTAAGCCTTCATGGATGGGCACTTTAAAAAATATATATATATCTTTTTTGCATTTTCCAATTAAGAACATTCAAAACAAAAGTGAAAAGATATTAGACAACAATGTGACAGCAACAGACGAGCGTAACAAAAAACAATAATAATTACATATACAAACATACAATAAATAAGTCATAATAAAGAGTCAAATAAAAAATTATAATAAGATATTGGATCATATGGTCACCTGCCGTAGGCTACATATTATACATTACGTGTGAAACATTGTGAGGATTATATAGAGATTCAATCAATGTGATATGAGGGGAGATTCTCCATATAGTCAAAAGGTTGCCAAATTCTGTAAAATGTCTCAACTTATTCCTCAATCAGTAAGTGATTTTCTCCAGTGGGACACAACTATTAACTTCCGTTAGCCACATTGCAACTGGCAGGGGGGAATCCGATTTCCATTTCAAGGCAATACATTTCTTGGCAATCACTAGCAATATTTCTGTTAGCTTTATAGTATGACTTTGCCTAAGATTGGAGTTAGTAAAGTTTCCCAGTAGACAGACCTCTGGGTCTAAAGGGAATGCAACCCCGTGAATTGAGGATATGGTATCGCATACCCCCTGCCAGAAACCGTGTAGTTTTGAACACTGCCAAGTGGAATGGAGGAATGTTCCTTCATCTGAGCCACATCTAAAACATAGGGAGGAGATATCAGGGTTGAACTTGTGCAGTCTAGATGGGCTGATATAGAGCTGATGGAGGAAATTATACTGGATCAGTCTGTTTCTGTAGTTCAATGTGGATGTAACACCATCCCTGCATAGGTCACTCCATAGACCCTCATCAAGATCAATACACAGATCTTTTTCCCATCTAAGTCGGGGTCTATCTAACTCAGGCAGTGTTAGTCCTGACATAAGAGCATCGTAAACACGGGAAATGGTCTTGAACAGTGGTTGGTCTGCGTGGCAGAGTTGTTCAATAGGTGACATCTTAGGTAGGTTCCATTGTCCCTTCAGAGTCACCCTATTAAAGTTTCAAAGTTGTTCGTAGCTAAAGAAGTCCTTGTTAGGCAATGGTATTTCTGTTTCAGCTGATTAAAAGACATAAGAACTCCCTCCTCATAACAATGTTCCAGAAGAGTGATCCCCTTATCAGACCATGGTCTAAAGTTACTATTCTGGAAAAACATAGGAATCAATCTATTGTTCCATAAAGGGGTTTTAGGGGAAAGGAATCCCCCTCGTCCGAACAGCTCATGCAGTTTTCACCATGCCAGGACAGAATGTATGATTAAAGTGTTGTCTGTGATGGTTTTTATAGATTTTCTGTCCCATTTGTAAAACAATTCTGCCCCAGTGTCATCATTTACCTCAAACTTTTCAGTGTTCAACCATGAGGGAGAGGGACCATTTTCAAACCTCTGAGCCAGAAACATAGACTGTGCAGACTTGTGCTTGATGGTATGGTGGTCAAAGACAGACAACGGTAAGATTTCGCTTTTATCAAAATTGACCTTATATCCAGAGAAAGAACTATAACACTGTAGTAGGATCTGCAAGTGAGAGAGGGAGTGTTCTGGGTTTGTTAGAAATAAGATAAACTCCGCAAAGAGTGATAATTTATGTGTATGGGGGCCCACCTCAAAGCCATGTATGTCAGGGCATGTTCTAATAGCCTCAGCCAAAATGACGAGGGCAAAGAGGTTGGGGCTAATTGGGCAACCTTGTCTGTTCCCCCTATAGAGGGAAAGAGGAGGAAGTAATCCCATTGGTAGCAATCCTATTTTTAGGAGATTTGTAGAGTGATTTTATCAAATTTACATACATGGTACCTAAACCAAACCATTCCAAGACGCGAAAGATGTATGGCCATTCAACCCTATCAAAGGCCTTTTCAGTGTCGAGGGAGATTGCGACACTAGGTATTTGTTTTTTGTTAGCGAGGTGCATTATATCAAAGAACCTTCAGAGATTATTGGAGGACAATCTATTAATTATGAAGCCAGTCTGATCTGGGTTGACCAACAGGGGAAGACATGACACCAGTCTCTTAGATATCATCTTGGTGACCAGTTTCCAATCTGTGTTGAGAGAGATTGGTCTATAGGAGGCGCACTTTAGCGGGGTTTTCCCTTTCTTGTGGATTATAGTAAGCACTGCTTGAGAGAAAGACTCTGGAAATACTTTTTTAAGTACCTCCATGGGTAGGGGACCAACAGCTCCCTAAATTCGTTATAGACCTCTGGAGGGAAGCCATCTTCCCCAGGAGATTTATTAGAAGGTAAGGATTTAATGGCCTCCAACAATTCAGGAACTGAGAACTGTTCACTCAGGCGCTCTGTGTCTTCCTCTGACAGGCATGGGAGGTTGAGAGAGGAGAGAAAGGAATCAATCTCTCATAGATCATCGCTTGATTGGGAAGTGTAGAGGTCTTCGTAGTATTTCTTAAAAGTATCATTAATTTCAGTAGAGTCGAAAGATATCATTAGTAAGAGTTTCTACAGCATTAATTGTCCTCTTACTTTCCTCTGCTTTCAGTTGCCATGCCAATACTTTGTGTGCTTTCTCTCCAAGCTCGTAGTAAGGCTGTTTTGATTTAGTGATGGCCCTCTCAGCTTGATAAGTGTTCAGGGTATTATATTTCAGTTTTTTATTTACCAAAAGCCTGTATAGATCTTTAGTCGGGCCTCTTTGGTAGGTTTTCTCTAGCTCAGAGATTTCAGATTCAAGGACATTCAGTTCCGCACCGTATTTTATGTTCAACCCTTTAGTATAGGAAATGATCTGTCCCCTCAGATAGACTTTCAATGTGTCCCAAAGAATGAAACTGTCAGGAGCGGAGGGTTTGTTTGTCAAAGTAAAAATATTGATCTGCACTTTGATGAATGCACAAAATTCAGGTTGCTTAAGGAGTGTAGAATTTAGTCTCCATCTTTCTGCTACATTTTCCTTGGTAGGAATGGAGATTGATAATACCAGAGGAGAATGGTCACTAAGCAATCTGGGGAGATACTCTAACACTCTATGAAACAGTTGGGTCGATAGTAAAAAGTTATCTATGCGTGTGTGTGTGGGTGTGAATAAAAAGAGTAGGCCCTATCCTGTGGGTGCAACTGTCTCCAGATGTCTAGCAAATTAAGATTTTTCATGAATGACATGGTGAGCTTGCCGGCTTTGGTAAGAAGGGAGGGTTTATCGGAGGACCTATCAAGAACTGTATCTAAACAAAAACTAAAATCTCCTCCAACCAGTAGCCAGCCTGGTGGTGCTTAAGCAACCTGAAGGAAGACATTCTGAATAAACATATGGTCATCGAAGTTAGGAGCATAAATATTCAATAGGATCCAAGACTCTGAAAACATATGCCCCTGCACCAAAACAAACCTGCCAGAGGGATCAGAGATGGTGTTGTTGACGCAGAAGGGGATGTGTCTACTTATCAAAATTGCAGTTCCTCTTGCTTTGGAGTTAAAAGAGGACTCAAAAACTTGTCCTACCCATTCACTCTTCAATTTCTTGTGTTCACTGGCTGTAAGATGTGTTTCTTGTAGAAACACAATGTCAGCCTTTAATTTCTTAAGGTATGTATAAACTCTTTTCCTCTTAATCGTGCTGTTAAGACCTTTTATGTTGAATGTGACATATTTTAGTGGATTAAGCATAGGTTGGGTTTCAAATATATAACAGAATGGAAATCTCGCATATGTAAATAGTCAGGAAATGTTTCAACTGTAGTTTGAACACTGAAGTGACCTATGTGCCTTTTTAGGAAGGAAACAAAAGAAGAAGAAAAAACAGAAACCCCACCCACCCCGATTGTCAGACTAAAACCACAATCCCAACAATCAAACATGAATACACTTGTAGAAATACATTGTTACTCGCTTTCCATCTTGCTCTTACTAGCAAAACCTTGGTGTAAACTTAAACCTGCGAGCTCTCTTAAGTTGAAAACAAACGTTGTAAATAGACATTTATGGCTGAATATTTACTGCCCACAGTAAGGGCTGCTTGAGTCTCTTTTCAGGAGAGGGGAAACATAAATGGGGGGGAAATCAGTGGGCCTAAGACCACTAATTTGCTTCACCCAGTGGATATTGACTAAACCAAAATATACTCTCTTGTAAATGTAATAGAACTCACCCGGGGAAAAAATGGTTAGTTGAAAATGTACAAATCAATTATAGCAACCGGATAGCGGGTTAAACAGATCCAAATTCCAAGAAGTTGTCAGCAGTTCAGTCCCAGGACAGCACGGATAAGAGAAAACAAACAAACTGCATCTTATCCCCCAGAGAGACCAACCTGGTTCAGACGTGGTTCAGTTCTTTGAGAAAATTGAACACTTTTCCGCTGTGTTGACGAGATGGCTTCGGCCTATATACTGAACTTTCATCTGCGCAGGGTGGATGAGGTAGCCGGTGACGTTCTTCTCCTTCAGTGCTTTGGCGGCAGGTCTGAACTGCTTGCGACGTCTGGCAAGATCCGCGCTCATATCCGGGAAAAAGGCTGACCCTCTTGCCATCGATGGTGATGTCCCCTTTGGCTCTTACGAGTTGCAGTATCTTCTCTCTGTCCTGGAAACGGAGGGGCACATCTGGGTGGGGTTTAGGCGCTGATGTTCTGTGGGCGCGTTCAATTGGTTGATTATGCCTAGGACATCCGGGATCCATCGAGTGAAGAAACGGACCAGGTCACGGCCCTCGCTGTCCTCTTTCAATCCCACCACACGGATATTGCTATGTCTGTTCAGGTTCTCCATCTGGTCTACCTTGTTATTGAGGAAGGCATTGTCCTTGTGCAGTTGTATCAAGACCTGGTCATGTCGAGCGATGGTATCTTCAACTATGCTAATGTGCAACTAGGCCTCAGTCGTTGTCAAAAGGAGATCATTCGTGGAGGATTTCAGGTCGTCAAAGAAAGAATGGAGTTCAGCCGATTTCTTGTCAATTTTCAGAGAAAGACCTTTTACCATCCTGAATTTCCTGGAGGAGAGCAGCAAGCATTACGAGCCTGCTGAGAGCAACAGTCTGGAACTGTTGTCTGAGGTATGAGGGCTAATGCCAATCTTGCTAGCTGTAGCACTATCGTTATCTTGGGAATCAACAACGTTTTGGTCATCCTTCTTGCCTCTCGGTCGGAGGTCCATGGCTCTTTGGAAAGGTAAGTACTTGACAATTTATCAGCCGATGATAGAATATTGTTTCAACATTGTTATTTATGTAATAATGGAATAACTTTGAAGAGCTCGGTTTGGAAACGTCTGCTCAGCTCCGCGACATCACGTGCTCATGGATAGGCACTTTTAATGTAATTCTATGGCAGTACCCAAGGGGCCTGAATTTTCGAGCTCTCCCCGTAGATTTTGTGGTGAAATACTGTACCCGTGAGTGACAGCCAATCACGGCACAATTAGAGAACATTGCCAACCCCTAAGCTCCGTATTTTCCACTGGCTGCCCCACCACCAGAAAAAGCGCTGAGCTAGGTTGAAATACTTGCATTTTGGAGCTGCTTTAGCTAAACAGGTGGAGCTCAAAACAGGCGGGGCTCTGCTATTGGGCAAATCTCCCTTGCAGCAGTCAAGCAATCCGGTTGCGGACGCAACTAGACCTCGTTTCAAAGATTTAAATCAATAATTGTATTTGTATGCCTAGCAATCACAAATTATATTAGTAGCTAGTTTCCATCCAATTGGCGATAGATCTTAATGTAATACACTAAATCTGCATAAATAAAATCTGATTTTTTTCCTCCAGTGGTGTGTTTCCACCAAACAGTCTTGTTGCAGATAAAAGTCAGTGGGTGATGATGTAGAGCACACAAAATGTACTTTTTCGCTTAAGTTTTCATGTATCGAATACAAATCTCAAGATCAATGTGTTTCCATTGCATTTTCAACTCCACTCATAGTTTTGTCACAACTGCGTTAAATAGTAAATGTTTCTACTCGTCTTGGCAATTGCGCTCTAGACAAGAGCTTGCAGATACAGTGTGTACATCAAATGTCCAACTCAGGGCCGAGTCACAGATAGATCTTTCACCACATCTATAAAACTAAAACAGGAAGTACCAGTGAGTCGCTCAATAATGAAGTGGTCAGATGATGCAGGTGCTAAGCTACAGGACTATTTTGCTAGCACAGACTGGAATATGTTCCAGGTTTCATCCGATAGTATTGAGGAGTACACCACATCAGTCATCGGCTTCATCAATAAGTGCATCGACATCGTCCCCACAGTAACCATACGTACATACCCCAACCAGAAGCCTTGGATTACAGGCAACACCCACACTGAGCAAGGGTAGAGCTGCCACTTTCAAGGAGTGGGACTCTAACTTAGACGCTTATAAGAAATCCCACTATGTTATGCCCTCCGACGAACCATCAAACAGGCAAAGCTTCAATACAGGACTAAGATTAAATTCTACTATACTGGCTCTGACACTCGTCAGATGTGGCAGGGCTTGCAAACTATTATGGACTACAAATTGAAGCCCAGCCGCGAGCTGCCCAGTGACACAAGCCTACCAGACGAGCTAAATTACTTCTATGCGCACTTTGAGGCAAGCAACAAGTCCAGGATCCTCTGCAACTGGATCCTGGACTTCCTGACGGGCCACCCCCAGGTGGTAAAAGTAGGGAACAACACATATGCCACGCTGATCCTCAACACGGGGGCCCCTCAGAGGTGCATGCTTAATCCCCCACTGTACTCCCTGTTCACCCATGACTGCGTGGCCAAGCGCGACTCCAACACCATCATTAAGTTTGCTGACAACCCAACGGTGGTAGGCCTGATCACCAACATCGATGAGACAGCCTATAGGGAGGAGGTCAGAGACGTGACAGTGTGGTGCCAGGACAACAATCTCTCCTTCAATGTAAGCAAGACAAAAGAGCTGATTGTGGACTAAAGGAAAAGGGCCGAGCACACCCCCATTCATGGCAACGGGGGTGTAGTGGAGACGGTCAAGAGCTTAAAGGTCGTTGGTGTTCACATGACTAAGGACCTACTATGGTCTAAACATACCAACACAGTAATGAATAGGGCATGACAACACCTCTTCCCCCTCAGGAATCTGAAAAGATTTGTCATGGGTCCTCAGATCCTCAAAAAGTTTTACAGCTGTACCTTCGAGAGCATCCTGACTGAATGCATCACTGCCTGAAATGGCAACTGCTCTGCCTCTGACAGCAAGGCACTACAGAGGGTAATGCGTACGGGACAGTACATCGTTTGGGCCAAGCTTCCTGCCACCCAGAACCTCTATACCAATGGGTGTCAGAGGAAGGCCCTAAAAATTGCCAAAGACTCCAGTCACCCTAGTTCTAGCCTGTTCTCTCAGCTACCGCACGACAAGCGGTACCGGACCGTCAAGGTTAGTGCCAAAAGGGTTCTAACATGTTCTACCTCCAAGCCATCAAATGGCTACCCGGACTGACCTCCTCCTTTTTACGCTGCTGCTACTCGCTGTTTATTATCTATGCATAGTCACATTGCCCCTAACTACATGTACAAATTACCTCAATTACCCTGACTAACCTGTACCCCTGCACATTGACTCGATACCAGTACCCCCTGTATATAGCCTAGTTATTGATATTTTATTGTTACTCTTTTAATAAATAAAAAAACTTTAGTTAATTTAGTCAATATTTTCTTAACTCTTATTTTTCTTAAAACTGCATTGTTGGTTAAGGTAAGTAAGCATTTCACAGTAAGGTCTGTTTTATTTGGCGCTTTTGACAAAATACATTTGATTTGAAGTGGCCGGCAGTGGGAGAAGACGGAACGAGATGGATTGTGGCCGACATTAGAACGCACCAATAGGACCTCGCTAGCTCGTGCTTGGCTCTGCCGACCTCCTTGCTTGTTCTGCCCACTATGACTCATTTGTTCGCATTTGAAATGACGTGCTGTGGTTTATCTTGGTTTAGTTATAAAAATCTTCGGCCGAGTGTCTATGGGTTTCTTCTTTAGGATTTGGTTGGCGGATCGCATCCAACTTTTGGGTGCGTACACCGCCACCTACTGTACTGGTGTGTGAGGCCATTCACAGCCTACGTACATTCAATTCTTGATACAGTAATATACAGAAAATTTCCCCGCCAACAATTTACCCTCTCCAAAAAATGTGAATAAAACACTACACTAGTCCACTATTTAACCCGATCTAATTATACTCCAGACCAATGGTCTGAGAGGACAGAACACTACTAATCAACACCCCCTACAACTGCTCTGCAATAAATCCTCGCAATCCCAAGTACTTCTCTGCCGCTGCCACCACAACCTCTATTTTCTGTGACCTATGATCCATTTCTGCAGTACAATTGGCAACCATGGCTATAAATGCTGAAAAGCCCACCTTACTGAAGCACATATTCTTCTAATCACGCTCTCTTGGTCTCTGCCGATCCACAGGAATCCTCTCAGTATCCCTCACCCTGTACCCATCTTCCTCTACCCCCCCACTTCACTGCTTTGGCAGACACTACTTTCCATACTACTCTAACCCTGGCAACCTAAACCTGCCTCTCTCTCAAAAGACACCTCCAATCTACATCCCCATGGGCAATCCCATAGCTAACACACACACACACACACAACTTTCTCCACCGATACTACACATTCCTTCGACTCATGCCCTCCTGCAAACTTCTCACATCTAGGAATCTCCCTCCTACACACTGCTGTAACATGCCCATAAACTTGACACCTGAAACACTAGTATTTTCAGAACAAAAGCTCTCAAGGATAACAGGTAGCCTCGTGGTTAGAGCATTGGGGCAGGAACCAAAAGGTTGCTAGATCAAATCCCTGAGCTGACAAGGTAAAAATCTGTTGTTGTGCCCCTGAACCCACTGTTCCTAGACTGTCATTGTAAATAAATGTGTTCTTAAATGATTTGCCTTAAATGACTTACACTTCCTAACTTGACCTTGTCAAGACATCATCAAAACTTAGCAGGACAGACAATGTCTTCTCTTTTTCCCCAGACTCGACACCGGATCTGCATCGCACCAAACAGCAGGAATGACAGGTACTGGGAATCTTCAATTTCAACTAATCCTCCTCAACACTTAATCCCCCTTTATCACTCCTCTCCACGACACCCTGCTCCAGAGAGCAAAGCAAGTCACATTTCCTGTCTCTAAATGCGTGATCCGGAGCGCCCGCTCCCTCCGGACTGAAGAAACACAAGTCATCACTAATCCACTCTGAGTTACTCTCACCAAATAAACAGTCCCCCAACCTGACACCAAATATGAATCAGCCAAAATGCAAGGATCCATTCTCTCCCCCACTGGGCAAGAATCATCCTTTTCATCCTCGGGACGAGGCCCGAACTCGCTGTCCTCACCGCCTTCTTTTGTGACCTGTGCCTCTCGCAGCCGTTTGTAGGTTTCTTCTTCTTCTTTTAAGTTTATGGCAGACTACACCTATTGGTGTATTGCCGCCACCTACTGTACAGGGAATTCTTTGATATTATGGCAGGCCGCAAACAAATACTATTGGTGCATGCCGCCACCTACTGTTTTGGCTGTATATCAACCCAAATAATAAACACAATTATTTGGTTGATTCTATTATGTCCACTTTCTTTCTTTCTTTATTTCTCGTTTGTGCAGTACAATTAATCACATTCACAATAAACATAAAATCCACCTGCTTCACAATCAGCATATCAGTTTCCCTCAACTGTTTAACAGCCCTCAATCTTCACAGTCTGTGGAACATCCACCGCCATATCTTCAGCTCCCTAACCTCCTTCAAATATTTCCCGTGCCTCTGTGTAGTAGACCTGCTGTATAGCCCTGACCCTCCGTGTAGTAGACCTGCTGTATAGCCCTGACCCTCTGTGTAGTAGACCTGCTGTATAGCCCTGACCCTCCGTGTAGTAGACCTGCTGTATAGCCCTGACCCTCTGTGTAGTAGACCTGCTGTATAGCCCTGACCCTCCGTGTAGGAGACCTTCTGTATAGCCCTGACGCTCCGTGTAGGAGACCTGCTGTATAGCCCTGACCCTCCTTGTAGTAGACCTGCTGTATAGCCCTGACCCTCCGTGTAGTAGACCTGCTGTATAGCCCTGACCCTCCGTGTAGGAGACCTGCTGTATAGCCCTGACCCTCCATGTGGTAGACCTGCTGTATAGCCCTGACCCTCCGTGTAGTAGACCTGCTGTATAGCCCTGACCCTCCGTGTAGGAGACCTGCTGTATAGCCCTGACCCTCCATGTGGTAGACCTGCTGTATAGCCCTGACCCTCCGTGTAGGAGACCTGCTGTATAGCCCTGACCCTCCGTGTAGGAGACCTGCTGTATAGCCCTGACCCTCCGTGTAGTAGACCTGCTGTATAGCCCTGACCCTCCGTGTAGGAGACCTGCTGTATAGCCCTGACCCTCCGTGTAGGAGACCTGCTGTATAGCCCTGACCCTCCGTGTAGGAGACCTGCTGTATAGCCCTGACCCTCCGTGTAGGAGACCTGCTGTATAGCCCTGACCCTCCGTGTAGTAGACCTGCTGTATAGCCCTGACCCTCCGTGTAGGAGACCTGCTGTATAGCCCTGACCCTCCGTGTAGGAGACCTGCTGTATAGCCCTGACCCTTGCCACTTCATACTCTTTTATCCTAACCGGGCACTCCTGGGAATTGAGATCATGGTTGCCATCACAATTACAACATTGTACACCCTCAGATTCTTCAACAACATTCCTTCGGCACACACTTGATACATGTCCATACCTTTAGCAATTTCGGCAAAACAACGGCTTGAACACAAAAGCTTTCGCCGCATATCTTAACATATCCCCACTTTCACATGTGAAGGGAGATACCCTTCGTCAAACATAAATAATACTGACAGGTTTTCTTCTTTTCCCCCATCCACTACACGGTTCATTCGGTGTGCTCCAATTACTCCTGGTATGCTCATCGTAACCACGAGGCCTCCACATCCAACGTAACATCAGAGATGACACCTTTTAACGGTGCTTTGCTACAAAAATCTAAACTCTTCACTTCAAAAGTCCATAAGCGGGTTTTCACTGCTCCCTTGTACTTGATTGATTAATCAAGGTCACTAATTAGTAAGGACCACCCCACACCTCGGGTTTAATTGAAAGGGAAAACACTAAAACCTGCACACACTAGGCCCTCCGTGGTATAAATTTGACACCCCTGGTCTACATGATGAGATTATTATGCATATTTTTATTTGTCAAAAGGCAGTCAAGCATCAATCATCATGTCACCAAAATAAAACCCTCAATATTTATTGGAAAGGAGCATCAAGACCCCCTGTGCACTTTCACCTCCCTGTGAAGTTCATTATCCTTTATTTAATCTGTAGCCTAATGAACTGCATGGTTTCCCAAGTCATAGCGGGAGGAACACACACCATACCATCGCGTTTACTTTGATATGATGGTTATTATATCAATATTTGCGCATAAAGGCGTTCCACCACCATTTCTCGCATTATTAATTTGACCAACACAAGAAGACCCCACCATGTCGAATGAACAAATTATCTGTCGGCATTTATAAAATTGTACCGAAAATACCTGTTTCCATCACAGCTGTTTTGATTTTTTGCGGGGGATGGTGTGACTTTACTCACATAAAAAATTGGGATGGAAACCACAGGAGGTTGGTGGCACCTTAATTGGGGAGGGTGGGCTCGGGTTAATGGCTGGAGCTGAATATGTGGAATGTTATCAAATACATCGACATTCCAACTGCACCTTTTCATTTTCGTCAAACACTATTTTATATTGGATTGCCTTTGATTTGATGACATGCGCAGTTTGGCGTGTGTCGACCGTTAGACCCGATTATGTGTTTCTGTGCGTGAGTTTCGCTCGCCAACGTCGCCATGACATCGCCTACGAGCGTGATAGTGGATTTATAAAGGAGAAGCAGTTTCTGTCTTTGCCTTAACTGGCAGCTCGCTCCGCCTTAGGTACGTCCTGGGTAACATCCGGGATTATGTTTCAGCGCGCAGTCTCAATTCTTATAACATCTTTGTAAGCAATTTGTTTTGTATTTAATTTCAATTATGCCCAACGAGTCGTTTTATTATCAAAATAAAAATCGGTTCTGTTTGACGGTAAGAAGAACATGCTTCACGTAGATGAATTCCAAAAGGGGAATCATTTTTCTCCGGCAAATCTTATGCCAGCCTTTGAGCTGGGTCCTTGAACTGTAAACAGTCGCCTTTGATTGCTTTCTCAGTGTTTCCGAGACAACGAGCTGTACAGAGATTGGTCACTTTAACTGATACTCGAGTGCAGAATGGTAACGTGAGACGGAAAACATGAAAAAACATCACAGAAAAATATTCATCCTGATAGTTTTCGTTTATGTGGTGTTTTCCTTGTATGCTGCATACAATGTATTTTTTAATACGAAGGTGATCACCCGTGTCCACAGAGTGGTGAAGAAAATTACAGTCGCAACCTCAGGTAAATTACCTAGCTAGCTACTTATCTGACAAAATAAACTCACTGTCCATAGTTTGCGGGTCATGTCCAATGTTGTATATGATAATATACAGTCAACACGTGAATACTCTCACATGGTTATGGACTGGTCATGTGAATTGGCTATTTGAAAACCACTAACTAGCTAGCTCCAATAAGTGTTATTGTACTGCTGTTTGGTGATTACAGGTGGTGGTGTTGTGGCTCCTTACATTGGGGATGATGTGTGGAACCCTTGGGAGGATGAGCAGGCTAATGCGCTTTCTGCTCTGCACAAACAGAGGGAGGCTTTCAGACAATACCAGGAGCACATTGACAAGAACAGGCCCAAGAGATACAAAGTTCAAATCTGGGGGAAAGCGGCCATAGGTAATGCCTTTTTACGGATCTTCTGTGATAAGTTGTACAATATTGCTTGGTATCTTTTTGTTGTTTGATGCTTCCTCTTACAATGTTAGGTTACATTATGGAGTAAAAAACATTGTTATGGATATTGTCCCTCTGAAGTAACTTCTCTCTTCTATCAGGACTTTACCTTTGGGAACATATTTTAGAAGGTCCCCTCAACCCCACCGACATACAAGCACAGTGGAGAGAGGGGGAGATACAAGTGGGAAAGATAGATTTCAGGTAAGGCATCACAAATGAGACTCCAATCACAATATAAGATGCATATGATCTAGCGGATGTCAGCTAATCTGACAGCCCTCCACCCCACCATCTCTCTCTCTGTCTGTCTGTCTGTCTATCTATAGTTTCTACACAGGTCCAGCGGTGATCCAAGGCCATGTTCCTCTGGACACAGACAGTGTTGTTCTAGTGCTGAATGGCCGGGAGCAGCAGAAGATCTCCTACGCCACCCGGTGGCTGCAGCATGTCCAGACCTTGATGCAGTTCCACGCTGTGAATCGTGTGGCTGTGGTTCTGCTGGGCAGCGAGCGCTGCACCAATGACTGGATCAGCCCCTACCTGAGGAGGCACGGGGGCTTTGTGGACCTGCTCTTCCTGGTCTATGACAGCCCCTGGGTTAACAACAAGGATGTCTTCCAGTGGCCCCTCGGAGTTGCCACGTAGGTTATCTGAACCCTTATTCATAAAGTGTCAGAGAAGGAGTGCTGATCTAGGAGCAGTTTTATCTTTGAGATCATAATTATATGGAAAGAGGACCTGATCTTAGATCAGCACTCCTACTCTGAAATGGTTTGTTAATACAGGCCCTGATTTAGTTTGAAGGTTTCTCTGAGATTGTTTCTCATGTTTCAGAATTCTGCATTTCTTGTTTGTCTTTCTTCCCTCACCATGTACTTTTAAAATATTTTTTTACCCTCTTTTTCTCCCCACATTCGTGGTATCCAATTGTTAGTAATTACTATCTTGTCTCATCGCTACAACTCCCAGTCGGGCTCGGGAGAGACGAAGGTCGAAAGCCTCCGAAACACAACCCAACCAAGCCACACTGCTTCTTAACACAGCGCGCATCCAACCCAGAAGCCAGCCGCACCAACGTGTCGGAGGAAACACCATGCACCAGGCGACCTTGGTTAGCGTGCTCTGCGCCCGGCCCGCCACAGGAGTCGCTGGTGCGCAATGAGACAAGGATATTCCTACCGGCCAAGCCCACCCTAATCCGGACGACGCTAGGCCAATTGTGCATCGCCCCATGGACCTCCCGGTCGCGGCCGGCTGCGACAGAGCCTGGGCGCGAACCCAGAGTCTCTGGTGGCACAGCTAGCGCTGCGATGCAGTGCCCTAGACCAATGCGCCACCCGGGAGGCCACTTTTCCCTTCTTTCACTCGTGTTTCCATTGTAGGCTACATAATAGTACATTTTAACATTTTAGGTAAAGCATTGCACCAGAAAGGAGCACATTTTAAAAGTGGACTTGTATGCCCGCTCTGTTCAGATACAGGCAGTTTCCTGTGGTCATGCCAAACTCCCATATGGTGAGCTCCACAAGGCCCTTCCTCTGTAACTTCCTGGGAACTGTCTACAAGAACTCCTCGAGGGAAACACTCATGGGGATCTTGAAACAAACCGGACTGGACAAAGAGTGCATCACTACTGGCAGAGAGAAGTATTTCACTATGCTATGCTGTCACTGTCAAGCACTGTATCAATTCACAATAATGGGTTTAAGTCCAATTTTTGCATCCTGTCTTTCTCAATGAGGTTTGGACCTCTAGTAGCTCACTTCAGTGGAATTACTTTTGTTGGTAGGCTTTGTTTACCAGTGAAATATCAATTGAGTCAGCACGCTCAAATAGAAGTTCAACCCTTTTTTGATCTTTGCATTTAAAAATTCATGAAGCGCAAAGGGGAATTTACAAGTACTATATATATATATATATATACAGAAGCACTGTTTAAATACGTAATACATTAAACAAACTCCCTGCTCACTAGACGTTAATATTCCTCCTCTTCTGCATCAGGTGGCTTCCTCAGGAGACAGTGGAGAGTCTGAGACGGTACCAGACAGCCCTGGCCCAAAGCGAGCTCACCCTCTGCCCCGTGGGAATCAACACGGAGTGCTACCGCATCTACGAGGCCTGTGCCTACGGCTCCGTACCCGTGGTGGAAGACATGGTGACCCCAGGTGGGTGCTCTGCTGCACGCAGCTCCCCACTGCGTCTCCTCAAAGCTGCAGGAGCCCCCTTCATCTTTCTCAAAGACTGGAAGGAGCTTCCAGGCCTCCTGGAAAAGGAGAAGATGATGAGCCAGGAGGAAAGGACTGAGAGGAGGAGGAAACTGCTGGAGTGGTATAGCAGTTTCCGCCAGCAGATGAAGGACAGGTTCACCGAGGTCTTAGAGGAGACCTTCTTCAAAAACAGCTAAATCTTTTTAAAGCTCAGAGTAAAACACAAAATGGCACATAATTACGAGGTACTCTGTGGATCTCATTGGCAGTGTGTTTAAGGGAGAAAAGCCACATTTTTGTGGATTTTGTGGGCTTATGGCTCCATTTTGTAAGGTTTCCACTAGTAGCTGACAACTGTCTCTCACAAGATAATGTTCAAACAAAACATTGATTTCAGGCTATGGGTGAATTATATTAGAATGAGGTGGCTGTAAATCTTGTTGTTCTCCATAATTTATTTGACATAGTTCAAGATTTACATGTATTTATGTTGTAACTTAAAAGATTAGGGATTTCAGTTGCTCTTGAACTACTTGCTAAATGCACACTCCAAAGCAACATTGTATTCAACCTTTCAGTAAGGCCCAGTTATTGTATTTTTACCCGAGGAGGGTGGCACTATAGGAGGACAGGCTCATTGTAATGGCTGGAATGGAATGAAATTAATGGAACTGTATCTAACACAGTAAACATATGGAAACCACGTTTGACATTCCATTTATTCCATTACAATAAGCCCTTCCTCCTATAGCTCTTCCCACCAGCCTCCTCTGATATTTTTTCCATCTAGAAATTTGTCGGGTGGCTATCTCCTTTTCCTTTACGTTTATCATTGACCTGTCCTTGAACTGTGTAGGGCTTGTTATTGTGACAGGAGTAGGTCTATCTCCAGTGCAATTGCAGCAAACCATATCCTGTGGTAAACCATAACCTCATCTTTTCATGCTGTTTTTTTATTTAAATTGATTTATTTCACATTTTTTTAACCAGGTAAGCAAGTTGAGAATAAGTACTCATTTACAATTGCGACCTGGCCAAGATAAAGCAAAGCAGTTCGACACATACAACAACACAGAGTTACACATGGAGTAAAACAAACATGCAGTCAATAATACAGTATAAACAAGTCTATATACGATGTGAGCAAATGAGGTGAGATAAGGGAGGTAAAGGCAAAAAAAAGGCCATGTTGGCGAAGTAAATACAATATAGCAAGTAAAACACTGGAATGGTAGATTTGCAGTGGAAGAATGTGCAAAGTAGAGAGTAGAGTAGAAATAATGGGGTGCAAAGGAGCAAAATGAATACATACAGTAGGGGGAGAGGTAGTTGTTTGGGCTAAATTATAGATGGGCTATGTACAGGTGCAGTAATCTGTGAGCTTTCTCTGACAGCTGGTGCTTAAAGCTCGTGAGGGAGATAAGTGTTTCCAGTATCAGAGATGTTTGTAGTTCGTTCCAGTCATTGGCAGCAGAGAACTGGAAGGAGAGGCGGCCAAAGGAAGAATTGGTTTTGGGGGTGACCAGAGAGATATACCTGCTGGAGCGCGTGCTACAGGTGGGTGCTGCTATGGTGACCAGCGAGCTGAGATAAGGGGGACTTTACCTAGCAGGGTCTTGTAGATGACCTGGAGCCAGTGGGTTTGGCGACGAGTATGACGCGAGGTCCAGCCAACGAGAGCGTATAGGTCACAGTGGTGAGTAGGGTATTGGAGGCTATTTTGTAAATTACATCGCCGAAGTCGAGGATTGGTAGGATGGTCAATTTTACAAGGGTATGTTTGGCAGCATGAGTGAAGGATGCTTTGTTGCGAAATAGGAAGCCAATTCTAGTTTTAGTTTTGGATTGGAGATGCTTAATGTGGGTCTAGAAGGAGAGTTTACAGTCTAACCAGACACCTAGGTATTTGCAGTTGTCCACATATTCTAAGTCAGAACCGTCCAGAGTAGTGATGTTGGACGGGCGGGCAGGTGCAGGCAGCAATCGGTTGAAGAGCATGCATTTAGTTTTACTTGTATTTAAGAGCAGTTGGAGGCCACGGAAGGAGAGTTGTATGGCATTGAAGCTCGTCTGGAGGGTTGTTAACACTGTCAAAAGAAGGGCCAGAAGTATACAGAATGGTGTCGTCTGCGTAGAGGTGGATCAGAGACTCACCAGCAGCAAGAGCGACCTCATTGATGTATACAGAGAAGAGAGTCGGCCCAATAATTGAACTCTGTGGCACCTCCATAGAGACTGCCAGAGGCCCGGACAATAGGCCCTCCGATTTGACACACTGAACTCTATCAGAGAAGTAGTTGGTGAACCAGACGAGGCAATCATTTGAGATCCTCATCGGGTCTGCCGATGAGGATGTGGTGATTGACAGAATTGAAAGCCTTAGCCATGTCAATTAATACAGCTGCACAGTAATGTTTTTTATTGATGGCGGTTAAGATATCGTTTAGGACCTTGAGCGTGGCTGAGGTGCACCCATGAGCAGCTCTGAAACCAGATTGCATAATGGAGAAGGTATGGTGGGATTCAAAATGGTCGGTAATCTGTTTGTTGACTTGGCTTTCGAAGACCATAGAAAGGCAGGGTAGGATAGATCTAGGTCTCTAGCAGTTTGGGTCAAGAGTGTCCCCCCTTTGAAGAGGGGGATGACCGCAGCTGCTTTCCAATCTTTGGGACGCTCAGATGACACGAAAGAGAGGTTCATGTATTAGAGCTTGAAAAATGATTAACACTGTTCCTGTTGCATCTTGTTTTCTGTGAAATGTTGTAAACTGTTTGTTTTGCTATTAAAACGTGTAATATTAGTCAAGTTGTAAATGTTTTATTAATTTCATGAGACGAGAGAAAATGTATCTGTACCATAACATGATCACCAGCAGATGGAGCAAAAGAACCACATTAATTTCAGTACACATTGTATGCTGAATATATAGTACCAGTGAAAAGTTTACATAGAAGAATAGTGAAGACATCAACACTATGGAATCATGTAATAAACAAAGTGTTAAACAAATCAAAATCTATATTTTATATTTAAGATTATTCAAAGTAGCCACCCTTTGCCTTGATGACAGCTTTGCACACTCTTTACATTCTCTCAACCAGCTTCACCTGTAATGCTTTTCCAACAGTGTCGAAGGAGTTCACACATATGCTGAGCACTTGTTGGCTGCTTTTCCTTCACTCTGCGGTCCAACTCATCCCAAACCATTTCAATTAGGTTGAGGTCAGGTGATTGTGGAGGGCAGGTCATCTGATGCAGCACCATCACTCTCCTTGTTCAAACCTACCAGCCTGGAGGTATGTTGGGTCATTGTCCTGTTGAAAACAATTGATAGTCCCACTAAGCGCTAACCAGATGGGATGGTGTATCGATGCAGAATGCTGTGGTAGCCATGCTGGTTAAGTGTGCCTTGAATTCTAATAAGTCATAGACACTGTCACCAGCAAAGCATCCCCACACCATCACATCTCCTACATGCTTCACGGTGGGAACCACACATGCGGAGATCATCCGTTTACCTACTCTGCGTCTCACAAAGACATGGCGGTTGGAACCAAAAATTGCAAATTTGGACTGATCAGACCAAAGGACAGATTTCCACCATTGAAAGTCTCTTCTTATTGGTGTTTTTTAGTAGTGGTTTCTTTGCAGCAATTCAACCATGAAAGCCTAATTCATCCAGTCTCCTCTGAACAGTTGATGTTGCGATGTGTCTGTTACTTGAAGAATTTATTTGGGCTGCAAGTTCTGAGGCCGGTAGCTCTAATGAACTTATCCTCTGCAGCAGAGGTAACTCTGGGTCTTCCTTTCCTGAGGCGGTCCTCATGAGAGGCAGTTTCATCATAGCGCTTGATGGTTTTGCACTTGAAGAAACTTTCAAAGTTCTTGAAACTTTCCGGATTGACTGACCTTCATGTCTTAAAGTAATGATGGACTGTTGTTTCCCTTTGCTTATTTGAGCTTGGTTTTCTACCAAATCAAAGTTTATTTGTCAAGTGCGCCAAATACAACAAGTGTAGTTCTTACAGTGAAATGCTTACTTACAGGTTCTAACCAATAGTGCAAAAAAGGTATTAGGTGAACAATAGGTAAGTAAAGAAATAAAACAGTAAAAAGACAGGCTATATTCAGTAGCAAGGCTATAAAAGTAGCGAGGCTACATACAGGAACCGGTTAGTCAGTCTGGTTGATGTATTATGTACATGTAGATATGGTTAAAGTGACTATGCATATATGATGAACAGAGAGTAGCAGTAGCGTAAAAGAGGGGTTGGTGGGTGGCGGGACACAATGCAGATAGCCCGGTTAGCCAATGTGCGGGAGCACTGGTTGGTCGGCCCAATTGAGGTAGTATGTACATGAATGTATAGTTAAAGTGACTATGCATATATGATAAACAGAGAGTAGCAGCAGCATAAAAAGGGGTTGGGGGGGCACACAATGCAAATAGTCCGGGTAGCCATTTGATTACCTGTTCAGGAGTCATGGGTAGTCGAGAGAACAGTCTATGACTGGGGTGGCTGGGGTCTTTGACAATTTTTAGGGCCTTCCTCTGACACCACCTGGTGTAGAGGTCCTGGATGGCAGACTGCTTAGCCCCAGTGATGTACTGGGCCATTCAAAATACCTTCTGTAGTGCCTTGCGGTCAGAGGCCGAGCAATTGCCGTACCAGGCAGTGATGCAACCAGTGCTCTCGATGTTGCAGCTGTAGAGCCTTTTGAGGATCTCAGGACCCCATGCCAAATCTTTTTAGTTTCCTGAGGGGGAAATAGGGCTATCTTCTGTATACCACCCCTACCTTGTCACAACACAACTGATTGGCTCAAAAGCATTAAGAGGGAAAGACATTTCACAATAGGAACTTTTAACATGGGACACCTGTTAATTGAAATGTCGTCCAGGTGACTACCTCATGAAGCTGTTTGAGAGAATGCCAAGAGTGTGCAAAGCTGTCATCAAGGCAAACGGTGGCTACTTTGGAGAATCTCAAATATAAAGTTTTTTGGTTACTACATGATTCCAAATGTGTTATTTCATAGTTTTGATTTCTTCACAAAAAAAATTTGTAAAGTAGGTGTGTCCAAACTTTTGACTGGTACTGTATATTTGGGGAGTATATATATATATACTGAGCAAATATAAACGCAACATGAAACAATTTCAAAGATTTGACTGAGTTATAGTTCATATGAGGAAATCAGTCAATTTAAATGAATTCACTAGGTCCTAGTCTGTGACTGGGAATATAGATATGCATCTGTTGGTCACCATTTGCCTCATACAGTGTGACACATCTCCTTCACATAGAGTTGATTGAGCTGTTGATTGTGGCTTATGGAATGTTGTCCCACTCCCCTTCAATGGCTGTGCGAAGTTGCTGGATATTGATGGGAACTGGAACATGTTGTCGTACACGTCAATCTAGAGTACCCCAAAAATTCTCAACGGGTGACATGTCTGGTGAGTATGCAGGCCATGGAATAACTGGGACATTTTCAGCTTCCTGGAATTGTGTACAAATCCTTGCAACATGGGGCCGTGCATTATTATGCTGAAACATGAGTTGATGGCGGCAGATGAATAGCATGACAATGGGCCTCAGGATCTCGTCACGGTATCTCTGTGCATTCAAATTGCCATAGATAAAATGTAATTGTGTTTGTTGTCTGTAGCTTATGCCCACCCATTCCATAACCCCACCACCACCATGGGGCATTCTGTTCACAACGTCGACATAAGCAAACCACTCGCCCACAGGATATAATTCCCGCTGCCCGGGAACAGTTGAAACCGGGATGAATCCATCCAGCACACATCTCCAGTGGCCATTGATGGTGAGCACTTGCCCACTGAAGTCGTTTACGACCGTGTTGAGGATGGTTAGCATGCAGATAAGCCTCCCTGAGATGGTTTCTGACAGTTTGTGCAGAAATTCTTCAGTTGTCCAAACCCACAGTTTCATCAGCTGTCCGGTTGGTTTAGAGTGCCCTTTTATTGTCCCCAGCACAAGGTGCACCTGTGTAATGATCATGCTGTTTAATCAGCTTCTTGCTATGCCACTTCTGTCAGGTGTTTGGATTACCTTGGAAAAGGAGAAATGCTCACCAAATTTGAGACAAATACGCTTTTTATGCATATGGCAAATTTCGGGGATCTTTTATTTCAGCTCATGAAACATGGGACCAACACTTTACATGTTGCGTTTATATTTTTGTTCAATGTAGGTATAGATGGACCTTTTCTCAATTAGATTTGCTCATCTGCTGCGTCCTCTCTCCTCCGTCTTCTCTCACCTCTTGCGTCCTCTCCTCCGTCCTCTCTCGCCTCCTTTTGAAAAGGGTCCAAGTTAATCGAGGAGAGTTGGTGATGGATGGAAAGTGGTTTGCTTGAAATGAGACGGTCCTTCTCCGCTCGCGTCATTAGGCAAATTATGTTTACAGGGGTGGATTCCAAAAGAACTGTGTAAACGGACATATTGCAATAAAGTAACATGTTGTTTTTAAACATGTTTTTATCTTCTGACACAACAAAAGGTGATTCAAAAGTGGTGTGGCAGATTTCAAAACTCTTCCGTGGTAGGATACACATGAGTATCCTCAATGAAAGTTGGCAATCAAGGAAGGGAGGACACTTCCATTTGTCTACTAACGAATTGGCACTCCTCTACCACTTATCGTTTTCCAGGTCACGGAGGACGGAAAACGGTCTTTTGCCCAAACGAGAAAACCCCATAATGTACACAATTGTTACTCAGTTACAATGGGAATAGTTGAAAATATTAAAAGGTCTCTTTTCAAAAAGCATGTTGAACACCAAATATGCTCTATATTCTCATAGGGGCCTTATCAGGGATGTTGATCCTGTTAAAGAAAACAACTGATGTAAGTTGATGTCACTTTTTACATAAGATCATTTCATACATATATTTTCACTGATCTGTTGGTTCTAGTCTCATA
The DNA here is from genome assembly GCF_002021735.2 of Oncorhynchus kisutch. NCBI lineage: Eukaryota > Metazoa > Chordata > Actinopteri > Salmoniformes > Salmonidae > Oncorhynchus > Oncorhynchus kisutch. The sequence goes on from NC_034177.2 coordinate 41,524,561, forward strand.
CAGTAGACGCACCTAATTTGAGGTTTATGTCACACACCACAGATTAGTGGATGGATGGGTGACTTGTAATATTGTATGGAATATATTTTATTTTTACAAAACCATTTTGAAGTGTAGAAACCGCCAAAGCTATTTCACCAATGGAAATATTGTTACACTGGTAGCAGGTGAGGCCTAATTTGTATAATAATTCCCTGGTGCCACTTTGATGCAATGAACAGCCGTGTTTATAATGTCAACACTGCCTTGGGGAGTATGTATATGTGGATCACACCCTGTACATACCTGGGGAACTTCTAGCAGGGATTTCCCCGATATTATCAGAATACATAATCGGCCATCTAGCAATTCTGGCAAATTCCAGATGGGCTGTACACACAAAACTGACACACAAAAATATTTGTATATATATACAAAAATAAATAAATGGTAGGTGACAAGGCCGGTGGCCCATTGGCCTGTTAAGGTGATATTTAAAATATATATTTTTTTACTCACAATTTCTCTGTTATACTAATCTATGATGAGCCTTTGGCTGGTCATTGAGCAATGACCGGTACCCCTACCAAGATTGTCAGGCCCGGTTTAATGATAGGCTGAGCTGAGGTCACGCGAACTCACATTCAAAGTGAAAACGCAGCATCGGCATAGACCTGTTCCGACTCTGTCATCAGTTAGAGAGCCAAGATCATGGATGGTTAAACATGGAAAGGGTGCCTGTAAACATAGAAAGAGCACATTCTACATTGTCCTCTCACTCTAAACGTTCTATTTTCAGGTGGCTAAAGCCATGACTCGGTCAAACAGTAGTGCATTATCCTCATGAGTCCTGTAATGAAAGTGTGTGCTGTGCCCCCCGTGTCTGTTTTGCTGGGGCCTGCTGCTGTAATGAGTGAGCCTCTCTCCTCTCCCCCATGCACTTGAGAGAGAAATGTGTCCTGGTCATATAACGTTTGAAAATGCAATTGCGGGAAAGACACTAGTGGAGGCTGCTGAAGGGAGGACGGCTCATAATAATGTCATTAACGCCGCAAATGGAATGGCATCAAATAGGTGGAAACCATGTGTTTGATACCATTCCACCCATTCTGCTCCAGCCATTACCACAAACCTGTCCTCCACAATTACGGTGCCACCGTAATTGTGTGTGGGGGGGGGGGACTTCTCCTGGATCCGCCCCTGCTTCCTATGTTTACCAAAAACCAAAGGAAGCATTCAAAGGAAATAACATCCTCACTACAATCAATTATGGGGAGGTTTGATAATGTTGTGGGGTTGCTTTGCTGCCTCTGGTACTGGGAGCCTTGCAGGGCCGGCTCTAGACTTTTGGGGGCCCGAAGCAAGGTTTAGTTGGGGGGGCACCCCTTCTCGTAGCAAAACATTTTATTGTCCTCCCTCTTAACAGTGGAGAGAATAAAAATTAAAAAAACATTTCCTGCAATTCTAAACATTTTGCCATGGGGCGGAGAGAAAACATTGCAGTTTTATAGCTTATTTCCTGCAATTCTACCCATATTGCGGGGTGAAGATAGCATTTTTAAAATTCAGTTTTAAAGCTAATTTTGTGCAATTCTACACATTTTGTAAGGACTTATGCTATGTCATGTTAATATGATATCTGAGTGGGAAAGACTAACAAAGTCATCGAGGGTCCCCCTGGAGGTCAGGGCCCCTGGGCACGTGCCCGGTTGGTATTCGGCCATGATTAAGACAAGTTTAGATAGCTGGCTAGACGAACCAGCAATCTAAACATTGTAGCTGACATGGCTAATTGAGTGACTGTCAGTGACTGACATAAAAAGAGAAGAACTGCTGATGCACAACCAAGTTCTAAAGCTAATCTCATGCTATTCTACACATTTTGCAAAGAGCTTGAGATAATCGAGTGTTTTTAAAGCAAATGTCCTGCTATTCTACATTTTTTCATTAGGCTAATAGAAAATGTAGAAGTTGTATACTTAACTAATCTCATGCTATTCTACACATTTTGCAATGAGGCTGAGAGAAATGTGCAATTTTAAAGCTAAGTTTAGATAGCTGGTTAGACTAACTACCAATCTGAACATTGTTAGCTGACATGGATAATTGAGTGACTGTCAGTGACTGACATAAGAGAAAAACTGCTGATGCTCAACCAAATTTAGAAATGGCAGTTTTTCTACAATTTTAACTCAATTTTAACTCAATTTTAAGTTGAGACCAGACAAGGTTCCTTTTTTGGGGAGGTGGGGGGGGGGGGGGTCCGACCAAATCATGGGCTGGTATAGGGTTGTTGGCGGATCGCAGTGATGTGGGCTGGTGTGGATAAAATGCCAGGCCCGAATTCTTGGCCAAGTCCGCCCCTGTAATCGGCCCTACTGGTTAGACAAAAAACATGTCAATCCATGTCTTGTTTCCGTTATGCCTCTTCGATCCCTCCCATTTCCACAGTGACTCTCCCGCAGCTGAGCTGCAGTCAGTCTTGTCTGTGAAAAACAACGAGGCAAATGTGAAGTGTGGGACCGGGGAAACTAGAGCACCAAAGGAAGTATACGATTAAAGTCTACATACTATATATTGGTTTTACTCAGCGTGCAGTAAAACCTCGCGCCTTCTCTACCTGCGTTGAAAATTGTAATGTTGTACTTTACTGCTTGTTTGATCTGATTATCAAAGGTTATGCTGTTGCACCGACTCGACATCTTCGCTCTGCCTGACGCGGCATAGCCAGCGGTTATCAGTGATTTCATTGATTGATATCAGGATTTCGTGTTGGCCTTGTCTTTTCCAGCAATAGTCTACTCGCGTAGGACAATGGACTGAACGTTTTCTTGAAAAGGAACTTTTTTTGTGTTGACTAATAGTTTAACTTCCGAACTACTCTGAATCGACCTGAAAATGTCTAATACAAAGTTCAAAAAGGATAAAGAAATCATTGCTGATTACGAGAGTCAAGTTAAAGGTACGTTTGTTTATAATGTTGTATGAACATAATTTATGTTCATTTTATTTTATCCCCAGGAGGCTAACTTCTATTCAATGACAAACCAAATCCGTGTGTCCAATGTCAACTCAGACCATAAGATGTATGGGTCAGTGGCATACTGCAGTTTCAAGGTCTGAGCAAGAATTGCAGTTCCATAACTAATCTCATACTATTGTACAGATTTTGCCATGAGGTTACGATAAAATGTTTATATTTTAGTTAATTTCCTCCAATTGCCATGGAACAGAGTTGTATAGCTATTCTACACATTTTTGCAATGAGGCTGAGAAATTATTTTAAAAAAAAGTGAATTTCCTGCTATTATACACATTTTGTGTGTTGCCATGGTTTATGTTCATATCAGTGGAGGCTGGTGGGATGAGCGATAGGAGGACGGGCTCATTGAAATGGTTGAAATGGAACGGTATCAAACATATGAAAAACACATGTTTGGCTCTATTCTATTCCAGCCATTACAATGAGCCCGTCCTCCTATAGCTCCTCCCACCAGCCTCCACTGATTAACACGCTATCTTGGGGGTGGGGGGGCTGCTGCTGTTCATGACGCTGTTCCTGCTACTGCCACCACACCCTTTAATCCATTTTAATTGTCTCTTGTGTTCATTAAATGGATCACAACATTTTCTTTGCAACTTTGGGTAGAAATCCAATAGCTCTGGCTTATTATGAAAATGAATTATGTGGTCAAGCCAGTCCTCCACGAAAGCAATTTCGTTTGTCCTTCTCAACCAAACTCTCCTTGAATAGTCCAACAAATGGCAGCTCTCTGAGATGGCTATTGGTATGGTGCAGTTCCCATATGAAGACCTTTCCTACAAGTCCCAAACTTTTGAATGAGAAATTAGCTAGTGACTAAAATGTGACAACCCTAATAAAATAATACAATTCTAAACCATTGCATAGCACTCAAATGGTTTTCAAAAAAAATATTTAAAAAGACATCTCTATATGTAGTGTGAACAGTGACATTTACCATTCAACCCATTACAAAACACTATACAGTGTTTGTTTGGGACTTTTACCATCGAAGACCATTAGAGACCATAACGTTGAAACCATTAGAATTGCTGTTGCCTAATGGTTCACTTGTTCAACAGGAATGTTCTAACTAATCCAGACCTTTTTTGAAGGCAATAAACCAAACACAGGGGCGCTGTTTTCTGGACACAAATTAAGCCTAAGAGCAGGACAAACAATGCCATGAAGTCCAAAAGTTATGGGTGGAGCTAGAAAGTTGTCATTCAGAAGTATTACAATGTAAACAAACTTTTAATCAGTCTGTCTGTATATTTCAAGACATGGCATATGAGGGTGCAGTGAGATACCCGGTGGGTTGGACGATATTTTTCTTGTCAATCATCTTGGGAAAAAAAACTATACATAACTGGAAATCAACAAATCCTCCATCCTTAACCTAATGGAAAGGTCAAATGCTTTATCTTAATGTTGAATGTGCGTGGGTGACTGAGATAATTAAAATGGTGTAGTTTGAGGCCATGTGGGGAAGAGTGATGCGAGCGCTGGAGATGGGTGTGAGCTGGTGTGTCTGGGCAGGTGTTATGTCATTGATGTTTGTGTGCATCTGTATGCTGTCCTTTGTATATATGTTTTTGTATTGTTTAAAAAATGTCATCTTACGAAAAAAGACTAACTGAATTGCTTTCCAAGAGGACTGGTTTGAATTGTGAGGATGACCACACCATTTATTTTCATCATGAGCAAAAGTTATTGGCTTTCTACCCAAAGCTGCAAAGAAGATGTGATCCATTTAATAAACACAAGAATCCAGCTAAATTTATTTAAGGGTGTGGTGGCAGTAGCAGGAACAGCGGCATCTATTGGGTAAAACTTTGTTCTTAATCACTAATTTATGGTAAATAATGCAAGTGACTTCAATGGCCATTTTATCTGAACAGGGAAAAACATCACCACATTCACATTCACGGGGCGGCAGGGTAGCCTAGTGGTTAGAGCGTTGGACTAGTAACCGGAAGGTTGCAAGTTCAAATCCCCGAGTTGACAAGGTACAAATCTGTCGTTCTGCCCCTGAACAGGCAGTTAACCCACTTTAATTTTCTCAGTCACCCACTAAGCCGTCATTGAAAATAATTTGTTCTTAACATGACTTGCCTAGTTAAATAAAGGTATTTTTTCTTTTACAAAATACGTAAAAAAAAGATGAAGAAGCAATACTCCAAGCAGCAGCTCCATACTACTTGTTAGACATAGAGAACTGATACTGTATATTTGTTGTTGGATTGGTGTGGTGTGTGTGTGTGGGATTCATGGATTCCTCATGTCTTACTCATTGTTATGAAAGATTATGGTGCAAATTGGATGTTGGGTTCTATATTCTATATTTTCTGAAGATTATATTTAAAAATATATATATTTTACCTTAACTAGGCAAGTCGGTTAAGAACAATCTTATTTTCAATGATGGCCTAGGAACAGTGGGTTAACTGCCTTGTTCAGGGGCAGAACGACAGATTTGTTTTTACCTTGTCAGCTCGCGGATTCGATCTTGCAACCTTTCGGTTACTAGTCCAACACTCTAACCACTAGGCTATCTGCCTATAAAATAAAATGGCCAATTTGGGTTCAATAAATTAGCTTAATTTCTCAGTGATTAAATTATATTTCAACAAAATAATGTTTCAGGAATGCTAATCTGATCTGTTTCTAACTGCAGAAACTATTTCAGAACAATCTGAGATGTTGAGTGTCAACCCTCTTGTACTCTTTAAGGTGGAATTACTCGTATAGCTTAGTTAACTCACTAAAGCTTTTGTCAAGCTTCAGTCACTGATGAGAGATCAAAAAGATGTTTGGCCCACGTAAAAATAATTGAACAAACGGTTCTATTCTGGTTTAGTATCCAATATTATATACAAGTCTGGCTGAATATTGAGCGAGAGATTGAAACCTATTTAGGTAGATTGAAAGATTAGCATTTGTCAGTCTGTGTTCCCTTTTATCCTCACTGTTCTCAAATGCTCTATCCCCTATTTTGGGTTCACTTGTTTTGCCTTCCATCATCGGTCACTGTCTGCAACACAGGTCAGTAAAAGTAGTCTAGCCCAAATCTTATTTCAGGCGTGTCCTAATCCTTCTCAACCGAAGGTACTGATTTAAATAGCTCCACTTTGGCTTGGAGTGTTCTTGTCTCCTCAACCTAGCCTGGATCTAAAAATAACAACACTAGAAATAAAACCTGGTGTTTATACAGGTGCTTCTCTTGATACTTAGCTTGCTGACATTTATGTATTTTCCAACTTCTTCAGTCGCCTCCAAGCCCCCTGCAAACAGACAGAAGGCTTTTTTTCCAGACACAAGTGCACAGGAAAGAGGCAGTTGCACCTGCTCTGTGGTAACCATGAGGACTTGGCCCCCAGCCAAGGATCTGCTGTTCTCCAGAGCTGTTAGGAGCTCTGAAATGCCACCTATTCACATCTCCATAGCAAACCTTCAACCCAGAGAGAGGGCTGGTGATGGTGGGTGGGGGGAGCCATGTCACTTGAGGAATTACCAGATTGTGTATGCGTGTGAGAAGCTATCATTTGCGAGGAATGTGTGCAGCACCTTCGCCTGTGATGACTAAGGCCATTCAGCCTGTAATAGAAGGGTGATGCACAGTCATAAGGGACACTGGGTGCGGGACCTTCCGTTTGTAATGCAAAGGGGTAATGATACACGGCTGATTCAACTGAGAAAAACTAGCATTCCTCATGGAGAACGGAGGTCTGAGTAGAGCACACAGACAGACAACGTGTTACTCTATGGCCAATCAGCCTTGATCTGGCTGTTGGTTTTACATAATATGTGGAAACTACTCAATGTAGTTTGCCACATATTACATTTTGAGAAAGATTGAGTTTACCCCATGATTCGGTTAAGGGGAGTGTTCCAAGATTGCATTGTCCTATTATTTGCATACTTTGCTGTCTGCTTTGCATTGTAAATCTCTAACTTCTGTTTACTCAGTGTGAGAAGTGTCTGTTCAAGATGATTTACCTTAAATGTGTTCTACATTCATCCTATATAGCCATCCAGTTTTTCATCAGTACTGGTAGGGTGCATGGACTAATATGATTTCAGCGACATTTGTAAACAATGGAGTGATATCTCCCTTACACATTGGCTATAGACCAGTCTGTGTGATAAGTTTGAATGAGTGGCTATACTTAACATATTAAGATGGAATCCTTTTTCTAAGGTAGATTGCCACCAGTCTCTACTTCCAGCATCTTGATTTGTATACAAATTCCTTGGCTCTTTTATTCACCATAATCCTGACCCTTTCCAGGAAAGGTGTTTCAAATGTTCATACTCAGCTAAAGCTGTCACTATCATTTTGTTTAAAAAAAAATTGGGTACATATTTTTTTACAGGAATTTACTAGATTCAAGGGCTGGGACGATACCAGTACTCGTTAGTATCACGGCAAGTAAAGCGGATTTAACTCCTTTAGGAAACAATTATGTTGTCATTCAGAGTAACATTTATTTATTTCCCAAGCTATAGTACACAACATTTTACATATAGCAGGTTTTTGAAGGACCAAAAAGAGAAAATATCACTACTGGTATCGTCCCAGTCCTGCTATGCTCCAACTGGCTCAAAATGAAGACATTTGGTGTTACTGAAATCAAGGACATGAGTTATACTTGTAAAATAGGCTACTTACTAAAAACAACGTTCTCCATTCACTGTAAACAGTAGGTTGTGAAATCCTTATGGCATCCCAGTTTTGTAGCAGCTTTGATAGGGAGTCTCTAAGAGTTTAGATATGTAAGTTAGCTTGGGATTGCCCTAATGTTAACGGCGACATCATCGATTTGTCACTTAAAAATGTATGTCAAACCATACAACTCTATGCACAAGGACTGTTTTTACCGGTTTACGTTAAACATTTTACAAACACATTTTACTGGAAGTACTGTACAGATGCAGAGTTTGGTAACAGAATTTCAGTTAAATCTCCCTCAGTTTGACCACATTTTCCAAGAACTCTGTTAAATATCTGCTCCACATTAAAATTCAACATGTCTGCAGAAAGAATGGGTTGTCAGCTATGACCATGACACCTTGAGTTTGAAAAAAATCTATTTAGGTTATTGAACTACAGTAGGTGAAGTGGATTTACACCCGGTAACATCGTGGGTCCCTGATCTGTACTACATACATGCATAATATTGGATATGAATGTTCTTTTCATGGTGACTTATCCTAAATAGGTACACAAAGGTTGAAATATGCAATATCCTCCTTTTTTGAATATTTGGGTTTTCTACATACTGGCTAATATTTTAATGAGCTCCGCCACCAATCAAGACCACATTTGGTTGGTCCGGTCTAGACCAAATCTGAACCAATCACACATTTGGACATCATAGTACAGCAAGGTAGAGTACAGAACAGTATAGCACAGTACATTAGTATACTGAACTCTACTGTACTCTACTGTGTTCTACTGTACTGTGCTGTCCAAACATGTGAAAAATAGATATCGAGGATGGTTCAGATTTGGTCCAATGACGGATGTCTGTTTGGGCAAAATTAAGGCCGGTCCGGACATCTGTGAACATTGAAAGCAAGGCTGGTCCGGACTGGACCAAAGAATGACATATGTGGACATTTAAATCAAGGCCAGGGCCAACTGACCAAATTTCAACTACCTTCAACGTTCTTGGATGTTGCTTACAGTAAATATAAAGAGGTGGCTCATGGGTAGGTGTCAGTAAGAGCTAGGAGAGGTGACATTAACCTCTCTAGGATATGTGGCCCACCTGACCAACATCCAGTGAGATTGCAGAGTGCCAAATTCAAATACAGAAATACTCATTATAATAATTCAGAAAAGATACAACTATTTTACATAGGTTTAAAGATTAACTTCTTGTGAATCCAACCACTGTCAGATTTCAAAAATGCTTTACGGTGAAAGCATATCTTACGATTATTTGAGAACATAGCCCAGCAGACAAACCATTACAACAGTAACCAGCCAAGTAGAAGAGTTACACAAGTCAGAAATAGAGAAAATTAATCCCTTACCTTTGATGGTCTTCATATGTTTGCACTCAGAAGACATTCATTTATTCAATAAATGTTCCTTTTGTTCGATAGTCTCTTTACATCCAAAAACCTCTGTTTTGTTTGCGCGTTTTCTTCAGTAGTCCACAGGCTCAAACGCAGTCACAACAGGCAGACAAAACATCTGAATAGTATCCGTAAAGTTCGTAGAAACATTTCAAACGATGTTCATAATCAATCCTCAGGTTGGTTTTAGCCCAAATAATCGATAAAATTTCATCCGGACAATAACGTTGTCAATATAAAAGTTAAACAAGAAAGGCACTCTCTCGGTTGCGCGCATGAAAAAGTGGCAGTGTCCACTCATTCAGACTCCTCTTACTCCCTAATTTTTCAGAATATAAGCCTGAAACAATTTCTAAAGACAGTTGACATCTAGTGGAAGGCATAGGAACTGCAATTTGAGTCTTAAGTCAATGGATACTGTAATGGCATTGAATAGAAAACTACACACAAAAAAAATTCTGCTTCCTGAATGGTTTTTTCTCAGGTTTTCACCTACCAAATCAGTTCTGTTATACTCACAGACACTATTTTAACAATTTTGGAAATTTTAGTGTTTTCTATCCAAATCTACCAATTATATGCATATCCGATCTTCTGGGCCTGAGTATAAGGCAGTTTAATTTGGGCACGCTTTTCATCCAAAATTCCAAATGCTGCCCCCTACCCTAGAGAAGTTAATTGGAGAGGGGAAGAGTACAGACTGTTTTCACATCTTGCTTTGACCACCAGACAGAAAGAGAAAGAAAATAGTATTGAGCTGAACATAACAGTATGCCAGTGGAAAGGAGGACCGTAGTAGGTGACCCAACTGTGTTTTGTGACTACTTTGATTTCCGATTGCAACCAATTCCATTACTGATTTTTCAGAAATTCTGTTACCAATTAGGTAACAGGATTTAGCGTTTTATGAATTATGATCAGTAAAAACACCGTAACTAATTGATAGGCCTACCTTGTTACTTCTGTTAGCTTTCATTATTCTCCCTCGTGAGGGAGAGAAATTAGAATATATCTTTAAGATATGTGGGATTTTGGTAACTGAGTTACAAGGCAATGTTTCTGAAACTTAGAGAAGGCAGACATTTTTTTCTGAAATGAAATATGTGTTGATATTAGTTTGCAGGGGTATTGACTTCAAAATGGTGTTTTGATGTATTTCTAATACCCTTAAGACGTTTTCTGGTAGATGTTTTCAAAGACCCCTTTCAATCTGTTTGACAATATATCATATCCTTTGCTTATTCCTAATGTTTAGGATGGAAAATTGTTGAAATCTGTATACACAGTATGTCTTAAGTTTGAAACTGTATAGACTCTTCGCTTTCATTGGACAACCAATTTGACATGCTTCTATGAACTTCACATGTTGGTGCTCATGGGTCCTTTTACATGCAAATGACCTTTTAGCCAAAGCCTATTTCTGACGCCGGAGGCGACTTTTATACAGACAATGATTCCTCAAGGAGCAGAACAACAAGCAACCACAAAGAAAAGGAGAGTCTGTTTGATGTGCTACTTTCCAGCCTAATGTATTATTATTTTTTGTTTTTACATGAGTATTGGTCTTTTATCCGACTAGTAGTCAAACATTGTCCGCCTGACAGATATGCCGACATCAACCCCAGTGATTCTACTTTGCAAAGAAATCTAAAGCATTTGGCACTCTCTACTGACAACTTCTGAGAGCTTCATGGAGAAAAGCTAAGAGTGATTATTATTAAGTCAATAGTTTATCCTCTTATTTAATCCTCTGGAGTTCTTTGCTGTCTGGCTTTGGCAGTCTCTCTTGACAGGCTGGCAGTGTTTTCAATCAAGGCCTAATCTGTCATTCAACTGACATTCATTTCTTAAGCATCTTCCAGGGACAGTTAAAAAAAAAAAAAGCTTCCCCACCAAATAATACATTAAAGGAAATGATTAATTGGTTATATTTTATTTTTTATTTTTTTTATTTCACCTTTATTTAACCAGGTGGGCTAGTTGAGAACAAGTTCTCATTTGCAACTGCGACCTGGCCAAGATAAAGCATAGCAGTGTGAGCATACAACAAAGAGTTACACATGGAGTAAACAATTAACAAGTCAATAACACAGTAGAAAACAAAGGGGGGGGTCTATATACAATGTGTGCAAAAGGCATGAGGAGGTAGGCAAATAATTACAATTTTGCAGATTAACACTGGAGTGATAAAAGATCAGATGGTCATGTACAGGTAGAGATATTGGTGTGCAGAAGAGCAGAAAAGTAAATAAATAAAAACAGTATGGGGATGAGGTAGGTGAAAAGGGTGGGCTATTTACCAATAGACTATGTACAGCTGCAGCGATCGGTTAGCTGCTCAGATAGCTGATGTTTGAAGTTGGTGAGGGAGATAAAAGTCTCCAACTTCAGCGATTTTTGCAATTCGTTCCAGTCACAGGCAGCAGAGTACTGGAACGAAAGGCGGCCAAATGAGGTGTTGGCTTTAGGGATGATCAGTGAGATACACCTGCTGGAGCGCGTGCTACGGATGGGTGTTGCCATCGTGACCAGTGAGCTGAGATAAGGCGGAGCTTTACCTAGCATAGACTTGTAGATGACCTGGAGCCAGTGGGTCTGGCGACGAATATGTAGCGAGGGCCAGCCGACTAGAGCATACAAGTCGCAGTGGTGGGTGGTATAAGGTGCTTTAGTGACAAAACGGATGGCACTGTGATAGACTGCATCCAGTTTGCTGAGTAGAGTGTTGGAAGCCATTTTGTAGATGACATCGCCGAAGTCGAGGATCGGTAGGATAGTCAGTTTTACTAGGGTAAGCTTGGCGGCTTGAGTGAAGGAGGCTTTGTTGCGGAATAGAAAGCCGACTCTTGATTTGATTTTCGATTGGAGATGTTTGATATGAGTCTGGAAGGAGAGTTTGCAGTCTAGCCAGACACCTAGGTACTTATAGACGTCCACATATTCTAGGTCGGAACCATCCAGGGTGGTGATGCTAGTCGGGCATGCAGGTGCAGGCAGCGACCGGTTGAAAAGCATGCATTTGGTTTTACTAGCGTTTAAGAGCAGTTGGAGGCCACGGAAGGAGCGTTGTATGGCATTGAAGCTTGTTTGGAGGTTAGATAGCACAGTGTCCAAAGACGGGCCGAAAGTATATAGAATGGTGTCGTCTGCGTAGAGGTGGATCAGGGAATCGCCCGCAGCAAGAGCAACATCATTGATATACACAGAGAAAAGAGTCGGCCCGAGAATTGAACCCTGTGGCACCCCCATAGAGACTGCCAGAGGACCGGACAGCATGCCCTCCGATTTGACACACTGAACTCTGTCTGCAAAGTAATTGGTGAACCAGGCAAGGCAGTCATCCGAAAAACCGAGGCTACTGAGTCTGCCGATAAGAATATGGTGATTGACAGAGTCGAAAGCCTTGGCAAGGTCGATGAAGACGGCTGCACAGTACTGTCTTTTATCGATGGCGGTTATGATGTCGTTTAGTACCTTGAGTGTGGCTGAGGTGCACCCATGACCGGCTCGGAAACCAGATTGCACAGCGGAGAAGGTACGGTGGGATTCGAGATGGTCAGTGACCTGTTTGTTGACTTGGCTTTCGAAGACCTTAGATAGGCAGGGCAGGATGGATATAGGTCTGTAGCAGTTTGGGTCCAGGGTGTCTCCCCCTTTGAAGAGGGGGATGACTGCGGCAGCTTTCCAATCCTTGGGGATCTCAGACGAGATGAAAGAGAGGTTGAACAGGCTGGTAATAGGGGTTGCGACAATGGTGGCAGATAGTTTCAGAAATAGAGGGTCCAGATTGTCAAGCCCAGCTGATTTGTACGGGTCCAGGTTTTGCAGCTCTTTCAGAACATCTGCTATCTGGATTTGGGTAAAGGAGAACCTGGAGAGGCTTGGGCGAGGAGCTGCGGGGGGGGCGGAGCTGTTGGCCGAGGTTGAAGTAGCCAGGCGGAAGGCATGGCCAGCCGTTGAGAAATGCTTATTGAAGTTTTCGATAATCATGGATTTATCAGTGGTGACCGTGTTACCTAGCCTCAGTGCAGTGGGCAGCTGGGAGGAGGTGCTCTTGTTCTCCATGGACTTCAGTGTCCCAGAACTTTTTGGAGTTGGAGCTACAGGATGCAAACTTCTGCCTGAAGAAGCTGGCCTTAGCTTTCCTGACTGACTGCGTGTATTGGTTCCGGACTTCCCTGAACAGTTGCATATCACGGGGACTATTCGATGCTATTGCAGTCCGCCACAGGATGTTTTTGTGCTGGTCGAGGGCAGTCAGGTCTGGGGTGAACCAAGGGCTGTATCTGTTCTTAGTTCTGCATTTTTTGAACGGAGCATGCTTATCTAAAATGGTGAGGAAGTTACTTTTAAAGAATGACCAGGCATCCTCAACTGACGGGATGAGGTCAATGTCCTTCCAGAATACCCGGGCCAGGTCGATTAGAAAGGCCTGCTCACAGAAGTGTTTTAGGGAGCGTTTGACAGTGATGAGGGGTGGTCGTTTGACTGCGGCTCCGTAGCGGATACAGGCAATGAGGCAGTGATCGCTGAGATCCTGGTTGAAGACAGCGGAGGTGTATTTGGAGGGCCAGTTGGTCAGGATGACGTCTATGAGGGTGCCCTTGTTTACAGAGTTAGGGTTGTACCTGGTGGGTTCCTTGATGATTTGTGTGAGATTGAGGGCATCTAGCTTAGATTGTAGGACTGGCGGGGTGTTAAGCATATCCCAGTTTAGGTCACCTAACAGAACAAACTCTGAAGCTAGATGGGGGGCGATCAATTCACAAATGGTGTCCAGGGCACAGCTGGGAGCTGAGGGGGGTCGGTAGCAGGCGGCAACCGTGAGAGACTTGTTTCTGGAGAGAGTAATTTTCAAAATTAGTAGTTCGAACTGTTTGGGTATGGACCTGGAAAGTATGACATTACTTTGCAGGCTATCTCTGCAGTAAACTGCAACTCCTCCCCCTTTGGCAGTTCTATCTTGACGGAAGATGTTATAGTTGGGTATGGAAATCTCTGAATTTTTGGTGGCCTTCCTGAGCCAGGATTCAGACACAGCAAGGACATCAGGGTTAGCAGAGTGTGCTAAAGCAGTGAGTAAGACAAACTTAGGGAGGAGGCTTCTGATGTTGACATGCATGAAACCAAGGCTTTTTCGAACACAGAAGTCAACAAATGAGGGTGCCTGGGGACATGCAGGGCCTGGGTTTACCTCCACATCACCCGCGGAACAGAGAAGGAGTAGTATGAGGGTGCGGCTAAAGGCTATCAAAACTGGTCGCCTAGAGCGTTGGGGACAGAGAATAAGAGGAGCAGGTTTCTGGGCATGGTAGAATATATTCAGGGCATAATGCGCAGACAGGGGTATGGTGGGGTGCGGGTACAGCGGAGGTAAGCCCAGGCACTGGGTGATGATGAGAGAGGTTGTATCTCTGGACATGCTGGTAGTAATGGGTGAGGTCACCGCATGTGTGGGAGGTGGGACAAAGGAGTTATCAGGGGTATGAAGAGTGGAACTAGGGGCTCCATTGTGAACTAAAACAATGATAACTAACCTGAACAACAGTATACAAGGCATATTGACATTTGAGAGAGACATACAGCGAGGCATACACTAATCACAGGTGTTGAATTGGGAAAGCTAGCTAAAACAGTAGGTGAGACAACAGCTAATCAGCTAGCACAACAGCAGGTAAAATGGCGTAGACTAGGCAACGGGGCCAACAGATAAATCACGGTACTCCATTCTGCTTGTTTGTTTTATGGACAGTCCAGCGTGCATCAGCTATGTAGCCAAGAGATCAGTGTCCAGGGGGCAGCGGTGGATGGGGAAGGGAAGCTGGACTGGCGAGTGTTATCCAGGTTTAAAAAAACGAACAATGACTAAATAGCTTGTAGCTAGTTAGCTGGTTAGCTTCTGGAGGTTCTTGAGTGTGTTCTAAAAATAAATAAAAAATAATAGCGATTCCGTATCACATTGGGTGAGGCAGGTTTCCGGAAGGTATAAACAAATTAAAAGTCAAAAGAGATAGAAAGTAAATATGGGTCCGGTGGGCGTTTGGGACGCGGCGATTCAGGCGGTTAGCAGGCCTGTGCTAACAAGCTAACAGTTTGTAGGCCCGGGCTAGACAAGGTAGCAGTTAGCGGACCGGAGCTGGACAAGCTAGCAGTTAGCAGGCCGAATTAGCAAGCAGGGAGATAGCGAGGGCTGGAGAGTTAGCCTTTGGGGGACGTCGCGATGGGGTGAGTCTGTTTATTCCTCTTCATGCGGTGACATCGATAGACCGGTCGTGGGCCCGGGTATTGTAGCTCAGGAGTATGCTACGGTGGTAGCGCAGGCCGGGCTAGCTTCAAGCTAAGTGGGTGGAAACGCTAGCCAGGGGTAATGATCCGGGGTTGCGGTTTAGCTAGATAGCTAGTTGTGAAGATCCAGCTTATTTGGAAGCTTAGGTTTAGCAAAATGTTTTTAAAGGGATAGCTATGTAAAAAACGAAAAATATGTAAAAAACCAAATATAAACCAAATATACAGGGACACGACATGACAGGACGACTTACTGCTACGCCATCTTGGAAAGTCTGCGACTCGGAAATGAACATCCAGGTTTTAAACTTCATCAAGACGTCCATGTGTTCTATTCACTGATTTAGGCTTATACATCATGTTTTATCATGGTACATTGGATAGCTCATTATTTAAGCCAGGTGAGGGGTTTGTGTGAAATGGGACTACATCTGTCGTTCTGAACCGAGGACGACAACCTTCCCCTGTCTGTTTTTTCTTAACCCCAGAGGACCCTCTTGTTGGTTTCATGTCTGGTGACGGCATTGCCGTCTGTGGCCCCGGGTCGTGACTCTGTCGGCCAGTCCCCACGAGCTGCTGACAGGGATCCTGTCCTGAACCATCATAAAGGGTGCCCCATGTGGTCTGCCCCACAGCTTTCGAAATGAGATGCTCGCCCCTCTACATTGCCGATAAGAATGGCTGGGAGTATTCATATATTTGCAAGGCAATGGGTGGGGGCACACATCATAGCCCATGTTGTTCTAGTTATGTTTTAATAGAATGGATTTGTATTGGGGTAAAGGATGTTCATGTTGTTTAGCTTGACTACATACAGTAGATTCATATTTTGTTTACTTGAGCAAAAACTGTCGTGTGAGTATACTGGAACAAAATAGATGGTGTACATGATTTAATAGCTCATAACTAAACATAAGTGGACTTCTAGTTCTATGAGTAATCAAAACAAGCCCAGCGCTGCCAGTACTGTGATTGGCTGGTGGGTGAGGCACAGAGACGGTAGTCTGTGAATCCAAATGTGTGGTGGTACTCCAGAGAGCCGTGTACACTAAAGCTGCCTGCTCTTTATTTAGACATGATTCCCAGCTGTACCTGTGGCTCATCATGCAGCTGTGCTGACACCACCATTTTGGATTGCTAAAACATTCAGACCTTCTCTTTATAGGTCATTACCAAATAGTCCTATAGAGGGAAGACGCACGAACAAGAGCAGCTCTTAGAAAGTCTGCTCAGAATGTTGACCATGTGGGGCGTTTTCTGCTGTCTGTCTCGCTGCTCGGCATACTAGTTTCCTAAAGTCTTGACTCTTGTCAAGGATATCCTGTTTTTCATGACTTTTGTTTACTGTCCATATCAAATAACAAAAAAATACACTGTCAGGACTTTTTTCAAATGGCCAATCTGGATGGACTTCCTAGTTACCAGCTGTTTCCTACAGTATGCAATGGACTCAATGTCCTCTACAGAGATGTTGATGACACTAAGATCAAATCAAATCAAATTTATTTATATAGCCCTTCGTACATCAGCTGATATCTCAAAGTGCTGTACAGAAACCCAGCCTAAAACCCCAAACAGCAAGCAATGCAGGTGTAGAATCACGGTGGCTAGGAAAAACTCCCTAGAAAGGCCAATACCTAGGAAGAAACCTAGAGAGGAACCAGGCTATGTGGGGTGGCCAGTCCTCTTCTGGCTGTGCCGGGTGGAGATTATAACAGAACATGGCCAAGATGTTCAAATGTTCATAAATGACCAGCATGGTCGAATAATAATAAGGCAGAACAGTTGAAACTGGAGCAGCAGCACAGTCAGGTGGAAGTTGAAACTGGAGCAGCAGCATGGCCAGGTGGACTGGGGACAGCAAGGAGTCATCATGTCAGGTAGTCCTGGGGCATGGTCCTAGGGCTCAGGTCCTCTGAGAGAGAGAAAGAAAGAGAGGAGAGAATTAGAGAACGCACACTTAGATTCACACAGGACACCGAATAGGACAGGAGAAGTACTCCAGATATAACAAACTGACCCCAGCCCCCCGACACAAACTACTGCAGCATAAATACTGGAGGCTGAGACAGGAGGGGTCAGGAGACACTGGCCCCATCCGAGGACACCCCAGGACAGGGCCAAACAGGAAGGATATAACCCCACCCACTTTGCCAAAGCACAGCCCCCACACCACTAGAGCGATATCTTCAACCACCAACTTACCATCCTGAGACAAGGCTGAGTATAGCCCACAAAGATCTCCGCCACGGCACAACCCAAGGGGGGGGGCGCCAACCCAGACAGGATGACCACAACAGTGAATCAACCCACTCAGGTGACGCACCCCCTCCAGGGACGGCATGAGAGAGCCCCAGCAAGCCAGTGACTCAGCCCCTGTAATAGTGTTAGAGGCAGAGAATCCCAGTGGAAAGAGGGGAACCGGCCAGGCAGAGACAGCAAGGGCGGTTCGTTGCTCCAGAGCCTTTCCGTTCACCTTCCCACTCCTGGGCCAGACTACACTCAATCATATGACCCACTGAAGAGATGAGTCTTCAGTAAAGACTTAAAGGTTGAGACCGAGTTTGCGTCTCTGACATGGGTAGGCAGACCGTTCCATAAAAATGGAGCTCTATAGGAGAAAGCCCTGCCTCCAGCTGTTTGCTTAGAAATTCTAGGGACAATTAGGAGGCCTGCGTCTTGTGACCGTAGCGTAGAGATCCCAATCCGCATCACGTGTCGGCTTTCCTATGATCACACAGCCGATTTTTATGGCGGTGCCTCGGAGCATGTAATACCAGGACTTTGATTAGCAATATAGTCAAACTGTTCCCAGGAGGATGCTGGCTGACACCAGTGAGCAGTTTATGGGCAGGCAGCCGTTTTTCCTCAGCATCTTCATTCTGGAACAGACTAAAATGTGTCATGTGCCAGGTTATGAGCCACATTCAAACTCTGTGGTCTGTGTGATTTGCATTCGGTTTGAGGTGGCATACAATGGTGCGAGATTAAACGTTTTGTGCATGGTCATGCTCTGTTGACGCTATGAAAGAAGTCTGTCTCACAATGGCTGTGCCTTGTCACCGTTCATCCTCTCTTGGTAAACATCCATAAAAGGTGTGTGAAGTGTGAGTTAATCTGAAGCCGGCTGTCAGCGTCACCGCCTTATTTGGGGTGGCATCTCATCATCTCGTTAACATCTCGGGTCGCATGGATCCATGCTGCTGACTCCTGGGCGTAGCTAATTATACTGGAGATGTGTTAATGAACACAGTTCCCCCATGCTATGCAGGGGTGAATGGCGACATCATTTTATTTAACCTTTTATTTAACTAGGCAAGTCAGTTAAGAACAAATTCTTTTTTTACAATGACGCCCTACCCCCGCCAAACCCGGACGATGCTGGGCCAATTGTGCGCCGCCCTATGGGACTTCCAATCACGGCCGGATGTGATACAGCCTGGATTCAAACCAGGGACTGTAGTGGCACCTCTTGCACTGAGATGCAGTGCCTTAGACCTCTGCGCCACTTCGGAGCCGGAAATACAGTAATAAAATGCAAGTTCCTCTTCTCAAAATGTGAAATGATTGATGAACTCCGTTGTTATATATTCTCTTGGAATTGATTCGTACTATACAGACGTCGCCTCGTTAACTTGCCATGCAGGCCAATGCATGAATCTTAAATCGGATCCAAATCGCGACATATTTTTGACTCCAACGAGTCAAGTCCTCTGTGTCAGCTGAGATTCTAACAGAGTAACAGGGAATCTGTTAACAGAGCTCAGCCCCTGCTCCTGTTAAGCTCACTAATGCCCCAGGGCACAGGGGTGTTTAATAAAGATCGGGCTTCAGAGAAGCTAATGGGATTCAGACACTTTCTACAGAACGTTGTCTTTAAAAGCACCACACACATCCATTCACACACACCTACCATCTGTTTTCCACAACCCCCTCCGCTTTGTGCCGAGGTTTGCCGCCTTGCGGATACGCCTTTCTGTCTTCACCCCTGGTGGTATGGCGATGGGTGTTGGTGTGGGAGGTAGGTGATTGACAGCACCATCTGTGTGCAATCACCCTTGTTGCTATTTAATAAACTCAACTGAGCACAAACACAGGGGCCACCCCTGCTGTGCTTTTCACTCAGGCCACACAAGCCATTGGGACAACAGTGCGGCCCCATCCCATGCCAATCCCCATCCCATGTCAGGCCCCAGCCCATGCCAGACACTAAGGGCTCAGACACACCAATAGCGTTTACTGACTGAGAGTACTTAGCACCTCTGAACATAATTTGCGAACTGAGTGCGCACCTACTTTACATGTAGAATCATGTGAAAAATGCCTGCTGTCAGATGTCTACAGCGGGTGGTCCCTAAAACACAGCGAGTTGAACGATCAGCATACAAACGCTAGATCCATTCAGTGCAATGTGTACGAGCCTTCAAGTTGCACTGTTGCAGGGGGAACCGATTTAACGAAAAAGAGACCAGGCTTTTGTCACATGCTGTAACTGATACTGGTTAATTGAATTCCATTCTCTTAACCCTGCAAAATGCAAGCCACATTATATATGCACTACACTTCCCTCATCCACCCCACCCCCCGTCTCTGTCTGCTTGTGGTGTTAGTCACAGAGTGGGATCTCTGGGTGGGACAGGACCTGACTGAAGAGCCGGTAATGAGCTGGATGGGGAATCAGGATATAGCTGCGTAGAGCTGCACTGCATCAGTGCTGATATGCGGTGTTAATGAAATTGGACCACACTGGATCGAGGCTGCTGGGATTTCACCCACCCTGCCTGGCAGCCAATCCATTCCTTTGAACCTCCTGAGAGGACCAACGGATGGACAGACGGACAGACAGACCCCTAGACTGTCCATTGTGCGAGGCTGCCGCCTGCCACTGAGTAGGGCTGAGTTGGGTATCAATCTTTGGGAAGGATCAGCAAATGGACATAAGTATTCGGACCTTTTCACTTTTTCCACATTTTATTACGTTACAGCCTTATTTTAAAATGGATTAAATTGTTTTTTTTCTCATCAATCTACACACAATACCCCCATAATGGCAAAGCAAAACAACATTTTTGGCTAGGTGGCCAGCTCTAGGAAGAGTCTTGGTGGTTCCAAACTTCCTCCATTTAAGAATGATGGAGGCCACTGTGTTCTTGGGGATCTTAAATAATGCAGAAATGTTTTGTTACCCTTCCCCAGATCTGTGCGACAGAATCCTGTCTCAGAGCTCTACGGACAATTCCTTCGACCCCATCCACTCTGAGTGTCTTTATGTCCTCAAGATTCTTGACCTTTTGAGAACCACACCACCGATCAAAAATACATGCTTCCCTTAGGGGGGTGGTGTATGTGACAATACATCTACACTGAGTATACAGAACATTAAGAACCAGGTGAAAGCTATGATCCTTTGTTGATGTCACTTGTTAAATCCACTTCAATCAGTGTAGATGAAGGGGAGGAGACAGGATTGTGTACGTGTGCCATTCAGAGGGTGAATGGGCAAGACGGGGGAAAGAAGTGCTGTTGAACTAAGTATGTTCGTAGGTGCCAGGTGCGCCGGTTTGTCTCAAGAACTGCATTCCACAGGGATGCTGGCCCATGTTGACTCCAATGCTTCCCACAGTTGTGTCAAGTTGCAACCTTAAAGGTCCTCAATGACGTCATCATTGCCCTTGATTCTAAGCATTGTTGTGCTGCTACTTTTGTAGACTTGGCCAAAGCTTTTGATACAGTAGACCTTTTCATTATTGTGGGCCAACAATAAAGAGTATTGGTGTCTTTGGTATAGTTTGCTAACTACCTCGAGTGCAGTGTATAAAGTCAGAACATCTGCTGTCTCAGCCACTGCCTGTCACCAAGGGAGTACCCCAAGGCTCAATCCTAGGCCTATTTTGTACACTCAGTGTGTGTGTCTATATGTGTTCAGACTAGGAATCAGACAGGGTTCAGGTCATCACCTCTCAGTTTCACGGTTGACAAGTCATTTTAATGTGTGTGCATGTTTAGCCAACTCCTCTGGTGTGTGGAGGTAAGCTGTTGATGCATTTTGCAGTGAAGGGATCTCTTAAGACGAGTGTAAACATCCTAGAAGGCAGGCTGAGTCAGTCGCGCCCCCCCCCTCCCCCTATTTCCACGATTTTCTTAAACAATGTGACATCTGCCACTTCACTTCCTCCTTTCTATTTTTAAAGCCATTTGTCCACAAGCTGTTGCTGCTAGGCTCAGGTACATGGTTTGTCCTGTAACAACCCCCTGGGAAGAAGTCAGGCTAAAGCCTCCACTTCTTCCCTTTTTAAAAAGCCACAACATTTTCAGGCCTTGGACTTACTTCCTGGACAATGATTTATCCTAGTCCTGGGCTAAGAAGCTATTTCAATGTAGAATCTCTATTGAATATCTCTTCGTCCTGGATTAGTCTTAGTCTTTGTCTGGGAAACTGCCCCTAGATGCAGAAGATCACGAGATGCATTGCTGGTACTCTAAGTGCATAAGGTAACGTGATGACCCTGTACTGAAACCACTTCATTACCAAGACATGTAAACTATTGAGTCAGGAAGTCATCTCATCCATTATTGATGCGTTCAGAGAAGAGACTCTCTTAAGTGGATGTGTCACAGCGATGATATGATTAGGCCTTCTTGTTGGCATATGGGGTTGGCTCAGTCCCAAATTGGAGAAACGAATGTCTTTCTCTCCACTTCAATGTCTGACCAAACCTGGTGGCCGATCTTTTATGATGATTATTTCTCTCAATATTTTCTTGTGGATATCATCGTTGTTTGGCCAAACTTTGTCCTTACTGTCATTTGTTACTGTACAGTGTTATCCATGGCATTATGTGAGACTCATTTTGTGTGGCTTTAGGTCTGTTCTCTCTTCCACTGCATAGATACATCCCAAAGCTAAGCTCTGGTTTTGGGTGTTCCCAAGCAGCATGGCCTCCCTGGCTGAATCCCAATTTGTATTTATTAATTTATTTTATTTAACCTTTATTTAACTAGGGAAGTCAGTTAAAGAACAAATTCCTATTTACAATGACAGCCTACCTTGGCCAAACCCGGACGATGCTGGGCCAATTATGCGCCGCCCTATGGGACTCCCAATTACAGCCGGATGTGACACAGCTTGGATTCGAACTAGGGACTGTGGTGACGTCTCTTGCACTGAGATGCAGTGCCTTAGAGCGCTGCGCCACTCGAGCCCAGTGGCACCATATTCCCTATATAGTGCCCCGGCCAAAAGCACTGCACTACGTAATGAATATGGTGCTATCTTGGACGCAGCCCATCTCTGCTATTCTTACTTCCCATTGCTCAAACCGTCTCGCTACGTGGTTCAACAGCTAATTTAATGGAATTTGAAACAATCCAATGTTTGGCAGAGACAGCGATGAGACAGTCTTTATTGTGCTGACAAGCCATGTCTCCCTCCTTCATAAAATAGGCGGTCAGTCATATTTCCTGGAATTGACAAAGACCGCTGGGTAACAATAGATGTGTTTAGTTAAACAGTTTATTTTTAGTTTTACAGTATGTGATTTTTCCACCTCATGGTGAACTTAGTTAGTGGTTGTAGTGCTAATGTTCTTTGGGATTAGCATATAAATGCTCCTCTTCATGTCTGAAGTAGTTGAAACAATCACCCATCTTAATATTCTAGTGATGCTAGTTAATTGTTGCTGCCATTTACTAGTGTTTCTGGATAGGGGGGTACTGTCACCAGTTCTCCTGTGTGTGTCTGTGTGGTTATACCAAGATGCTCCATTTGATTTATTTTCACAGCGGTTAGAAAAGTTTTTGTCACCTGGAGTGAAAGACAATGGACAACACACAGGTTGCATTTGCTCTTTGTCCTGATGGAGAGAAGATTAATCTGCTGATCTTTTGACCCACATCCCCCTTTCTTCTACCTTGACCTCTTGACCTGCCAAATAAATAGCCAAAGGCCACCCCTTCGGCCAGGCAGCCTCAAACAGATGTCCAGGACCACAATGAGGGGGAGACGAGGGGGAAGCTGCCTCTTTTTAAAACACCATGCTCAATAAAATGTCAGCCAAAGACCTTGTCTCCATTGTATCCTCTAAGTCTGATTTGAATTAGAGCTGGGAGGCAAAATAAGCTACCCTCTGTCCTTATGTAAAAAATCAATGCCGTTTCACCATTGTGGAAACCCTTAATGTCTCCACTGGTTTATGTGGCCACTGCCACCTTTTTCATGAACTCTGTACCCAATCTGGGAGAAGTAGTGGCGGAAAGAGGGACGAGTAGTTTCCCTTGATCTTCCATGGCTTATCACCCACACAATAAAGGGACTTTTGTAGGAAGCATGAGACTGAGGAGAGGGCCGAGGCCTGTCTGGAGGAGGGCTTGGCTGTCTGATCCGGGAGCTCCAGGCTGGTCTTGTGAGCAGCGGGCAGGCCTGAACTCCACTGGACCCTCCCTGGAGGAGGAAACTGGAGATATGGGTTCGGTTCCAGACACGGATGTTCTTTTTGAGAAAGAAAGGCCCATTCAGGAGATCGAGATCTGTGCGCCATGTTCCTCATTGTGTGCCTGCCGCCAGCGGTCCACACATGGAGAAGTGGTTAGAAAGACACGGTCCTCCTTTGGTCTTCACTGAGTTTAAAGAAAAACCTCTCTGTCCTTGGCTCTGCCTGCAGTCTATTTTAGGGTTTCTTGGAGAGGATTTGTCCTCTGTCTGAAATGATGTCCCTATGATAACCACAGAAGAAGTTAGCATTATTACCCCTTTGGCTTTCCTCAAATGTCTAAGGTCATTGGGCATAAATGTGCTTAGATGTCAATGTAATGACCCCTCTGGCTCTCCATACATGTGTTATGTTTGTTAGTGGCTGCACTATTCAGACTGTTTCCAGAATGGATGCACCATATCTCTTAAGGGATGCCCAACCTGAAAGCTTGGTTTCTACTGTATCACCCGGTAGGCTGGGGCATACAAACAAGAACAAAAAATATCTGTGAAAGATCCCCACTGAGTCACCACCTCTGCTGCAGGAAATGCTGAGTTAGACAGGCACCCACACATTTTTCTCTCGCTCAGATTGATTGCTTTATTGGCATGAAATACAATGTGTAGATATTGCCAAAGCAGTATAGGGGTACAGCATTTCAGGAAATACAGTGCAATGTGATAATGAAATACAGTTCATTTCTCTCACGCACACACACTTGAGAATACACACACGCGCATACCCACACAGTCTGTGCTAGAGTCGTGCATCTTGAAAGCGTAGAGGCCTGACGGGTCAAGTGAAGGCCCCCCCCCCCCCATTTAATCTCCTTTGTCCACTTCCTGACCCCCTGCTGTCCCCCCTCTGTCCAGAGCACACTGACTCCCCCCTGATCCTCGGCCCCTGCTCCTCCTGTCCCATATGGCTTCCTTACTGGTGGGTGTAGTGTGGAGCCTCCGGCCCTGACAGATATGGCTGCAATGCGGTTATGATTTTGTTTTGTTTTTGTCATCCACATTTTTGAGGGGGCGTTGTTTTAGTTTTTTGGGTTAGAATGAAATGGAGCATAGTGCAAGTCTCTGTAGGCCTAGGCAACTCATTTTTATAATGGTTGAGTCTGGAGTCTGCAGCAATCCAAAGTTCGTCTATTGAGCTCAGGTTGGTCTAGAAATAGACTGCCTGACACTGTTTTGTTCAGTTCTTTTAGTCATGAGTCACTGTCCCAAGTAGAGCAAATACACTTTTAGCCAAAGTGGACACCCATGAAGAATGGAAAAGGGCTATTGTGTTTTCAAAGTCTTTGAATCATAGGCTATAATAATGCTCATTATAATGCTACATTTTAAGCATGATTCTAAAAACACAATCAGTTGTGTAATCAAAATGATGGCTTGGATTTACATCAAATAAATGCAATATATCAGGATGTGGAGGAAGTCTGAAAGCATAACACTTTATTCTCACCAACACCAAAGACATTTGTATCCATGTTTTGGTGAAAATTGTTTCCTGGCTGTATGGACAAACTGAATAAATACTGGGAAGTTGCGTGTGTGAGTCCTGAGATAGACGCCTCACTTGTATATCTTACTTGTGTGCGTGGAGGAAGCTGCGGTCTTCCCTGGGGTGCTGTGATTTGTTCTGTTTAACGACGTGTCACAGGAGAGGTGATGTATGGTCACCTGGACGTGTGGCGTAGGCATGAGGGGAGTGGAGAGGTCTGAGGCTTCAGACACATACATGTAGACACCCTCAGTGCATAGGAGAGAGCTGACCCACAGAGAAAGGCCTAGACAGACCTGCTCTCTATAGTGGGGAGAAACAAAGGGCTGGATCTGAAATCTGATATCCTCCCTTCCTCCTCTCTCTCACTCATACACGATGTGGGCAGATGCCTTGTGGTTCTCTACTGCTGTGGCCCAAATATTCATAAATGGCTTCTTCTCTTTATCATATCCTGCATGACTTGTGATCCGGCTTACTGTTAAGCGCTTTGGGGCAACTGTTGATTCTACTCAAATGCCTGGATATGTCAACGCAATAATGTGAATAGCCAAAACTAGCATTCGGTTTCACCTACAGGCCTACTGAGTAATCAAAGGAAAAAAGACGAGAAACTTAACAGTTTGAGTATTGAGACACAGGATTGAAGACCCAGAGAGAGAAGGCAAAGTCTTATGCTTTATTGATTTCAAATAATCTTTTGACTCAATTTGTCAAGAGGGTCTTCTATACAAATTGATGGAAAGTGGGGATGGGGGAGACGTATAACATTAGAAAATCCATGTATACAAACAACAGGTGTGTGGTTAAAATAGTCAAACACTTCTTTCCACTGGGCCGTGGGGTGAGACAGGGATGCAGCTTAAGTCCCACCCTCTTCAACGTATATATCAACGAATTGACGAAGGCACTAGAACAGTCTGCAGCACCCAGCCTCACCTTACTAGAATCTGAAGTCAAATGTCTGATTGCTGACGATCTGGTGCTTCTGTCCCCAACCAAGGAGGTCCTACAGAGCACATAGATCTTCTGCACTATATGTACCTCTGCCTAAACATCAGCGCCACAGGTAAAATTCACAGCCTTGTGGAAGATCTTAGAGACAAGGCAAGAAGGGCCTTCTACGCCATCAAAAGGAACATTAAAATTCAATTTACAATTTAGGATCTGGCTAAAAATACTTAAATTAGTTATAGAACCCATTGCACTTTATGGTTGTGAGGTCTGGGGTCAAATTGAGACTGCATGCAGAATTCAGCTAAAATATCCTCCGTATACAACGTATAACACCAAATAATTCATGCAGAGCCGAATTAGGCAAATACCCGCTAATTATCAAAATCCAAAAAAGAGCCGTTAAATTCTACAACCACCTAAAAGGAAGCGATTCCCAAACTTTCATAACAAAGCCGTCACCTACAGCGAGATGAACCTGGAGAAGAGTCCCCTAAGCAAGCTCGTCCTGGAGCTCTGTTCACCAACAGACCCCACAGAGCCCCAGGACAGCAACACAATTAGACCCAAACAAATATGAGAAAATAAAAAGATAATTCTTCCCAATGTGTCAAGTATTTAACAAAGAAACTGAGCAAACTAGAATGCTTTTTGGCCCTAAACAGAGAGTACACAGTGGCAGAATACCTACCTGAATACCTTTGACTATGTACAGACTCCGTGAGCATAGCCTTGCTATTGAGAAAGCCGCCTGGCTCTCGAGAAGACAGGCTATGTACACACTGCCCACACAAGGTGGGAACTGAGCTGCACTTCCTAACCTCCTGCCAAATGTATGACCATATTAGAGACATATTTCCTTCAGATCACAAAGAATTCGAAAACAAATCCAATTTTGATGAACTCTCATGTCTATTGGTTGAAATACCACGGTGTGCAATCACAGCAGCAAGACACGTTGCCACAAGAAAAGGGCAACAGTGAGTGTTATGCGTTATGTTTACTGTTTATTTCACTTGCTTTAGCAAAGTAAACATATATTTCTCATGCCAATAAAGCCCATTGAATTGAGACATTTGCTTTGAAAAAGAGGGTAGGACCGGTGTGCTGAACAGCCCCTAAGGGCCAGTCACAGGAGGGGACAACAGGATGTGACCCTCTGTCACTACCTCCATATTGTTTTCCGCTGTAATTACCTGGGAACGTGGGCTTTGAGGAGTCCTCCTCAGATCTGGCCCCAGATTAATGCTCTGCGATTGGGGTGGGGGGGGTGATCTCATTAGCCTCCCATGGCCTCTGGTGCCCTGTGGGAACAGGGTATTTCGTATTTGTACACTTTCTCATTCTCTACAGCTTAGCTTTCACTACAGATGCCCGCTGAAAAATCAATACATGCTGGGAGACTGAGGGGGGGGAGTGAGACTGAGCTAGCCGCAGGCTGCAAGGTGGGGTTGGGGCCCTCCTAAAATGGTTGAAACCTGAGTGAAGGGGAAAGCAATATCATGTGGACCAAACCTATAAAGACTTGAGTCACAGTTTGACTTTCAGGAGCAAAAATGTAAACTACACAGATTATTTTTTTAAATTGTATTTATTTTTTTAACAGGAGTTAGGGCCCAGATTCTTGTTACCTAATTTGAACAAGCAAAGCATTGATAGATCGATTTACCTCATGGCAAGAGTGACTACAGTGGAGGTTTTGCTAAAGGCAGTGACCCTCTACAGCGTTGTCACTCTCCTCAGCACCCAGTAAACATGTAATTAACCTACCTCTTCCCTAAACCGCCCAACCCCTCCATTGTCAGGTACAGGATCCTCCCACACTCCCGCCTCGTCTCCAAGCCCAATGTCATTCTGCCATCACTCAATAGATTTGGGTATGAGGGATGTGTGAGGAAATGTTTATCCATGATGCCGCAGGGTAAAACCACAAATGCAACCAATCACCATCAGCGTTCTTCAAACAGGGGATATCTTCGCGCCCAAATAGCGATAGCATGTCATCGCCAGTATATTGTTGACACAATGTTTTTGAGCCCTGGGAATGTGAAGTCCTCCTGATTTAATAGTGCTGCACTCTTTTTCTTTTTTTCTTTTTGAGGTGTCAGTTTAGTTTGGTGAGGTGGAGTTCTCGTACTTAGTATATTGTCAGTATAGACTCGTGTTGCACCAGTCTGGGTGGGGGCCGCTGAGGCTGCTGCAGCCTGCATGCGTAATGATGGGAGGGTGTGTACATCACTCTCTCCCTCTCTCTCTCTCTGCAGTGTCAGAATGCTGACGAATCCCAACAGCCTGAGTCATTAGCAGATAGGCCTGAAAAACAGCCATTAAAAAGACATGTGCATCTCTGGTCAGAAACTCTAAAGTGTGTGCCTATCTGCATAATTATGTCTCTTTTCAGTTGGGATTAGGCTGTCGCTTTGAAGACGGGCTCTTGGCAAAACGTCATGAACACATGCTCCACAAGTGTCTGAAGTGTTGACGATAATAAGGGGAATTGTGGAAGTGTTGTGCGCCTACAATGGTTTTCGGCAAGAAGGAAGTGATGCAATTGAATTGGGCATTGCCTGATGCGTTCGGACATCCTACGTTGCCTCATTCTCCAGTTTCATAGCATATTTTCATTTACCTTTTACGATCACCATCCACAAACTGATCTCGAGTCAGTGAGGTAACAGTTCAACCCCGTTGTGGAGAGTCATCCTTTGTAGGATATATCCTTCTCTCTAGGTTCCTGTGAGAGCATGTTGCTATTAAGGATGGGGGTTTGAAATCATTTCACTATTCGAATAGTAGCATGAATGTTTGTCAGATATCCGGATATTCTAAATACGTGTTTTATTATTTTAACCTGAGCATTGCTGTGCGAGGGAGAGAGGCTGGCGTTCTACTGCTGAAGCTGCGGAGGGAACGGTTTGTATGAGCGAGAATTGTGCAGACTGAGTGAGAGGGCAAGAAGGCAACGCAACCCGACTACAGCCAAGTCTCGCTAACTTGTAGCATCCATAATGTTATTTATCATTCCAAGTAACAGTGCCGGTCTTGACTGGAGTAGCCTAATCTAGCCAGATATAGCTCATTTGAGGCTACATGCTATGCTTTCTCCCCAACCACATTCAGATAAAATAACAGCCTACCTGTTGGTTGCATGTTGTAGCCTACTCCTCATTTCGCTAACTTTTATTTCATAATTATATTCCATGTTGCGTTGCATTGCATTGCATTGGTGGACTCTCACTCCACTTGCTACACATTGAGCCTCTGCCGCTTTGATTGGCCATCATAAACAACAAGCGTGAAGGCTACCGCTTGTCTACCGGCCTTTTTAAACGTTTGTTTTATTAACTTCATTTGAAATGTCATGGTAAATCTTGTATGTAACAATGTCACATGGTTATTTTAATGTAGGAAAAGCCTTTTGTGTTAAAATGGGACTAATTGTTTTTCTCTCGCAAAAGTGAATACTCAGAATATTCAAATATCCGAATGGACGTTAGTATTCGAATACTTGTGTAATAACCGTACACGACCCTACTTGCTATGTATTGAGATATCGCTGGCCCGTAAGCCCCAGCCAGAGCCTGTCTTCATTCTGCTGACCCACTGTGTCTCGGGGCCTTGGCTCAGACCCATTCTCACATTCTCCTTGTGACTGACCAGCTGTCCAGATATAACTTGCTCTGCTGCCTCCACTTTGTCCTCTATTGTAGGGAGTTGTGGTCATTGGCTGTGCTTAGAAGGGAGTTTGTTTGATGGTGACAATAGCTATTTACCGATTTCTGCACTACATCCGTGCAAGCCAATGCATGCTAGCAGCATGAAATAAGAATGTACTACTGTACTAATGGCAGTACGATGTGAAGAAACTGCTTCTCCAATAAAAATCCCTGATCACACTTTTAGGTGATGGCATGGTCATGTTGGCTGGCATACTCGTGAGCAGAAACACGTCATTGGGTCAAACAGTTGTGTCGCGCTGAACTGCGCATGTGCAGGCCGTTAAATGAAAGGCTCTCCTTCGATATATTGGATGTTTTTGACAAATGAAAATGTCACTTTCACAAGGTTGTAGTAATGGCAGGTTCAGCTACTTAAGGCATTGGCTCAAATCTAGGTTTGCCTTTAACAACCTAAGGACACATTTTTCACTTCTCCCATTTGCTTGCCAAACACGGTCTGGTCTGTCGAGTGCTTTGTGACGAGTTCCCAGAAGTACCGTGATTATGGGTTAACTTGTCAATTCTCCCTGTGGGAATTCCAGGAAGGAATGGAACCGTTGGTCTCTCGATTTTCTGACTTGTCTGGCGCAGGCACACATTGGCTTGCATGGATATAGCACAATAATGAACAAGGCTATTACATATAGCACAAAGGAATAACTCAGGAAACCAGATATAAGATTGGTCTGAAACTCATTGTATAAGGGTGGCATCCTAAGGTGTTTCTGTGGTGAAACAGGTCCTGGCTGCCGACACACTCCTCCAAGCCTCTGAATAGAGATGCTGCTGCTTCACGTTCTTTGCAGTCAAGATGTATACACGGGGCTAAAGCTTCCATCTACTGACATACAAGTTATCTCAGCTGTCACAACTCCAGGCACGAGGCGGGAAAAGATGGCTGCTCTTCCTCAGAAGAGCTCACTGGCTGTTAAGACTGTCAAGAGAACCGTCTTCAAGCAGTACACACGTCGGAGGGCTGTCTGGCTGCAGTGAAGATGCTCTACGCTGTTGAAGTTGATGTTTTTGTCCACTTGCCTGTGGCTGGTGTTTTTCCTTGGGATGGTTGGGGATAGATGAACTGAGCAGGGTGATGAGCACTTTGGGAGCATGAGGATCTCTTTCTGCCTCGGCTCTCAGGATAGTAAATGTGTTTATCTGCTGCCTGTCTAGTTAGAGAGACTGCAGACTGTTAGTAAGTCTGTCTAGATGCTCATGCTGTTGTTCTGAGATGAGCAGTGAGCATTCCTAAACAGTTTTATGTTACAGCCTATGATATGGAGTTATTACATTTATAGTGCACTCCAGTGATTTAAACTTTTTAAACAATGTGGTTATCAGGGTCATTTCTTTCATACTCAAGTGCTCACCACCATCGAGCTGAAGGCCTAAGAGCGTGTCCTGTTTAGTCTTAATACCGTAACTTACTTATGCCAATATTTCAATATATAGGCTACTGAATCAATCAATCATTCATTTGTTCATGACATCACACAGCGCAGTAGACATTCATGCTTTTGAAATGCAATCCAGCATTTAAGTTTTAAACTAAAATAACAAAATGAGCTTTGTCAATTTTAAAGTAGCATCAAATTGATCCGAAATACAGTCTAGACATTGCTAATTTTAAGGCCTCTGTATCTCAAACTAGACACTAGTGTACTTGTCCTCTTGCTCAGTTGTGCACCGGGACCTCCCACTCTTTCTATTCTGGTTAGAGCCAGTGTGCGCAGTTCTGTGAAAGGAGTAGTACACAGCGTTGTACGAGATCTTCAGTTTCTTAGCAATTTCTCGCATGGAATAGCATTCATTTCTCAGAACAAGAATAGACTGAGTTTCAGAAGAAAGTCTTTGTTTCTGGCCATTTTGAGCTTTTAATCGAACCCACAAATGCTGATGCTCCAGATACTCAACTAGTCTAAAGAAAGATTTTATAGTTTTATTGCTTCTTTAATCAGAACAACAGTATTCAGCTGTGCTAACATAATTGTAAAAGGGTTTTCTAATGATCAATTAGCCTTTTTAAAATGATACACTTGGATTAGCTAACACAACGTGCCATTGGAACACAGGCCTGATGGTTGCTGATAATGGGCCTCTGTACGCCTATGTAGATATCCCATAAACAATCTGCTGTTCCCAGCTACACTAGTCATTTACAACGTTAACAATGTCTACACTGTATTTCTGATCAATTTGATGTTATTTTAATGGATTTTTTGTTGTTGCTTTGCTTCCAAAAACAAGGACATTCCTAAGTGACCCCAAACTTTTGAACGGTAGTGTGTGTATATATAATTATTTCCAGTCAGAAACAAGAAACTAAATGGCTGAAATTATGTTGCAGCATCAGCATGGACAGCGCAATAAACATTTGCTGTGCTGTGGTGCCTTTTCTTTGCAGTAGGGAGGAGAGCGAGACAATGTGTGCCAGTCACACAGGCACTCGCTGTCTTTTTTTAACAGTGTGACCATCGGGCTCTTTCTTGAGTCGTGTGTGTGTGTGTCTTAATTATTTAATCAAACAGTGGGCTTAAAGCATCAGACAAGCTCGGTGCATATGTTGTTGATTTTATTCAAACACATGGGGTGTATCTGTATGGAAAATAAGTTTAAACATTTCGACCTGTCCATTGGTCTAAAGAACAGGAGGACTCTCGGTCGACCAAGATTATTTTTTTTGTTGAAGTTTGAACAGGTCAGGTAAAAACCTACCCAATTATGGTCTCCCCATCAAACCACGGAGGCTGCCGTCTGGAAATAGCATCTCCAGTCCATCAGTAGAAATAGGCAGAGTTGAGGCAGAGTTCATCAGCAACACATGGAATGAAAAGGGTGTTGTTATTATTGGATATTTATGCTGTACCTTATTATTATTAATCACTTCATGGTGGATGTGTTGAGTGCCAGGTATCTCTGCGTCTCATGTATCTGTGAACACATACACACAGTCACGGTTCTATTGCCAATAGCAGTTCGGGATAGTATATGTTTGTGTGTCAGAATCCACCTATGTTGAAGTTTGAACAAGTCAGACTAAACCTACCTAATTCTGTTCTCATCGACGACCATTGGTGAGTAGGCAAGAGGTGAGGCTGGTGGGGAGGTCTTTGCCAGAGTCCGCTTGATGAGCATAGCAGTATAGATCAGCTCCTGGCCTCTCATCAAAGATACTGGTGTGCACACAGGCAGAGCAATGACGTGGAACGAAGAAGCAATGAAGTGGGTTACCATCTGTATTTGTACAAATGATGAGCCTGTTAAAGCTGTTGCCGTTGACAGGTGTGGGTTGCTGGCCAGATACTTTTCAATATGTTCCATTCATAGGAATGCTCACAGCAAGGGCATGTCTGCATAATGATGATGAGGGCCCTCTTGCTGGCCATCTCTATGCCCAGTTTGAAGCCGAACATGCAGCATCTCGAGCAACTGTAGCAGGCAATCTTATGAGCTGGTGTTGACTGGTAGGGCCTGTGACAGGGTGATATAATAGACAGCCAAGTGGTAAATTGCACTTCACAACCAAAATAATTAGTAGTAAACAACTTTGCCATATTAGGTTGTTGTCAAATTTATTTAGAGAGATGGCATTAGCTGTTACTAGCAAAGTTTGTCAAAAATAGCAAGCAGTGTGGTCCCCTCAATCTTAGTTAGATGGCTAAAGTTATACTGCATCTAAAGTCAATCTGGCGACATCACAATCAGGACAAAAGGTTTTCCTACGAATTATTTACTTTCATTTGAAATGTTGTCTTTCCAAGCCAAATCCACATTGCATTGAGGTATTCTAATGATAGCTAGCCAGCCAGCCAGTTAGTTGGTAGCTACAGTATCTAGTGAACGTTGGCTATGCTAGCGACGATAATGATCAAAATTATATATGACTAACTAGAGGCATAACCAACAGTCTATGGTCTAGCTACTGGTATACTCACAACCACTGGGTACCAATGAACTCCGACCACCTATTCCGCATGATGGGGTCCTTCCGCTGGGCATGCAAACCATAGTTGTTGGTGGTGCAGCCTGCTGGAATCATGCATTGCATGGTCAACCCGTAAAGGTCTTTTCACTCTCAAACGGCTGTGCTCCTTTGAATGCGTTGACAGAACAGAGCTTCATTCAATGATAGGAAGTGAAGTGCGTGTAGGGGCTTGGCAAAAGGGAGCATGATTTGTTGACATAATTGTAATCCCAACCTTCATTTCCTCGTCGTGACACACGAAGGTTTCAATCTCTGTTTGTAGACCAAATGGATGCAATAAAAATAGATGAATCCAATGGTACAAACCATAATTCTATAGTTCAATCACACAATGTCTTTTAAAAGGGGATAGAAGTCTGAAACTGACCGGTGATGTGGTGGGACTCATTGGGTTAATATATCCTAGACATTCTCAGCATGCTAGGACACATGGGCACAGTGTGTTACCTAGTGTGGCTAATGTGAAAATACATTCAGAAGAAATCAGTACTGCCACTGTTCAGACACAGGGATTTGTCAAATTTATTCTTAGACAAGAGCCAAGTATTCATACCCCTTGACTTATTCCACATTTTGTTTCAACCTGAATTCAAAATGGATTTAGTTTGTTTTTAGAAATGTTTGCAAATGTATTAAATGACATACAGAAATATGTTGGTTACATAAGTATTTACTCCCCAGAGTGTAAGAGCACCTTTGGTGGAGATGTAAAGCTTTGAGTTGTCTTGGGTATGTCTGTATCAGCTTTGCAAATTTGGGGATACACATATTTAGCAGATGTTATTGCGGGTGTAGAGAAATGTGTTCCTAGTAATAACTAAATACACACAACTCAAAATAAAATAATGGAATTAAGAAATAATAGGATGAGCAATGTTGGAGTATAAATGTATACAGTACCAGTCAAAAGTTTGGACACACCTACTCATTCAAGGGTTTTTCTTTATTTTTACAGTTTTCTACATTGTAGAATAATGGTGAAGACATCAAACTATGAAATAACCCATATGGAATCATGTAGTAACCAAACATTTTAACCATATTTGGTAAAAGACTAAGTCCATATTATGGCAAGAACAGCTCAAATAAGGAAAGAGAAACAACAGTCCATCATTTACTTTAAGACATGGTCAGAGAATATGGAACATTTCAAGAACTTTAGATTCTTCAAAGTAGCCATCCTTTGCCTTGATGACAGCTTTGCACACTCTTGGAATTCTCTCAACCAGCTTCATGAGGAATGTTTTTCCAACAGTCTTGAAGGAGTTCCCACATATGCTAAGCAATTGTTGGCTGCTTTTCTTTCACTCGGTCCAAAGCATCCCAAACCATCTCAATTGGGTTGAGGTTGGATGATTGTGGAGGCCAGGTCATCTGATGCAGCACTCTCCTTCTTGATCAAATAGCCCTTACACAGCCTGGAGGTGTGTTTTGGGCCATTGTCCTGTTGAAAAACAAATGATAGTCCCACTAAGCGCAAACCAGATGGGATAGCGTATCGCTGCAGAATGTTGTGGTAGCCATGCTGGTTAAGAGGACCAAAAAGCCAATACCGATTTAATCAGACTATTTTTTTTTTTCATTTATTTAGTATTTAATTTTTTTATAGATATTTGTAATAACGACAATTACAACAATACTGAATGAACACTTTTTATTTTAACTTAAAATAATACTTAAATAAAATCTATTTAGTCTCAAATAATAAAACATGCTCAATTTGGTTTAAATAATGCAAAAACACAGTGTTGGAGAATAAAGTAAAAGTGCAATATTTTCCATGTAAAAAAGCTAATGTATAAGTTCCTTGCTCAGAACATATGAAAGCTGGTGGTTCAATTTTCCCAGTTATTCAATATTCCCAGTTAAGAAGTTTTAGGTTATAGTTATTATAGGAATTATGACGCGTCAACTTTCTCTCTATACCATTTGTATTTCACATACCTTTGACTATTGGATGTTCTAAAAGGCACTTAAGTATTGCCAGCCTAATCTCAGAAGTTGTTAGGCTTGAAGTCATGAACAGCGCTGTGCTTCAAGCATTGCTATAAAAGCTGCTGGCAAACGCATTAAAGTTTGAATGAATGCTTACGAGCCTACTGAGTGAGCCTATTTCAGTGAAATACGGAACCGTTCTGTATTTGATCGAACGGGTGGCAACCCTAAGTCTAAATATTGCTGTTTACATTGCACAACCTTCAATGTTATGTCATAATTGGGGCCCCACAAGGGTGCGTTCTGAGCCCTCTCCTGTACTCCCTGTTCACCCACGACTGCGTGGCCACGCACGCCTCCAACTCAATCATCAAGTTTGCGGACGACACAACAGTGGTAGGCTTGATTACCAACAACGACGAGATGGCCTACAGGGAGGAGGTGAGGGCCCTCGGAGTGTGGTGTCAGGAAAATAACCTCACACTCAACGTCAACAAAACTAAGGAGATGATTGTGGACTTCAGGAAACAGCAGAGGGAACACCCCCCTATCCACATCGATGGAACAGTAGTGGAGAGGGTAGCAAGTTTTAAGTTCCTCGGCATACACATCACAGACAAACTGAATTGGTCCACTCACACAGACCGCATCGTGAAGAAGGCGCAGCAGCGCCTCTTCAACCTCAGGAGGCTGAAGAAATTCGGCTTGTCACCAAAAGCACTCACAAACTTCTACAGATGCACAATCGAGAGCATCCTGGCGGGCTGTATCACCGCCTGGTATGGCAACTGCACCGCCCTCAACCGTAAGGCTCTCCAGAGGGTAGTGAGGTCTGCACAACGCATAACCGGGGGCAAACTACCTGCCCTCCAGGACACCTATACCACCCGATGCTACAGGAAGGCCATAAAGATCATCAAGGACATCAACCACCCGAGCCACTGCCTGTTAACCCCGCTGTCATCCAGAAGGCGAGCTCAGTACAGGTGCATCAAAGCTGGGACCGAGAGACTGAAAAACAGCTTCTATCTCAAGGCCATCGGACTGTTAAACAGCCACCACTAACATTGAGTGGCTGCTGCCAACACACTGCCAATGACACTGACTCAACTCCAGCCACTTTAATAATGGGAATTGATGGGAAATGATGTAAATATATCACTAGCCACTTTAAACAATGCTACCTTATATAATGTTACTTACCCTACATTATTCATCTCATATGCATACGTATATACTGTACTCTATATCATCGACTACATCCTTATGTAATACATGTATCACTAGCCACTTTAACTATGCCACTTTGTTTACATACTCATCTCATATGTTATACTGTACTCGATATCATCTACTGTATCTTGCCTATGCTGCTCTGTACCATCACTCATTCATATATCCTTATGTACATATTCTTTATCCCCTTACACTGTGTATAAGACAGTCGTTCGCAATGAACCAGGAGGCCCAAACTGTTGCATATACCCTGACTATGCGTGCAATGAACGCAAGAGAAGTGACACAATTTCCCTAGTTAATATTGCCTGCTAACATGAATTTCTTTTAACTAAATATACAGGTTTAAAAATATATATACTTCTGTGTATTGATTTTAAGAAAAGTATTGATGTTTATGGGTAGGTACATTCGTGCAACGGTTGTGCTTTTGTTATATCACCAGTTTGGCGAGGTAGGCTGTGAATCGATGATTAATTAACACGCAGCGCATTGATTATATGCAACGCAGGACAAGCTAGTTAACTATTGTTATAACTTGAAATCGATTGTTATAACTTGAAATCAGCCCTAATTAATCGGCCAAGCCGATATATCGGTCAACCTCTAGTCACAACTTTTGACTGGTACTGTATGCATGTATAGTTGAAGTCGGAAGTTGACATACACTTAGGTTGGAGTCATTAAAACTCATTTTTCAACCACTCCATCAATTTCTTGTTAACAAACTATAGTTTTGGAAAGTCGGTTAGGACATCTACTTTGTGCACAACAAGTATTTTTTTTCCAACAATTGTTTACAGACAGATTATTTCACTTATAATTCACTGTATCACAATTCCAGTGGGTCAGAAGTTAACATACACTAAGTTGACTGTGCCTTTAAACAGCTTGGAGAATTCCAGAAAACGATGTCATGGCTTTAGAAGCTTCTGATAGGCTATTTGACATCATTTGAGTCAATTGGAGGTGTACCTGTGGATGTATTTCAAGGCCTACCTTCAAATTCAGTGCCTATTTGCTTGTCATCATAGGAAAATCAAAAGAAATCAGCCAAGACTCCAAAAAAAGTCTGGTTCATCCTTGGGAGCTATTTCCAAACTCCTGAAGGTACCACATTCATCTGTACAAACAATAGTACGCAAGTATAAACACCATGGGACCACGCAGCCGTCATACCGCTCAAGGTAGGCCTTGAAATACATCCACAGAACCGCTCTTCTTGAAGTTCTTGATGATCCGATAAATGGTTGATTTAGGTGCAATCTTACTGGCAGCAATATCCTTGCCTGTGAAGCCCTTTTTGTGCAAAGCAATGATGACGGCACGTGTTTCCTTGCAGGTAACCATGGTTGACAGAGGAAGAACAATGATTCCAAGCACCACTCTCCTTTTGAAGCTTCCAGTCTGTTATTTGAACTCAATCAGCATGACAGAGTGATTTCCAGCTTTGTCCTCATCAACACTCACACCTGTGTTAACGAGAGAATCACTGACATAATGTCAACTGGTCTTTTTGTGGCAGGGCTAAAATGCAGTGGAAATGGTTTTTTGTGGATTCAGTTATTTGCATGGCAAAGAGGGACTTTGCAAATAATTGCAATTCATCTGACTACACTTCATAACATTCTGGAGTATATGCAAATTGACATCATACAAACTGAGGCAGCAGACTTTGAAAATTTATATTTGTGTCATTCTCAACTTTTGGCCACGACTGTTGTCGTTTGCAAACTTGATGATTGAGTTGGAGGCGTGCGTGACCACACAGTCATGGGTGAACATCGAGTATAGGAGGGGGCTGAGCACTCACACTTGTGGGTTCCCTGTCTTGAGGATCAGCATAGTTGAGGTGTTGCCTACCTTCACCACCTGGGGGTGGCCCATCAGGAAGTTCAGGACCCAGTTGTACTTGGTGAGGTTCAGACCCAGGGACCTGAGCTTAATAATGAGCTTGGAGGGTACTATGGTGTTGAAGGCTGAGCTGTAGTTAATGAACAGTATTCTTACATAGGTATTCCTCTTGTCCAGATGGGATAGGGCAGTGCGATGGCGATTCCATCATCCATGGATCTCTTGGGGCAGTATGCAAGTTGCAGTGGGTCCCGAAGGGAGGGCAGGGGAAGGCCTTGTAGCCATCCCGGAAAGGACAGTAACAATGGTTGAGAGTTTTTGAAGTGCGAGTTCTACAGGCA
Organism: Oncorhynchus kisutch; assembly: GCF_002021735.2. NCBI lineage: Eukaryota > Metazoa > Chordata > Actinopteri > Salmoniformes > Salmonidae > Oncorhynchus > Oncorhynchus kisutch. The sequence continues at coordinate 41,563,929 of NC_034177.2, forward strand.
ATGTGTTGATAGAACTTCAGTAACGTTTTCCTCAGATTTGCTTTGTTAAAGTCCCCAGCTACAATAAATGCTTCCTCAGGATAGGCAGTTTCCAGGGGGAATATACACGATGAACAAAGGGAATTCTCTCGGGAGGTAATGAGGTCGGCATTTGATTTGAGGTTTTCTAGGTGGGGTGAACAAAAGGATTTGAGTTCCTATACGTTACCACAATCACACCATATGTAGTTAATCATGAAACATACACCTTCGCCTTTCTTCTCCCTGGAGAGTTCTTTATTTCTATCTGCATGATGTACTGAGAACCCATGTGGCTGTATGGGCGGCGACAGTATATCCGGAGTGAGCCATGATTCCGTGAAACAGAGTTACGTTCCCTGATGTCTCTCTGGAAGGAGATCCTCGCCCTGAGCTCATCCTGCGTTGCTTTAGCTGCGTGCTTGGGGTCATTGTCCAGTTAGACTGGGACGAAGATTTACATTCCAAGTTCGTTTACTCAGGTTCTCTTCAAGGATAAGCCTGAATTTGACTCTATTCCTAGTTCCCTCTATCCTTACCAGTCTCCCAGTTACCACTACTGAAAAGCATCCCATATCATTATGCTGCCACCTCTAGGGCTGTTGCTGTTACTGTATTACTGCCACACGGCAGTCATGTGTCATGATGCCAGTCAAATTCCACGTGACCGTTGAGTCATGGTAATCTCCTCTTATGCACTCTGGACATGCGTTGGTACTACCAACTTGCCAACTACCATCGGTTTGCTAATGTTCTGGTACTCCGCGTTCTATTGTCCTTCCAACCATTCTGGCATCTAACCACTCTGACATAAATGCAATTGAAAATCACATCAAACACTTTATCAAAACAAACTCCCCTCACTGTGATCAATCAATTTGAAGAAAGAAGTTCAACAACTTGAGTGGAAAACATGGTCGTTGGGGATGTTGTTTCAAAGCCAAACACACACCTTTCTAAGGTGACGATTCGATTAATTCAAAACACCCATACAGCATATTTGAACTTATTAGAGCTTATGCATGCGCATTGGCCTATATTTGAGCCCCCCCCCCAAATTCAAATAATGATTGTGCCATTATAAGACACAGCCTACTGCATATATTACGCACAGCAGAAACACATTTACAAAAAATTGGTACATAATTGATCTAGTCTATACTCCAAAATTAAACTAATTCTAGTAATAGCCTTTGAGTTCGGACTGTGTTATTATGCATATTGGATTGACTTGTTACTGTATGCTATGCTCCAAACTGGGAGAGAACATATAGGTGATGCTGTTGGTTCATTGATTGTGCAGGGCAGCTTACAGATCCTACAATTATAGTGAATTTGTATTTGATGTTGAATAGCCTAGTAATTGTGCAGTTTTTATATTTTCATAATTGATAGGCTGACACATTACCTTTAACTACAGAATATCTCACCACTGTGTATTTCCATCTCCTTCATTCCATTCTCAAGCGTGCAGAAACAGGGGCTTTCAACAGTTTAATTTAAATATGTTTTGTTGTGAAATAATTTTACTATCGATGTTCCCGAACAGATTTCACAAATTGAGCTCTGGATAGCTGCAATAACAGGGTTGGAGAGCCCATGGCATGCATAGTTTGGGTGGATTATCTGTGATTGACACGTGAAATATGTGTGTTCTTTATAAGCCAAGTCATTTCTATATGCAATCCTGTGTGAAAGCAGAGTTTTGATGGTTGCCACTCAGCTCCTCTTATATTTCTCAGCTTCTTATATAAAGCACATGCTCTGCTATAATACCAGAGTAGCCTACCCTAACAACATCTCCTATACACTTCCTGATGAACCAGAGTAGCCTACCCTAACAACATCTCCTATACACTTCCTGATGAACCAGAGTAGCCTACCCTAACATCTCCTATACACTTCCTGATGAACCAGAGTAGCCTACCCTAACAACATCTCCTATACACTTCCTGATGAACCAGAGTAGCCTACCCCACATTATATATTTTTCCCCCTGCCACTGTTCTTAGTAAAGACAAGATTACATTGAGACTAGTCTGATGGGTGAAAATATGATCACTTGATGAGAGAGCAGTGTGTGCAGCCTGAGGCAAGAACCGAGAGCAAGCTTCTTTTTTTAACTTTCTCAAATCATCAATTGCCTAGTCGCATCGTTCAGCCCATATATGTTTTGATTTCTAAGTAATTCTAAGATTTGTATCATTCACAACTAAAGTTGCCAAATAACTCTAAATCTAGCATATAGGACCTGTTTCAAATGACCACTTTTATGCTCAACATAGCCACTTCATATGAGCACTCGCTCCGGAATATCCTTTCTATTTTATTCAGCTAAGTGCAAATATATTTTTCTTACTATAAAATAATGGCACGGGACTTGTAAGCATATCTTGTCTGCTAAATGAACTAGCCTACAACCTATGGCATGGCGAATAGCCAGATAGCATACAGTAGGCCGACTCATGTTCTGTTCTTCCGAAATACATTTTATTCATATCATAATGTTTCGTTAGACCTGCCTGAAGTAAATAATGGATTTATTGTGATGGTGTATTTTAAATGGATTTATTCAAATGTCATGTTTCACGGTCGGTATGGTGTTAGACGGGTGATGAGCTGTGCTTGGTTTTCTCCAGACATAGCGCTTTGCATTCAGACCAAAGAGTTACATTTTTGTCTTGTCAGACCACATAATCTTTTGTCTTATGCTCGGTCTTTCACATGCCTTTTTGCAAACTCCAGGCGCACTGTCGTGCCTTTTTTCTCAGGAGTGGCTTCTGTCTGGCCACTCTCCCATAAGTGCTGTAGATACTGTTGTCCTTCTGGCAGGTTCTCCCATCGCAGCCAAGGAACTCTGTAGTTCTGTCCAAGTGGTCATTGGGTTCTTGGACAAGGTTGCTCAGTTTGGTCAGACAGCCAGCTCTAGGCGGAGTCTGGGTAGTTCCATATGTTTTCCATTTCCTAATAATAGAGACCACTGTGCTCTTGGAGACTTCCAACACTCTGGAAATTGTTTTATACACTTCCCCAGATATATTCCTCATCACAATTCTATCTCGGACATCTACCGACAGTTCCTTGGACTTAATGTGTGATCTTTTATATAGACAGGTGTGTTTCTTTCTAAATCATGTGCAAACAGTTGAATTGGCTACAGGTGGACTCCAATCAAGTTGTAGTGACATCTGAAGGATGATCAGGAAATTGGATGCACCTGAGCTCAATTTGGAGTGTCATAGCAAAGGGGTGTGAATACTTATGTAAATGAGATTTCTGTATTTAATTTTCTATACATTTGAAAAAAATAAATCGGGCCGTTTTCAATTCTTCATCATGGTGTATTATGTGTAGATCGGAGGACTTTTTTAAATTGAATCAATTTTGAATTCAGGCTGTAACACAACAAAATGTAGAATAAGTCAAGGGGTAGGAATACTTTCTGAAGGCACTGTATGTCCATGTGTGCGTGCCTGATTGTGTGTTTGAAAGAGAGAACTGTGTGTGTGTGAGGCAGTGTCTTTTTTCTTTCTGAGCGTGTGAGAGTGCATGTGAGCGATGAATGTCCAGCTGTGCTTTGACTCTGTCCACCAGCCAGCTGCTTCTTGAAGATACGTTTATTCCCCAATCTGAGCTGTTTCTCAAAAGAAGCCCCTTTTCCCGTTTTAAAAACTCAAGATAAAAACAAAACCTGGATAAACATTGGACAGTCCTCTTCGCTGTCGGTTCTTTTTTTGTTTTCTGTTGTCATTCAAAGGATAGCTTTGTTTCTAATTGTATAGATGGGGTTTGGGGATGTGGTGTGGGGGGTAATGCTGTGCAAAGACCTTGATTTTTAAGTGGGAGACTGTAACAAGAGGAGGATAGGAAAGAATCCCCTGATTTCTGGCCAGGATAAGTGAAAGGAAGAAAGGCTTTTGTGTACGGTCCAGAAAAGAGAATTGTTCATGGACCTTGTCATCAACATGCACATGCTTTTTTTTGTTACTTTCCATACCATCCACTTCACCTGATGCCTATACAATGAAAAGGGTATTATGGTGTGTTAAACCCAGATTGCATGCAACCCCTAGAGGTGTACACATACATGATCCCCATGTCTCTCCAACTATTCTCTCTCACATACCTCCTTCATAGCTCCAGGTCAAAAAGTATTAGTCCATATACAAGAGATGGGGAAATAGGAGGCCCTGATCACTACTGGAGCTTAGCTTCTCATCTGGTCTCCCAACCATCCCGTGTCCTGGTCTAGGCTTTCATGGTGGTTCCCCTGTTATTACTCTGAACCAGGCCCCCCACCCCCCCACGCATGTCAGCGCCTCTGGAGCTACAGGCTGGGTCTTGAATGGAAGCGCTGTTCCTCTCTAGTTACCCTCCCTCCAACCGGCTCAACTCTATCAAAGGCGGGCTAAACCACACATTCTGCGAGGTGCCATCTTTTGTGGTCGATCGAGGAAGAGGGAGGGAGGGGCGGAGAGAAGGGCGGTCAGGAATGGAGAAAGAACACATGAGTGGAAGATGTTTTTCTTTTGCTGTTTAGAGGATACAGTCATACAAATCACTAAGTAATGGGTAATGTTTCCCATGTGGCTTTTTCTGCCAGTTTCAAGTCATATATGCTCTCATCTGACATTTACCTCAATACACTCCTCAGCTCTCTGCAGTTTGAGGTCTGTAGTCTCTCGGGTCGGTCTCTCTGGCAGCAGACATTGTGTGTTCCCTTTCCCGAGGAGATGTCATACACCAGTCAGCTGCATGGCGGAGAGACTAGAGGATGATTAGAGGGGGGATCATCTGGGGAAATCTCTGCCTGCTGTCCACAATAAGAGCACAAGAAATGTGGTCGTCTGCGGTTGGGTTTGACATGGTGAAATGTGCTTAACTTGAGGGTCCGTACACACTGCTCGTGGTAAAGAAAAACTATGCCAGAAAGGAAGTAGTTGGTTCTAGTCGACACTTCTAGTCATGTGTGTATGGACCCTTATGCTCCACAGAGTTCTTATGCAACTTTGAAAAGTGGACTAAGCCTCTTACCTTAGTCAATAAATAGGCGTGTGTAATTTAACATGATCCTAGCCAACTAAGACTTATAGTATGTTTTTAGCACTAGCAGGCATGGTGTCAATCACACGGTCTGAGGGTATTACCGTATTACATCATGGACTTAGCGATTTACCACCCTGACAGTACTTCGTGCTGCTACTCACCGAATCGGGTAATAATGTTAGAGGTGAAGTCACACCACCTTGCGTTACCATGGCGACGGGTAGTCAGGCTATAAGCACTTCAAAAGGTGTCCGTGTCTTTTGGGTTTCTGCCGCGGGAGAATGCTCTCTTCATTCAAAGCCTGCATAGGAGTATATCTGTCATCTGATGGTATTGAGATTCATAAAGGGAGATAATGTAATTTTGGACCCAACAGCCCTTAGGGTCATGTGGAGAAAATCTATCGAGACAGACAGTATTGAGACTTTTGTCGAGAACAGGGGTTCTCAACCTTTTCCATTCTGAGGCCCACTGAAACGCTTTAATCAAATCTTCACCATAGTGAAATGTGTGTTCAATACACTCCAAATAGGAAATCGTCCAATGTTTTTAATGCTTGTCAAATATTACATGTAAGATATTTTGGGCTTGCTGCTGTTATTTTTTAGCTTAGTTTTATCCCAGCGTTTTCAAAGACCCCCTGAAAGCTCTCTAATCCCCCACCCCCAGGGGTCTTAGGCCCCCTGGCTAAGAATCAACTGGTCTAGAGGACAAGTCATGATTTTGAAGATCAAGCCATTGATTTGTGTAGACCGCTTACAGCGGTTTCCCTTGAAAACATACATTTAATTACTACATTAAAGTGCTTTGAAGAGCACAGCCTCTTTCGTCATCTTTTGATATTTCCTCAGTTTTGAGAACAGGATTAAGAAAATGGCCGAACTCGCTGTTATTGTTTCTATAAGAAAGTTGGGAGAGAGAATCAACCTAAGCCTCCTTTGCATCCTCACCCCCTACTGCCCTCTAATCTGTCAAATTATTAAGGACGCCATACACATTGTATTTAGGGTCTAACTGTAGCCTCACTGAACAGTCTGAAGGGACACATTCAGCTGGTCTGTTTATGGTGATGGATTATGCAAAAAGAGGTGACCTATAGCAGAGAGGGACCTCAATGGGCCTGTGGACTCTCTCTGGTCCTGTGCCAGAACTCTTTAGCTAGCCGCTAATGCAATATATGTTAGCAAGCACTTAGCACTGTCTCTCCCCTCTCCTCCATGGTCTCGCATCAGTTTGCCTTTTAGTAATATTATATTACCCTACTCCACCAGCCCCGGTGAGGACCCATCTCTAAGTGATTATTGAAGGGCTAGGCCATGATATGTTTCCTAGGGACCATTGGACCATTAACTAGTGGTTTCAAAGGAAGTGGGGTCATGGCTGAACTGAACTTCACTTACTCAGACATTCTGCCAGAAAGATCACTGGATAGTCAGTACTTCATTTTTGGGGGTCAGTCTGGATTTATTAGAGCTAGAGCTATAGGGCCCCCTCATTTCAATTTGATTCCCATTTCAGTACATTTAGCACCCAGCCTGTATTCAAGGGCATGTTGTGTCTCAACCGATGGCTGACACAACACACAACCTCAGATAATGTAAAGTAGGGTCTAAGCTACAACATATGCATATGAAAATGTGTTTTTAGATAGTTGACGTTAAAGGTTAAAACATTACAATTGTTAGGTTTTTTTGTTGGTATTTTAAGAAATTATAAAATAGTTTGACAACACTGTTTGTAAGCTTGAAACTCAACAGTTTATCTTTTCCAGTGATGAAGACATGGATGTCTCATGGTATGGTGGGTAAGCAAAATGGGTCAACTTTGAGAACCTTTTTATTTTAATTTAACATTTATTTAACTAGACCAGTCAGTTAAGAACAAATTCTTACTTCCAATGATGGCCTACCAAAAGGCAAGACCTGGGATGAAAAAAAAATATATATTTATAAATAAAGGACAAAACACACATCACAACAAGAGACTGTCAGTAAGAGTGTCAATGATTGAGTCTTTTGATTTTGTCAATGAGTCTTTGTCAATGATTGAATTTTTGAATGAAGGGATTAAGATAAAACTGTCCAGTTTGAGTGTTTGTTGCATTCTTCTTACCAAACCACATAACCTTTTTTGGAACACCTCTAAAACAAAGGTAAAGGGCAGAGAAAGCTTTTTGGAAAAAGCTTTGTTGTAGAGCATTTAACACAAAATCCAGGGAGGGGCCAGCTGAGTATAACACTATCATCTGCATATACATGGATGAGAGCTCAGGCAGTAGGAAGCTATGTTGTTTATGTAAATTGAGAAGAGCGTGGGGCCTAGGATTGAGCCTTGGGGTACTCCCGTGGTGACAGGCAGTGGCTGAGACAGCAGATGTTCTGACTTTATTCACTGCACTCTTTGAGAGAGGTAGTTTGCAAACCAGGCCAAAGACCCCTCAGAGACACCAATACTTAGTCGGCCCACAAGAATGGAATGGTCTACCGTATCAAAAACGTTGGCCAAGTCAATAAAAATCGCAGTAAAACATTTCTTAGAATCAAGGGCAATGGTGACATGATTGAGAACCTTTAAAGTTGCAATGACACATCCATAACCTGAGCGGAAACCAGATTGCATACCAGAGAGAATACTATAGACATCAAGAAATTCAGTCAGTTGAATATTGACAAAGCTTTGTCTTGGCATTCAAGTCCAAAAAGTGACTTTCTGACCACTTCTTCCATGGGCAAACGTGTATGGAAAGTTTTTAGTTTAATATCCAAAGGTGATTCATTTCAAATGGATTGACTCGGGCGCAGAGGCTCTGTCAGGGGCTGCTGACAAGGCCTTATCAGACTGGAGCAGACCGAGACCAGGCTGTTCAGTGGAGGGAGACAGTGTGAGCATTGAGGAACAGGGGTGAGGAGGACTGTCAAACTTACTATCCCCTGTGATGTGTCAGAAGAATGGCCTGAATCTGGTTTGCATGGCTAGGAATGACTCCTCATACACAGGTGTATGGTCTTGTATCTCTGCCCTCTGAACTCTAGGACTATTATTTTGCCTGTGAGTGTGTGCATATGCATTGGCTTTGGACTAGACACCTCATTGTGTGGCCCCTCTCCTCTCAAGGCTGCATGCTTTGTCCCAGGGTGCCCTCAGGCAGAGGGCTCAGAAGTAATACTGCCACTTCCCCTCAAATGCTCATCCCCCTGGGCATGACAACAACCCATTTTAATGTGATTCACCTATTTATTTGGTCAGTCCTTGTTTCAGTTGAAGATTGACATGCCTTCACTTTCGAAACGAGTGTTCACTTCAGTGGAAGCAGAAATATTAATATGGAATTTGCATATGGGCCACACTTGAAGTTGTTTTTGGGAACCCCCCATGTAATTACTCTTTGACTTTAGCACCGCAGGATCTTTCGACCTCAGGATTTTCTCAAACAAACCATCCAAAGTTGAAGAACTGGGGCCTGCCTGGACAGGCTTATTACTCCAGGGTCAGCTCACTGTGTGATGGAGCAGGGAGGTGGTGGTCTGACCTGTGTGTGGTGGCTGATATACGAGCCTCGGCCCCCTCCATCGCTCTCCCATCACTGGTATTGCCAAACAAAAGTACAAAGCCAACACCGATGCTAGTCTCACAAGTGTCATTTTTCAGAGCTCTGGGAGAAAATAGGCGGTGGATCTGAAGTGTGGAGTTGATGTCATTTTCCAAATGGGAGTGTATACAAGGGGAAGGCCCTATTCCACACAAAACCGTAGCCTGAATACCTGTTTTTGAGTTTCCAAAACAAAGGAGTCCTCTCTCCACTCCTGTCCCCTCAGGGCAGACAGACACGGCAGCTAGGCTGGGACTGGAGATAAATGATGAGGGGGAGGTGGAAGGGGTGAAGCAGAGAGGTGAGGATGTAGGGGAAAGGCACGGAGGATGAAAAGACAGAGAATGGCCAAGTGCAGAACCAAAGGCATCCAGAGCAAACAGGACTGCTGCTGGATATCACATAGCAGCTGAGTAAATATCATTTCCTTCTAAAGTGTGCTCACATTTAATCTCCTAGAACCCCGCTCTTCTATTTGGGTTGGAGCTGAATGAGGATCCTCGCAGGCCACTATAATGATGCCCGTGGTGATTGATCTCTCCCCCCCCGCCTGCTCTGCCGGTATTCATTCTTGTTGAAGCGTCGCCTTGGCAACCGTCACCATCGGCTATTGTGCCCGCTTGGCAGAGATGACCTAATGCTGATTTGAGGATTATTACATCTCAGTCATTGCCTGGGTGATTATACACTTGAATAATCACCCTGTTGAATGAGGGTGAAATGTGTTCATATCGTAATGCAATGAGCTGCTTTGGCCTGGCCTGTTTGAAGGATTTAGCTTCGAGAATCCTATGACTATGTAAATCTAAATGGTGGCTTAGATTTGTCATGAAACAACTGGATGCATGAGATAACGAGCACTATTAGTTCCTGGTGCTTGGGTTTTTCATCATTTGGACGAGTCACAATTTCGCAAGTGTTGGCGTCTTTTGAATTTCGAAGGGGGGGGGGGGGGGGGGCATTTGGCCCATAGCCTTGCCAGATAGCCATGCCAGTAACTTGCAAATAGAGAGGGTGGATGTCTTCGTTCCAGTTCTGACCCTCATTCTATCGGTTCTCTTAGCACGTTTGGACCCAGAACTCTATCGAGCATTTGACTTATTAAGCCAGACTTAAGTTCTGGGTTAACCAACATTAGGCAGATATTAATAGGCAGAAATCTGATGTTTTTAACTCATTAAACACAGTGCATTCTACGTTTACCACTGAAACAACGCTACTTCAACGGCTACTTCAGCATTACAAGAATTTGAGGCCTATTCATTTGATTTAACCTTCATTTAACTAGGCGAGTCAGTTAAGAACAAATTCTTATTTAAAAAAAAATATATAAATACAGGACTAAACACACATCACAACAAGAGACAACACTACATAAAGATAGACCAAAGACAACAACATAGCAAGGCAATGCTTTAGTCTCTGTTTACTGTTTTAAGTATAGCTTGTAATTATGTGTAAGTGGGCATGGCCGATCGGCTGAGACAGACGGAGATATTTTCTGAATCAGCCTATAAATAAAAATCAGGGTACAGGAAGAAACAAGAGCTCTCTGGGTCAGTAGCCCTCATTCCTCTTGAGCCACAGAGAAAACAAAAGACAAAGCTGGCCACTAGAGCAGTATTTCCCCTGTGTGTTTACACGTGTGCGTGCGTGGTCATGCCCTAGGCCTAGTGTGTGTTTACACGTGTGTGTGTGTGTGTGGCCATGCCCTAGGCCTAGTGTGTGTTTACACGTGTGTGTGTGTGTGTGTTTGTGGCCATGCCCTAGGCCTAGTGTGTGTTTGTGGCCATGCCCTAGGCTTAGTGTGTGTTTACACGTGTGTGTGTGTGGCCATGCCCTAGGCCTAGTGTGTGTTTACACATGTGTGTGTGTGGCCATGCCCTAGGCCTAGTGTGTGTTTACACATGTGTGTGTGTGGCCATGCCCTAGGCCTAGTGTGTGTTTACACATGTGTGTGTGTGGCCATGCCCTAGGCTTAGTGTGTGTTTACACGTGTGTGTGTGTGTGGCCATGCCCTAGGCCTAGTGTGTGTTTACACGTGTGTGTGTGTGGTCATGCCCTAGGCCTAGTGTGTGTGTGTGGTCATGCCCTAGGCCTAGTGTGTGTGTGTGGTCATGCCCTAGGCCTAGTGTGTGTGTGTGTGTGGTCATGCCCTAGGCCTAGTGTGTGTGTGGTCATGCCCTAGGCCTAGTATGTTTACACGTGAGTGTGTGTGTGGTCATGCCCTAGGCCTAGTGTGTGTTTACACGTGTGTGTGTGTGTGTGTGTGTGTGTGTGTGTGTGTGTGTGTGTGTGTGTGTGTGTGTGTGTGTGGTCATGCCCTAGGCCTAGTGTGTGTGTGGTCATGCCCTAGGCCTAGTGTGTGTGTGTGTGGTCATGCCCTAGGCCTAGTGTGTGTGTGTGTGTGTGGTCATGGCCTAGTGTGTGTGTGTGGTCATGCCCTAGGCCTAGTGTGTTTACGTGTGTGTGTGTGTGTGTGTGTGTGGTCATGCCCTAGGCCGAGGGTGTGTGAGTACCAGCCAGGAGACCGTGACAGGCTAACAGTAGTACAGACATCTGCTCCTCAGAGGTATTGATGTGGCTGTAGTAACAAACAAACAAACAGCTGCTCTTGCTGCTCCTGACAAAACAAACCAGAGACTCCCTGCCTGATAACAATACTTGAACATGAGGGACAGGAGAGGGAACTTGCCCAACATCACAGAATTCTGTGAGGGCTGGGGGGGGCAGAGAGCTGAGGGGGGTGTGGGGCAGAGGGCTGGGGGGGCTGGGGGTCCAGAGGGCTGGGGGGGCGTGGGGCAGAGGACTGAGGAAGCGTGGGGCAGAGGGCTTGGGGGGGCAGAGAGCTAAGGGGGGTGTGGGGCAGAGGGCTGGGGGTCCAGAGGGCTGGGGGTCCAGAGGGCTGGGGGGGCGTGGGGCAGAGGACTGAGGAAGCGTGGGGCAGAGGGCTGGGGGGGCAGAGGGCTGGTGTGTGGGAGATGCAGTATAATAATCAGCAGCAGGGCAGAACTTGAAGCTGAAATGATATTTACTAGGGATGTGCACGGTTATTAGAAAATCCGAACAGACCTTAGTAATCGAATACTTGTGTGAGCATTCATTTTTGCCAACACCAAGAAAATATTGGCATATTTTAACACTGAAAATACTTTTCCTAAATTAAAAATATCCATGTGACATTGTTACATACAAGGATATACCATGACGTTTCAAATGATTCATTTGATAAAACAACAAACTTTTCAATGTAGTTTTTATGTGATGCACAGTGTGCGCCCCATAAAAAGACTGGTAGCCAACCTGTAGCCTTCACACCAGTGGTGGAAAAAGTACCCAGTTGTCATACTTGTGTGAAGGTAAAGATACCTTAATGAAAATGACTCCAAGTAAAAGTGAAAGTCAGTAATATACTACTTGAGTAAAAGTATTTGTTTATAAATATACTTAAGTATCAAAGTAAATGCATTTGCTAAAAGTATGATTCATTTCAAATTCCTTATTAAGAAAACCAGACGGCACCAACTAATCATTTGTGTTTAATGAGTCCGTCAGATCAGAGGCAGTAGAGATGACCAGGGATGTTCTCTTGATAAGTCTGTGAATTCGATCATTTTCCTATCCAGCATTCAAAATTTAACGAGTACTTTTGGGTGTCAGGGAAAATGTATGGAGTAAAAAGTACATTTTCTTTAGGAAAGTAGTGAAGTAAAAGTAAGATTCCAAGAACACAGGATGAGATGTTACTATCCTTTGTGCAAGCACTTCCAAGAGTCCAAATGATAAATAGTGAAGTACAGATACCCCCAAAACCTGCTTAAGTCAATATCTTAACTTTTATACATATAACATTGCTTGCGCTAAATTGATCGAAATAGATAGCATTTATTCAAAAAGTCTGAAACGAGACTGGCATGTGATCCAGTTCTCTGCGGGTATTGAGAGCGTGTGATCCAGCTCCCTGCGGGTATTGAAAGAGTGTGATCAGCTCTCTGCGGGTATTGAAAGAGTGTGATCAGCTCTCTGCGGGTATTGAGAGCGTGTGATCCGGCTCTCTGCGGGTATTGAGAGCGTGTGATCCGGCTCTCTGCGGGTATTGAGAGCGTGTGATCCGGCTCTCTGCGGGTATTGAGAGCGTGTGATCCAGCTCTCGGCGGGTATTGAGAGCGTGTGATCCAGCTCTCGGCGGGTATTGAGAGCGTGTGATCTGACAAAGAATTATGAGCCAAGTCCATAATGACCTTTTTGATGCTGTTTATCCAGTCAATCTTCCTTCACATAACGCCATGTTGGGCAGCCCTCCTAACCCCAGATCTCTACTAGATGGTGAGGCAAGGCACCCTCCTAACCCTAGATCTCTACTAGATGGTGAGGCAAGGCACCCTCCTAACCCCAGATCTCTACTAGATGGTGAGGCAAGGCACCCTCCTAACCCCAGATCTCTACTAGATGGTGAGGCAAGGTACCCTCCTGCATCATTTACAATGTATGTAAATAGTAAGGTATTTTGTCTGTAAGGTCTCTTTCATTAAATGCTTGGACTAGCTGACCAGCTGTCCTAACAGATCAAATCATACTCCCAGACCCCACATCTGCTGAGCTGTTTCAGCTGCTGCTTGTGAGCTTGTAGAGGAAAACCTGTTGCCTAGAACCGAGTAACCCGTATCAAATAAAAGTTTATTGGTTGCGTACAAAGTTTAGCAGATGTTATAGCGGGTGCAGCGAAATGCTTGTGTTACTAGCTCGTAATAGTGCAGCAAAAATGTCAAACAAGTACACGGATAACTATAAAATCATGTCCGGTTAACAGCCCTATAACACTGTATCAGTAATACTAAATGCAATCTATAAGTGTATATACACCAAAATATATATACTATGATATGTACAGCAGTAGATATATTACAGTAAGCTATGTTGAGAATCCAGTGTATAGTGTAAGAAAATGCAATGTACAGTAGTAAATACTGTATTTTACAATTAGCTATGTGAAGAATACAGTAAATGAATACACAATGTAAAAGAAACAGCTCAGCGTTTAATGTCCCTATATACAGTACATGGGACAGCAGTGTTTTGTGTGAGTGAGTCTGTCTGATGGCCTGGAGATGGAAGCTGTTTTTCAGTCTTAAGGTCCCAACTTTGGTGCAGCTGTACTGTCTCTGTCTGCTAGATGGTAGCAGAGTGAACAGACCATGACTCGGGTGGCTGAGGTCCTTGATGATCTACTTGGCCTTCCTTTGATACTGAGTGCTGTAAATGTCCTGGAGGGCAGGTAGTGTGCCCCTGGAGACGCGCTGGGCTGACTGCACCATTCAGTCGAGGGTGGTGCAGTTGCCGTACCAGGGGGTGATGCAGCCTACAGAATGCTGTCAATGGTGCAGCTGAAGAAGTTTGAGGGTCTTATGAGTCATGCTGAATTTCTTCAGCCGCCTGTGTCGCTGCACAGCTTCTTCACCACTGTGCCAGTGTGGTAGGAATATTTGAGGTCCTCAGTAATGTGCCCGCAAAGAAGCTTTTGAATCTCTCATTTTGCCCAAGAACACTAAGGTAACCTGCCCAAATGACGACCCGTAGCACTCACGAGCTGAAGTGCTTTGGAAGTCTGGTCATGGCTCACACGAACACTATTATCCCAGAAACCCTAGACCCACTCAATTTGCATACTACCCCAACAAATCCACAGATGATGCAATCTCTATTGCACACCACACTGCCCTTTCCCACCTGGACAAAAGGAACACCTACGTGAGAATGCTATTCATTGACTACAGCTCGGCGTTCAACACCATAGTACCCTCAGAGCTCATCACTAAGCTAAGGTCCCTGGGACTAAGCACCTCCCTCTGCAACTGGATCCTGGACTTCCTGACGGGCTGCCCCCAGGTGGTGAGGGTAGGTAACAACCCATCCGCCACGCTGATCCTCAACACAGTGTCCCCTCAGGGGTGCGTGCTCAGTCCCCTCTACTCCATGTTCACTCATGACTGCATGGCCAGGCACGACTCCAACACCAATACAGTGGGGCAAGAAAGTATTTAGTCAGCCACCAATTGTGCAAGTTCTCCCACTTAAAAAGATGAGAGAGGCCTGTAATTTTCGTCATAGGTACACTTCAACTATGACAGACAAAAAATCCAGAAAATCACATTGGGTCCCCGCGATGGGACCCGGCCGTTGCTGGGCCAATTGTGCGCTGCCCCATGGGTCTCCCGGTCGCGGCCGGCTGCGACAGAGCCTGGAATCGAACCAGGATCTCTAGTGGCACAGCTAGCAACTGCGATGCGGTGCCTTAGGGCCTCCCGAGTGGCGCAGTGGTCTATGGTCCAAACACACTAAGACAGTTGTGAAAAGGGCACGACAAAGCCTATTCCCCCTCAGGTGACTGAAAAGATTTCGCATGGGTCCTCAGATCCTAAAAAGGTTCTGCAGCTGCACCACCGAGAGCATCACTGGTTGCATCACTGCCTGGTATGGCAACTGCTCGGCACTACATAGGGTAGTGCGTATGGCCCAGTACATCACTGGGGCCAAGCTTCCTGCCATCCAGCACCTCTATACCAGGCAGGGTCAGAGGAAGGCTCAAAAAATTGTCAAAGACCACAGCCACCCTAGTCGTGGACTGTTCACTCTACTACCGCATGGCAAGCGGTACCGGAGCGCCAAGTCTAGGTCCAAGAGGCTTCAACACTTCTACCGCCAAGAAATAAGACTCCTGAACAGCTAACACCTTTTTCCCCTTAACTTTAAGCATTGTTGGTTAAGGGCTTGTAAGTAAGCATTTCACTGTAAGGTCTGTTGTATTCAGCGCATGTGACAAATAAAATTTTAATGGTGAGTGGTTTGTCTCATCATTGAACGTCAATTTGCCCGAAGGGTTTGGATCTCATTTGAATTACAACTCATAGCACAACAAACGGCTTAATACTATTTTAGGAAATGTTTCTTTCTTCAAACATGCATACAACTTTGTTGTATTGAATTACCCACAATCCTCTAAAAACAGAGCCACATGACACTTAAGTATTCTTAACTTTCAAAAACGTAATAATTCTATCAGCAGATAAATCAGGTTTTTCTACTCAAATATAATGTCTGACTACTACTTTATTGTTTTATGTAAAGACGTAAAACCTAATAAACTCAGCAAAAAAGAAACGTCCCTTTTTCAGGACCCCGTCTTTCAAAGATAATTCGTAAAAAAACAAATAACTTCACATATCTTCATTGTAAAGGGTTTAAACACTGTTTCCCATGATTGTTCAATAAACCATAATAAATTTATAAACATGCACTTGTGGAACGGTTGTTAAAACCATAACAGCTTACAGACGGTAGGCAATTAAGGTCAGTTATGAAAGTTTAGGACACTTTCTACTGACCCTGAGAAACACCAAAAGAAAGATGCCCAGGGTCCCTGCTCATCTGCGTGAACGCAGGAGGCATGAGGACTGTAGGTGTGGCCAGGGCAATAAAATGCAATGTCCATATTGTGAGCCGCCTACGACCGCTCTACAGGGAGACAGGACGGATAGCTGATCGTCCTCACAGTGGCAGGACCACATGTAACAACACCGGTACATACGAACATCACACCTGCGGGACAGGTACAGGATGGCAACAACAACTGCCCGAATTACACCAGGAATGTACAATCCCCCCATCAGTGCTCAGACTGTCCGCAATAGGCTGAGAGAGGCTGGACTGAGGGCTTGTAGGCCTGTTGTAAGGCAGGTGCTCACTAGACATCACCGGTAACAATGTCGCCTATGGGCACAAACCCACCATCGCTGGACCAGACAGGACTGGCAAAAAGTGCTCTTCACTGACGAGTCGTGGTTTTGTCTCACCAGGGGCGATAGTCGGATTCACGTTTATCGTCGAAGGAATGAGCTTTACACTGAGGCTTGTACTCTGGAGTGGGATCGAGGTGGAGGGTCTGTCATGGTCTGGGGCCCTGTGTCACAGCATCATCGTACTGAGCTTGTTGTCATTGCAGGCAATCTCAACTCTGTGCGTTACAGGGAAGACATCCTCTTCCCTCATGTGGTACCCTTCCTGCAGGCTCATCCTGACATGACCCCTCCAGCATGACAATGCCACCAGCCATACTGCTCGTTCTGTGCGTGATTTCCTGCAAGACAGGAATGTCAGTGTTCTGCCATGGCCAGAGAAGAGCCCAGATCTCAGAGCAAGAACTGGCAAATCTGGTGTAGTTGCACTGCAATACTTAGTATCTGGTGTGGCCACCAGCTGCATTGACTCTTACTTTTGTTCAGGGATGTATTATTCAATTTCTGTTAGTCACATGTCTGTGGAACTTGTTCAGTTTGTCTCAGTTGTTGAATCTTATGTTCATACAAATATTTACACATATTAAGTTTGCTGAAAATAAACGCAGTTGACAGTGAGAGGATGTTTCTTTAGAATCACATAAGCACAACTTATTTAATAAATGTTAGATTGACTTTAAAATGTAATAAAATCACAACTTATAAAACCTTTAGATTAGCAGTACACAAATAAGTCATTTATTCAATAACCTAATATTTGTTAACAGTACTCAAAAACAGCAAGTTATAAGAAATGATATTGACAAAATTAGTTAGTACCACTTATGATTTTGAGTTCTACTGACAGTTGGAGATGTTTGAGTAGCCACTACTCAATTTCTTTAATGAGTTAAGCAGTTACTTTTTACAGTACACACACACACACACACACACACCGTTTCTATATTAGAAATGAGGGAGTCGGGTCCACAGTACAGTATAGTATGCCCCAGATAGCTTTTGGTAGAGGCAGTGATAAAGTAGGAAGAACCAGAGAAGAAGTCAGCTGCGGGACCCTTGGAGGACTAATTATATAACTAATGATAAAATATAACAGAGGAAGAAGAGCAGCAAGCAGGCCAGGGGTGCTGCTTATTCCATTTGTTTCATAGCAAAGTGAATTGGTGGAACAATGAAGAGCCTTTTCACGTGGCAGAGGCACTTGGCCCTGCTTCTCGGACAGTGGGCGGGTTGTTTTCACTGATGCTTGTTTTTCCTCAGGAGGTCAACAGTGTTTCATTCTCTGTCGTCCTGCTGACACTGCACTTTCTCTCTCTCAACAAATGGCCCGCAATCAAAAGCAATTCAGAGTTGCAACTTTGGACATATTTGCCGCCGTGAATGGGGTTATGGGAAATATGTTGTCGTGCGCTCTTGAAAAGAGCTGGTTGGATGACATCCAGTCCAGAACAAACAGCCTTTGGTTCCAACAGATCGTCATAAAGACCAAACGTCTCGCTCTCTCATTGTACACGTCCACCCAGTGTGTATTCTGGGACACATACCCTTCATTTCTATTGGATGTTTGGTTTTGTGCTGTCAGCCCTGGACATGCAGTGGGCACGAAGGCCTACAAAGTCTGTATCCATGCCTACGTATGCCCCTTTCCAACAACAGGGCCAAACCAGGCTGAACTGTGACATTTCTGGTTCCAGGAACCAGCCATGAACTTCCAGAAACCCTCAAAGCCCATCCATAGACAGCCACAGAGAGCCACCTGTTGACTGTCCCAGCCTCCTGCTCCCTGCTGCCCCGTTGACTTTATTTCCAGGTCCTGCAAGTGTCAGTTCACAGCAGTGCACAGGTGCACTCATCTCCCTGCTGCCTGTTTGAAGTGGATCACAGTGCTTTGATCGCAGTCACCCCCACCTCAAGCTCCGCAGTGGGCCCCTCTGCACGTGTTTACCATACAGATGACCTCCGAGACAGGATTGTACCACTGTATTTATAGAGGATGACCACTCAATGCAGCGTTTGCATGAGCGGAGAGCGCAAAGGATACAATGTTGTGAACCTGTCATTAGCTGAGCTTTTTTTGTTCAAGGTGTTTGTTTTTTTACACACTCTGAGTTAGTGTATTATTCTATGAAGGAAATTCAAGTTTCATTGTGTATAGCACTGTGCCAGTGTGGGCTAGAGTAATGTTCATTGTGTATAGCACTGTGCCAGTGTGGGCTAGAGTAATGTTCATTGTGTATAGCACTGTGCCAGTGTGGGCTAGAGTAATGTTCATTGTGTATAGCACTGTGCCAGTGTGGGCTAGAGTAATGTTCATTGTGTATAGCACTGTGCCAGTGTGGGCTAGAGTAATGTTCATTGTGTATAGCACTGTGCCAGTGTGGGCTAGAGTAATGTTCATTGTGTATAGCACTGTGCCAGTGTGGGCTAGAGTAATGTTCATTGTTTGTGTAATATTTCTCTGGAGGGTCTGTGGATATTGTGGGAATCGGGAGTGTTCAGTTCAGACAATTGATTTGAAACTGCCTACAGCAGAATACTTGATGCCCAGGCTGTTTGATCAAAGCGAGGCTTTCACCTGTCCCGAGATGAGAGAGAGAACCGGTGGAATTCTCAGCGATATCCACTCGAGTAGCCTCACTGACTAGTAGATTAGGCTTCTCTGTGAAATGCATTTCAGCCCCCCTGAGTCACTTAAGGGAAAGAATTATAATATGATTTGTCTGATTGTATCTTAGTTGAATACAATATTATGTGTAGGTAGAGAGAGTCCTAATTGTATCCCTGTTTTACATGTGCCTAAATTGTCATGGGTGAATAATATGCACCAAATGTTGAACGGGGATTTTTCTACAATGTCATCCATCATGGCATGGTGTCACTGGTCAATGTTTGACTTGCAATATGAATGATTTAATGTTCAGTCATGAATATAATTCTGTTAAATGATCCGCTCTGCTCCTTTGCGTCAATGTCAGGGGTGCTTTGTTTTAATTCCACATCCTCATTCACTGTTTGGAGTCATCAAGAGAACTCCCGAAGCTCTGGTAGCCTCTCTAGGAACATCCTTTCTCCTCTAGCTCCCCATAGAAATCTCTCGCGCTCTCAATGGAACAAATGCTTTGCTGGAGAACCTGGTTGAACTTGTGACATCCAAACAATGAACATCAGGTAGCCCATCATGATTGAAAAAGGAAACTGGCACCAATCTCAATCTGCCCTCTATAGGCCTATTTTACCTGCACTGGACCTACAATCTAAAATGTTGTTGTTTGGATTAAACTGAGTTCAGACTCAAGTAGTCATGGCGTGGTTACCCATTGGAGTGAAGGGACTCTTTGCTACACTGCAGCCAAATGTACTTCCAGCTGATTGTTGGTTTCTATCTGGCTAGTCAGACACTAGATGCATATCACTGCAGTTTGTTTCCTCAACAAATGAGACTCAGCACCCACACCCCCCCAGTTTATCCCCCCTCCCTCCTTTCCTGTCCCACCTTTCCCAATTTGATTTGTTTATTCCCCCACGAGGTGCCAGGATGAAAGAGCCACTCCCGAAGCCTTGGGAAAGAAAATCATTTATCAGGGATTTCTAATAGACCCCACATAAATCATTCATTTCTCAAGGTTGTGTAGGCATTTAAAGCTGATGAATGAAGCCAAGTTCTCGGCTTATTCCACTTATTTGCATTTTGGGAAACACGATGAGGAGCTCTGTGACTGAACAGTTTAATTGAGTCAGCAGTTAATTGATCTATGATTCGGTTCAATCGCTTGATTTTGGCCAGTTATTGATGGGTGCGGTCTACTAGAGCAGTCTACTCTATGGGGAATCATTTGGGCCGTTTGGAAAATACCTCTTTCGCTGTTTAAAAAAACAACATGAAAAATTATAACTCCCTGTCTCTATTCGGACTAGGCTTGGGTGGTATCCGGTTTGTCATATCTTCATACTGACCTTGTGCAATACTGGGATATTCAGTAATACTGGCACTGGAAACAAGGGGCACTATTTTCTAAACCCACTTAGTTTTGTTTGTTTTTGTAACTTGCTAACAAGTACATGCAAAATCTCATAGAGAATGCTAACTAAATGCTAAACCCCCCCCCCCCCAACACCTTCCCTGGTTGCCACTACTCATCTTAAAATGTAATGTCTCATCACCATTTTACCCCAAGTTATTCTTAATAAATAAATAAATAAAGTAGGAATGGAAAGTTTCCCTCGCTATGGCACTCCTAACTTGAATGCTCCTCTCCCGCACAACAAGTCGACTAGGTAAATAGATAACTATTCTGCTATGTGGTATTCAGATTTTTCTATTCATTACTCATTTGTTTGGAGAGGAAAAGTAAATGTGGAATGTTCTAGTATCTTCAAACTGCACCTCGGCAGAAATATTCACAAAGCTCCAGTATCTCTTCATTGTGTGCTTGTAGACAAACACCATGTGACTGGGGATTACCAGTACAGTTCATAATGAAACATTTTGATAGGTGAAATGAAGAATGAAATATTCTTTATCTAAAATATCACACAAGTTGACTGCAAGTATTTACTTAAAAAGTAGCGACAAATATTAAAATGTCAAACTTTAGAAATAGTTTTGACCGTATTGATGATATTGAAAAACCCTCCCGGGGCTATTTTCAGCCCTACAGTCTACTAGCCTGTACTTTACAGATGTTAATGACTGAGTGGTCCTCAAGCATCAAGTTGTTTTGAACTGATGTTCCAGACCGTTGTCTTTACTGGCCAGGTGAGGTGTGTTTTGTGGTATTAGACAGTTTGTCAGTATAGTAGTTTCATGCTGGCTGACTACTAAAACTATAACCTCCAGAGACATTTGACAGTGATTTTTGGTCTGACTTTCGTCATCGAGTTTCTCCTTTTTACAGGAGCTTGTCTCCAAAACATATCCACCCCAGACTCCAGTCATGATTAGGGATACTCGGTGTGAATACACACACTTGACGAGTATGACGGGCCTTAACTGCAATCAGCGTGTTTGCTCTAAACTTCATGTAATAGGGCCAGTTCATTTTGGAGGGTTTTTCTTGTGTGGGATTAAAGCCCGATGATGCCCATATGATGGTCTTGGCCTGAGTCGATTTCCACTGGATTCTCAACGCTACACAATCTGATAGATTTGAGGCTTAAGCCACCGCGTTGCTAGAGATAAGACGTGATTTCGCGTCAGGAATTAATTTGAAAATGCGTTTCTTATATAACAACTCTGTTTCTATGTAATATTCGAAAGTTTTGACAGCAGGGCTAAGCAGCAGCAGTTACAAAGGCCTCTAGTTAGCTACTTACCATGCAATTCTTATTGGCGTTTGTGACCGGGCACAAGGCCCCGAGATTTTTCATTAGAGCAACGTCATTTTGTGGCCTCTATTGGAATTTTGTGTGTGTTTTTTTTTAAATGACCTCATGCATCGGTTTCCTTTCATAGTGGCGATGTCAAGCCCTGGTACCTCATGACAAATCCATTCTACATAGCCAGGGTCACATAGCCATCACAGGACACTGTGTTCACTCACCATTACGGTAGGGGGGATGTAGCCTACAGTAGTGGCTGATGTACATTTTAATGACAAACATTCCCATTGACTGGTGAGATATCTCATGCTGGGGGGTCATTTAGCTCCATATGGTTAAGAGAAGCCTCCCGTCTCTCTCCCGTTTCCCTGCTGGTGAATGTGGTGTGCAGTCAACCAGTAGCACTAGTGAAGAACCTGGTGTTTCCCGGCAGGATGTCAAGAAAGCGTGTCCGTGCTCCATCTCAGTGGGTGATTGATTAGTAACGGGGCTAATGAATTCTATAGTGGCTTTAATGAACCACCTGAGACCAGCGCTGCCAACCTCTCACAATGCACCTATTTGTGCTTTGTGATCACCCCTCTCCTTTATCTATGTCATTAGACTATGGGCTGGTGTTGACTACAGAGACATATATTTCTGACCTGTCTGCTGTGTGAGTTGCTAAGAGAGTTACATACCCCTGACTTGTGTCAGCTCTGTATGTAGTTGTAAATATCAATCTGACCTAGTTGTATCCGTCTGTGTCCTCAGAGATCCGTGCCCAGCTGGTGGAGCAGCAGAAATCCCTGGACCAGCAGACCGAGATGAGGGTGCAGCTCCTCCAGGACCTGCAGGACTTCTTCAGGAAGAAGTCGGAGATCGAGATGGAGTACTCCAGGAACCTGGAGAAACTGGCTGAACGCTTCATGGCGAAGACACGGAGCACCAAGGACCACCAGCAGTACAAGTAAGTACAAGTGTGTCTAGGTCTTGTCTGTGTCTGACTTTGGGTCTGTGTACCTGGGTCTAGGTCGGAGCGTTTTTCTGTCGGTCTATGCATTTTTCCTGAAGAAGTTAAGTCACTGCATGGAACACTGCCTCTGTCTGAAATATGCCTCTCTCTGGTTCAGTGTTCATGAATACCTGTTGCATTAGGCAACCAAAATCAACTTCATATTTGATTATAACATTGATGACATATCAATCTGGAAAATATATTCACATTTTTTATTACAATGTTGATGAGGTGAATCAATCTGGTTTCTATTTACAGTCGGTCTGGGAAGACGCACAGCAGCAGTCCTCAATGATTCCATTTCCTATTTATTTCTCATTATCAAACTCCATCAGTCAGACATTTTATTGTCATGTCATTCTACTCATTTCATCTCCTCCATTTGACGTCTGAAATCGTTTTGGACTGCGGGCTTTCTTTACCAATTATTTTCATACTTTTAAAATGTGTGTTCCCGATTTTATGAATACATTTACATGAATTATTGGAAGGAAATATCCTGTGAAGGCAGACTGTTACACCAGGGGCTCCAGCGATAAATATCCCAAACTATTTTACCCCTCAGCCGATTCTGCATAATGTCCCTTTGTTCTTCTGTAGCTCATCTGGGTAGCAGTGGGCGCCCTATATTTAAAACACTTTCCCCATCTAGCCTCACAATTCAACAGTCACCCTCTGTCAATGTGCAGATGGTATTTCCAGCACAGTGTACTGTGAATTATGGAATTGGAGAAACTCCAATGAAGTAACTGATACCTCCCTAGAATGGGTATAGATTTTATGAGTTGTTCAAGAAAAAAAAAATGGACATCAGATTCCTGACTGCTCCCAGATCCACAGTACAGAATACATGGAACGGTGAAAGGACTCCTAGTGTTACAATCATTCTTGTGGAGAATAACCTAATCAGCTTGGTCCATGTCTACAGTGAGTTGGTCTCGGTCATTTCGATCTAACCACAAATGAGACCTGAAATGATGAAAGACACAATGTGGGAATCTCGCTCCGAATCAATTGAAATATCATCACGCTGTAAGAGAAGAACTACTTCATCTCTCTCCCATAGCGTTACTTTCCTTACCCCTGTGTGGTACAGCAGACTGGCATGGATGAGCCTTATTGGAATGTTGAAACGCAGTCTCAATACGCTTTAGGAGACTGCTTATGGAAAAGACAGAGATATTGGCATATTGTTTGAACTTGCGGTAGGGACCAAAAATAACAAGCCTGTTTGCCCTACTCTGTGTCTGGAAATATTCCTGTACGGAGTCTACTGGGCCTGTTAATGACTCTAGCAGCTGGGTATGCAGAACCCGGGAGGCTGAGGAGATTCCGACAGCGTGGCTTGTAAGCTGTGGTTTTCATCGCGTGATATAGTGTCTGGTCAGTTCATTCGCAGGGTCAACATTTGCACAGTGCCAAGCGAGCAGCATATTTCGGTGCTCTGTAAACGCGAGACGTTTGAATAACAGTTTTAAGACTTGGCCCATATTTTTTTGTATTCGTACAAACAAGGTGAATACAGAGGCGCTTCTGTGTCCTCCACATTCTCTAGGTTTTCTTTATTTTTTTAATGTTGTGAGGATTGTAAAAGTGCACTTTCACTCGGACTTTGAGCTTTCTGGCCTCGTGGTAGTGCAGAGCCTCAGCCCAGCTTGGGCTGGCTGTGTGTGTGTAATAAGCTGAATTAGCATTCAAATTAGCGCATTAAATCACTGGCTAATTAGCTGGCGTTTCCGCACTGGAGAGCAGTGAATACTGACACGCTGCGTGCAGTTGGGCTGCTAAGTGCTACTGACTGAGGTGACAATTCAGTCACAGATTTGAATGCAGTGTTCGTCAGATTTGACAGGGAGCCAAGTCATGTGTATTCGGTTTGTCGATGCCCAAATTGCAAAAAATGTGACAAAGTTAGAGAATTCAAATCTTTCTGTCAGTGTGTTAAGGGTAGGATGCTTTGTGCTAACCCTGATGTCTAGCCTCAGTTTCCTCTGAGGATAAAATAGTCAGAGGAGCTGTGGTACATTTCAGTATTCAGGACCAGGAATGCCTCTTCAAACACATTTATCGGGTCGCCTTCAGGAGTGAGAGAAAGTGAAAATACACTATTTGTGATACCTATGGAATTATTGCTACAGCACCTCAGTTGGCCCAGAATCAATCCTGCTTGGGCACAGCAGCGGTAGGCGGTATAGGCCCGTTCTGCAGCTTCTCTAAGCTCACTGTGATGGATGAAGGTTGGCACTGAGGGACCAGCAGGAGGTGGAACTGGTGTAAAACTACAGTCAAATACTATTTGAAAACATTTAAGAATACTTTTATCTGGGCTTGATTGAGCTTTCCTGACACAGTGGAACCAATGGGATAGGCATACAACTGCAAACCCTGCCCCGCTGAACCCAGGTCTAGTAGATTATTCTACATTCGGTATACACAGGATATATTGTGTATGGTAATCACATCGCTGTATGTTGGGCATCCATCCCTTGACATTAAGCTCTGTGACTCACACTTATCGGTGATAATCTGTCAACATCATCCCACATATTATTCGTTGTGCCTAAATTATTCAGAGTATTGCGTCATTTTCAAGCCTGTCCATTTTCTACATCCCATTCTGCAGCACGGATGGGGCCGACAGCAATATCTGTTGGCCCCTTTATTACTGATGCATAGATGGATAGGGTCTGGTTTAGTCAAATGGCTGTCACTTCTCGTGACACACAGTTCCCTCATCAAGCTCATTCAGTCAACGGGCACAGTTTATTAGATCTGATTATCTGCACCGTTGATCAACCCTGATCACTAGACGTGTAATGAACAGAGTTTAATATTGCAGGAGGTGTTTTGTTAGGGCGGGAGTTCTATTTGCTAGAAAGTCAACCCTGATCATTACAAAAATAAAACCAATGGGACGGTTTATCTGCTAGCACCTCTTTCTTTTGTTTCTTTTTCTCTCGTCTCTTGAGAACCAAACGGACTGTTTTTCTGTGTGGCCAGTGATACTCTCTCCTCGCTGCTCCCCTCCACAGGAGACAGACACCCTGAGCACACAAGCCTCCAGCTGGATCAGCAGCTCTTTTGTCCACTGGCTTTCTCTTTTTTAATTCTTCCCAGAATGCAGTGGGGAGAGAGCTACAACAGGCCCCACAGCGGAGTGGCCAGAATCCCGTTCCAGGGAGTGTCAGTCAGTCAGTCCACTGCTGCGGTAGCGACATGGCTGTTTGCAAAACGAACACATTATACACACACACACATTATGCATTTTTTTTTTTTTTTGTGCCAGAGGGATGGAAGGGAGAGAGCGATAATTGAATTATTTATGTTGCCACCCCAGAGAGGGAGTGACTTGAATAGTCCAGATTTCTTTCCCCCATACAATAAAGCCAATCGGTTTAAGGGACTTTCATTCATGTTGATATGATTCAATAAATATACCCCCAAATAGTAGCTATCATTCCATTTTTGTAAATTCCTCTTGCAATTGTCAAATACTCATATACAGTGCCTTGCGAAAGTATTCGGCCCCCTTGAACTTTGCGACCTTTTGCCACATTTCAGGCTTCAAACATAAAGATTAAAACTGTATTTTTTTGTGAAGAATCAACAACAAGTGGGACACAATCATGAAGTGGAACAACATTTATTGGATATTTCAAACTTTTTTAACAAATCAAAAACTGAAAAATTGGGCGTGTAAAATTATTCAGCCCCCTTAAGTTAATACTTTGTAACGCCACCTTTTGTTGCGATTACAGCTGTAAGTCGCTTTGGGTATGTCTCTATCAGTTTTGCACATCGAGAGACTGACATTTTTTCCCATTCCTCCTTGCAAAACAGCTCGAGCTCAGTGAGGTTGTATGGAGAGCATTTGTGAACAGCAGTTTTCAGTTCTTTCCACAGATTCTCAATTGGATGTTTGACAGTGGGGATGGTGTGTTCAGGGTGATGAGCTGTGTTGCTTTTACACCAAACTTAACATTTTGCATTGTTGCCAAAAAGTTCAATTTTGGTTTCATCTGACCAGAGCACCTTCTTCCACATGTTTGGTGTGTCTCCCAGGTGGCTTGTGGCAAACTTTAAACGACACTTTTTATGGATATCTTTAAGAAATGGCTTTCTTCTTGCCACTCTTCCATAAAGGCCAGATTTGTGCAATATACGACTGATTGTTGTCCTATGGACAGAGTCTCCCACCTCAGCTGTAGATCTCTGCAGTTCATCCAGAGTGATCATGGGCCTCTTGGCTGCATCTCTGATCAGTCTTCTCCTTGTATGAGCTGAAAGTTTAGAGGGACGGCCAGGTCTTGGTAGATTTGCAGTGGTCTGATACTCCTTCCATTTCAATATTATCGCTTGCACAGTGCTCCTTGGGATGTTTAAAGCTTGGGAAATCTTTTTGTATCCAAATCCGGCTTTAAACTTCTTCACAACAGTATCTCGGACCTGCCTGGTGTGTTCCTTGTTCTTCATGATGCTCTCTGCGCTTTTAACGGACCTCTGAGACTATCACAGTGCAGGTGCATTTATACGGAGACTTGATTACACACAGGTGGATTGTATTTATCATCATTAGTCATTTAGGTCAACATTGGATCATTCAGAGATCCTCACTGAACTTCTGGAGAGAGTTTGCTGCACTGAAAGTAAAGGGGCTGAATAATTTTACACGCCCAATTTTTCAGTTTTTGATATGTTAAAAAAGTTTGAAATATCCAATAAATGTTGTTCCACTTCATGATTGTGTCCCACTTGTTGTTGATTCTTCACAAAAAAATACAGTTTTATATCTTTGTTTTAAGCCTGAAATGTGGCAAAAGGTCGCAAAGTTCAAGGGGGCCGAATACTTTCGCAAGGCACTGTATGCCACATTTTTATACAAAGCGACTTAGCGACTCATGCCATACATCCATTTTTCAAATGGGTGGCCCCAGCATGACTTGAACCCACCATACTAGCTTTGGAAGCGCCATGCTCTACCAACTGAGCCACAGAAGACCAATTGCCTACAGTTGTACACTGAGCTCAGAACAGCCTCAATTCATCGGGGCATGGACTCTACAAGGTATCGAAATCGTTCCACAGGGCTGTTGGTTCCAAGTTGGTTCCAATGCTTCCCCTTTATGCAAATAGTAAACTGTTGAGCTTGAAAAACCCAACAGCGTTACCTGGGAGGGAATAGGCCCACCCACTTGGGAGCCAGGACCACCCGTGGCTGCGCCCCTGCCCAAGTCATGTGAAATCCATAGATTAGGGCCTAATGAATTTATTTAAATTGACTGATTTCCTCATATGAACTGTAACTCAGTAAAATCATTGAAATTTTTGCATATTGCATTTATTTTTGCTCAGTATAATGTCATGGAAAGAGGTTTTCCTAATGTTTTGTACACTCAATGTACAACATACTAACATTATAACCGTTTGCATTCCACCCAGAGAGAGACTGCCATTTAAGCTAGTGATGAGGAAATTAATGGGAAATATCTTATGGTAGAGGCCCTGAAGGGATTTGCCATTACAGATAGGGCCTCTGTTGATAAGTAAATAAGGTATTTCTGTCTTGTTTCCATTGATTATCCTTGAGGTGTTTCTATAACTTGATTGGAGTCCACATGTGTTAAATTCAATCGGACATGATTTGGAAAGGCACACACCTGTGTAGATAAAGTCACAGTTTACTGTGCATGTCAGAGCAAAAACCAAGCCATGAGGTCAAAGGACTTTCCTGTAGAGCTCTGAGACAAGGTTGTGTCGAGGCACAGATCTGGGGAAGGGTACCAAAGCATGTCTGCAGCATTGAAGGTCCCAAAGAACACAGTGGCCTCCATCATTCTTAAATGGGAGAAGTTTGTAACCACCAAGACTCTTCCTAGAGCTGGCCGCCTGGCCAAACTGAGCAGTCGAGGGAGAAGGGCCTTGGTCAGGGAGTTTACCAAGAACCTGATGGTCACTCTGACAGAGCTCCAGAGTTCCTCTGTGGCGATGGGAGGACCTTCCAGCAGGACAACCCTCTCTGCAGCACTCCATCAATCAGGCCTTTATGGTAGAGTGGCCAGACTGAAGCCACTCCTCAGCAAATGGCACATGACAGCCCTCTTGGAGTTTGCCAACAGGCACCTAAAGGACTCTCGGACCATGAGAAACCAGATTCTCTGGTCTGATGAAATCAAGATTAAACTCTTTGGCCTGAATGCCAAGCGTCACTTCTGGAAAAAACCTGGCACCATCCCTACGGTGAAGCATGGTGGTAGCAGCATCATGCTGTGGGGATGTTTTTCAGCGGCAGGGACTGGGAGACTAGTCAGGATTGAGGGAAAGATTAAGGGAGAAATTATACAGAGATCCTTGATGAAAACCTGCTTGAGCGCTCTGGACCTCAGACTGGGGCGAAGGTTCACCTTCCATCAGGACAATGACCCTAAGCACACAGCCAAGACAATGCAGGGGTGGCTTCGGGACAAGTCTGAATGACCTTGAGTGGCCCAGCCAGAGCCCAATCGAACATCTCTGGAGAGATCTGAAAATAGCTGTGCGGCGACGCTCCCGATCCAACCTGACTGAGCTTGACAGGATCTGCACAGAAGAATGGGAGAAAATCCCCAAATATACAATACCAGTCAAAAGTTTGGACACCTTTTCATTCAAGGTTTTTACATTTAAAAAAAAACATTTTATACATTGTAGAATAATAGTGAAGGCATCAAAACTATGAAATAACACATGTAATCGTGTATTAACTAAAAAGTGTCAAATATATTTTTGATTCTTCAAAGTAGACACCCTTTGCTTTGAACACTTTGCACACTCTTTGCATTCACTCACCCAACTTCATGAGGTAGTGATCTGGAATGCTTTTCCAACAGTCTTGAAGTTCCCACATATGCTGAGCACTTGTTGGCTGCTTTTCCGTCACTCTGCGGTCCAAGTCATCCCAAACCATCTAAATTGGGTTGAGGTTGGATGATTGTGGAGGCCAGGTCATCTGATGCAGCATTCCATCACTCTCCTTATTGGTCAAATAGCCCTTACACAGCCTGGAGATGTGTTTTGGGCCATTGTCCTGTTGAAAAACTAAGCGCAAACTAGATGAGATGGTGTATTGCTGCAGAATGTATTGGTCGCCATGCTGGTTAAGTGTACCTATTTTTTTAAAATTCCAAATAAATCAGTGACCTTGTCACCAGCAAAGCACCCTCACACCATCACCTACATGCTTTACGGTGGTTAACCACACATGCGGAGATCATCCGTTCACTTACTCTCCGTCTCTCAAAGACACAGCTGCTTGGAAACAAAATTTGGACTCATCAGACCGCAGGACAGATTTCCACCGCTCGTGTTTCTTGGCCCAAGCAAGTCTTCTTCTTATTGGTGTCCTTTAGTAGTGGTTTCTTTGCAGCAATTTGACCATGAAGGTCTGATTCACACAGTTGATGTTGAGATGTCTGTTACTTGAACTCTGAACCATTTATTTGGGCTTCAAACTGAGGTGCAGTTAATTGCCTATTTCTGAGGCTGGTACATCTAATGAGTGTATCCTCTGCAGCAGAGGTAACTCTGGGTCTTCCTTTCCTGTGGCGGTTCTCATGAGAGCCAGTTTCATCATAGCGCTTGATGTTTTTTTCAAAGTTCTTTTACATTTTTGCATTGACTGACCTTCATGTCTTAAAGATATGATGGACTGTTATTTCTCTTTACTTATTTGAGCTGTTCTTGCAATAATATAGACTTGGTCTTTTACCAAATAGGTCCATCTTCTGTACACCACCACTACAGTACCTTGTTATGACAACTGATTGGCTAAAATGCATGAAGAATTAAGAAGGAAAGAAATTCCACAAATTAACTTTAACTGCCAATTGAAATGCATTCCAGGTGACTACCTCATGAGCTGGTTGAGAAAATTCCAAGAGTGTGCAGAGCTGTCATCTAGGCAAAGGGTGGCTATTTGAATAATCTCAAATATAAAATGTTTTTTTTTTAACACTTGTGGTTTCTACATGATTCCATATGTGTTATTTGATAGTTTTGATGTATTCACTATTAATTTACAATGTAGAAAATAGTAAAAATAAAGAAAAACCTTTGCATTAGTAGGTGTCCAAAATTTTGACTGGTACTGTATGTGTGCTAAGCTTGTAGCGTCATACCCAAGAAGACTCGAGGCTGTAATCGCTGCCAAAAGTGCTTCAACAAAGTCCTGACTAATGGGTCTGAATAATTATGTAAATGTGATATTTAATTTTTTTGCTTTATCATTATGGTGCTTTGTGTGTAGATTGATGAGGTAAAAACGGTTTAATCAGTTTTAGAATAAGGATGTAACGTAACAATGTGGAAGGAGTCAAGGGGTCTGAATACTTTCTGAATGCACTGCAATGTCATGCATGCATGTATACATGTGAGAACACACACACACACCTGTATGCAATTGTAAGCTCACTCCTAAACACATGCACACTCTCTCTGTCTTTCTTTATCCTCTCCTCTGAGGACCATAGTTCTCACCCTCCTGTCTATACCTGTCTGTCTGACCTAATCCCTGCATTGTGGGGAAATTATGACATTGAGAGTTTCCTGCCAGTTATGTAGGCTAGGTAGTAGAGTCCCTGAGGTCACTGCTGCCATGGCCCTCTCTGCACACACACACACACGAGCGCGCGCACATGGCCTGTCATTTGGTCCAGCAGGTTGTCTCATTAGCCAGCACACAGCCCCACTGTTTGGCCATTGATTTATTGGAATGGCTAGTGTTCATTCAATGGCTCCCTGTGGTGTTTCCATCTACACTAAGTCCCGCATTTGGAATAATGACCCTGTTTCCTCCATTCGCTGACTTTTCTGAGACTGTAATTGTAAGTTCCCGTCTGTTCTTCATTGTATTGGATGTGTTATAGCAAGGGGTGAAAGAATGCTGCGATGGTCATTTCAGCCCTTTTCTTTCAGCCTGCATCCCAAATTGCACCCTATTTACAATCCCTATATAGTGCACAACGTTTGACCAGGGGCCTATACGAGTGCACTATATAGGGAGCCATTTAGTCTGTATTCATGAGGAACTGGGCCGTAGCGTGCGTTGTCTGGCGAATCGGGTCACTCCATTCACAGCGCCTGGGCCCCACTGTGCTGCTCTGTGCACTGAGGCGAGCCAGAGAGGGTCGGTCGGTTGGACACACACTAGTGCACAGAGCCCAGTTATATAACCCTCCGGTCACAGCTGATGTCCCTTGCCCAAGCTCATTACAGTTCGAGACATGCCAATCACATACTCACGTACATACGCACACACAGATAGAATAGTAGAAACGCACACAAAAGCTGGAGAACATATGCACGTCCAGGGATTTAAAAAAATATTATTTTTTTGCAGGTGCTGGTGTTTATGTGAACTGAAAAAATAAAGAGGAAAACGCTGCACACTGCTGTTCAGGCTCCCAGGTGATTTTATTTAGAACAACGTTTAGACTCTTAGGTCTTCATCAGGCATCCATATCCCAGGTGGGGGTGGAAGGTCTTGTATATAGGGGCAGTGCTCAGTGACATCAATTCCTGTAACGGGAGGTACAAATATATAATATCGGTTCACAATGTCAACGTTCAATATCAAAATATTGAACCATACATGAGGAATGTGATAAATGTTTAAGTCTTAAACCTTCTGCTGGTTTTCCCAATGTAGGACAGACCACAAGGTAATTTCAACATGTAAACAACATTGGTGGGCATGCAGGTAATCAGGCCATTGATGTTTAATCTTTGTCCTGTGTAGGGGTGGGTAAATGAGCCACATTTGTACGTAACACTGCATTGAGCTCATTGTAATCCCCCTCCCCTCCCACAGGACCTTATCCAAGAAGGGTTCCCTTTTCTCTGGTGGGTAATCTGTTTTGACCACTGTCTCCCTCATTTGGGGGTCTTTTAAGGAAACACACCCACTTCTCACACAGACTCACCACTTGCTGACAACCCTCTCCCTCCCATACACTCTAGGCTATATCCACGCACAGAAACAGAGGAGAAATGAGAGATTGGCACTCCACTCAAGCATAAGGCAGAAAGGATTTACGGTAACTGCAGTCTTGACAGTGTGTGTGTGACACTGCCATACAGTCCCTTCAGAATGTATCAAACCCCTTGACTCCTTACACATTTTGTTGTAACAGCTTGAATTTAAAATGGATTACATTTAGAAGTTTTTCACTGGCCTACACACAATACCCCATCACGTCCTAATAGATTTGTATTTATTTATTATTATTATTATTATTTTATTTTTTATACAAATTAATACAAATGAAAAGTTTAAATGTCTTTAAGCCCTTTGTCATGGCAAGCCTAAATAGAGGAGTAAACATGTGCTTAACAAGTCACATAAGTTGCATAGACTCACTCTGTAATAATAGTGTTCAACATGATTTTTGAATGACTACCTCATCTCTGTACACCACACATACAATTACACATACAATTATCTGTAAGGTCCAGTCGAGCAGGGAATTTCAAACACCGATTCAACCACAAAGACCAGGGATGTTTTCCAATGCAAAGAAGGGCACCTATTGGTAGATGGGTGAAAATAAAACACAGACATTGAATATTCCTTTGAGCTTAGTGGAGTAAATAATTACACTTTGGATGGTGTATCAATACACCCAGTCACTACAAAGATACAGGCGTCCTTCCTAACTCAGCTGCCGGAGTGGATGGAAACTGCTCAGGGATTTCACCATGAGGCCAATGGTGACTTTAAACAGTTACATAGTTAATGGCTGTGACAGGAGAAAACTGAGGTTGGAGCAACAACATTGTAGTTACTCCACAATAATAGCCTAATTGACAGAGTGAAAAGAAGGAAGCCTATACAGAATACAAATATTTCAAAACATGCATCTTGTTTGCAACACGGTACTAAACTAATACTGCAAAAGGTATGGTAAAGCAATTCACTTTTTCTCCTGAATACAAAGTGTTATGTTTGGGGCAAATCCAATACAACATATTACTGAGTACTGCTTTCCATATTTTCAAGCATAGTGGTGGTTGCATCATGTTATGAGTATCTTGTAATTGTTAATGACTGGGGAGTTTTTCAGGATAAAAAAGAAGCGAATGGAGCTAAGTACAGACAAAGTCCTAGAGGGAAATGTGGTTGTCTTCTTTCTTCCAGACACTGGGAGATTAATTCACCTTTCAGCAGGACAATAACCTAAAACACAAGGCCGGATCTTCACTGGGGTTGCAATCCAAAAGAACAGTGAATGTTCCTGAGTGTCTGAGCTACAACTTTTTTAAAACTTAAATCTGCTTGAAAATCAATGGCAAGACCTGAATGTTTGTCTAGCAATGATCAACAACCATTTTGACAGAACTTGAAGAATTTTTAAATAATAATGCGCACCACCTGGATTCGGTCCAATGTAGCAACATTTGACATTGTTTTTTACATTGAATAAAGTAGAGACTCAGAGCTACAAAATGGTATATTAGAAACTGCAGTTGAGGAACAACGAAAAAGTAATTCTGCTTTCAAATTTTAGAAACTTGTAACCCAACTTTTGAAAAATGGCCTGTGAATGTTTTGGTACACCTACTGGAGAGGACTTGTCTAAACCTATTCAGCATCGTTCACACCTTCTTAAGCCTCCGGCATCTCTTTAAGGATTCACAGTGTAGTGAACAACCAAAGATTTCAAGCCTAAAATTGGTGAAAGTTGTAGCAAAAAGTAGTAGTAATTTTTAAAAATCTAGTCCTTGGCCTATATCCTAATCTGACTTTGGTGCTACTCATGTTGTTATTCACATTACCATCTCTTGTAAACACACACTATATCAAATAAAATCAACCTTTATTTGTCACATGCACAGGATACAGAAGGTGTAAATGTTAGTGAAATGATTACTTCCATAGTGGAGTCTTTTTTGTTTAGACATGTAGCTAGCTAGCTAAACAATGAACCATAATCCCAACTCTAATGCCACTTTCAAAACAACTGCGAACTCTGGAGAAGAAAACACTTGGACTGGGAAAAATTGATTTGAAAGGTCATCCAACTCAGAATTCCAACTCTGGAACTTGGGCCTCTTTCTTGAACTCCTACATAGATCATGCATCTAACGTTAGCTAGCTAGCTAACAGTATGATTTAACTTGTAATAAAAACACCTTTCTGACAAAATTAGAAATGTATAATATCTGAAAATGTAGCTAGACTCTTACCTGTATACATCCCTCTGTCACGGATGCCCTGGTTGCCCTTAGTTTAAAGATGTAATCCAGAGACCGGTGTTTTATACATCAGTCTTCTTTCCGTGTTCTCTTTTTTGGCCTCTCCGCATTTGGCAATCATCTCTCTGCTTCCACCGGGCATTCCACTGATTTCAAAACTCGGTCAACTTCTTCCATGACAACGACACCGTTTCTTCCCCAACATTGTTATCAGAAGACGCTATATTGTCTCGTTCAATTAAATTATTTTTACCTAAATCTCTTCATTGTTTGATTAATTTTCAGAGTCCTAGAAAGTCAAGCACGATCATCCTCCAGAAAGTATGTCCTTCACAACATTTTCCCAGAATGTAGACAGGAATATTCCCGCATACTTAGCAGCTCATGTTATAGACAGAAGCAATCTACATGGACGACCAATCCTAAGTCATCTCTCGGCATGTCCCGCCCCTCCATTATCTCAGCCGATCATGGCTAGCGGGAAGGTTAGCGTGACAAATCTAACTATGCTCATTAACAATTTCATTCTGATTTACAGATGACATACAAGTTTGTTATGAAGGTATTTCTCTCCAAAAACATATATAAAAAATTCCATTCAAATGTTTCTCCTGTGAAGTAGTGATGTGCGACATACGCCTAGTTTCTTGAAACGAGTCATAAATGTTGCACATTCCAAGTGTGCAAAGCTGTTAGAGACTTACCCAGAAAGAGTCACAGCTGTAATCGCTGCCAACAGTGATTCTAACATCTATTGAATACTTATCTAATCAAGATTTTGGGGGGGGGGGGTTATTTTTTAAATTTTTACACGTTATAAATGTTTTCTTACGTTTTGACATTAGAGTACTTTGTGATCCTCCACAAAAAAATCGAATTAAATCCGTTTTAATCCCACTTTGTAACACAGCAAAATGTGGAAGGAGTCGAGGGGTGTGAATACTTTCTGAAGTCACTGTAACTGTTTCTTCTTGGTAACTTCCCTCTGAATGCAGGTCTGTACATGTTGCCCCCGGACGCACCACTTTTAGCTAAATTGGATTATTCCTTATTTTACATCGTCTATGAAAAATGGCCTTGCGTTTCGCCGGGATGTTTTTCATTTCCAGTCCTGTCTTTTGTCACATGCACCATTTCCTGTTTTCCAAGAGAGGGAGAGACAATGTTTCAGCTCTGTGGTCCGGAATGTTTTGTCCACTGTCTGTCAGGAGAAAAACATCTGCTCTTCCAGCAGCTATCATCATAGAGGTATGTAGTTAAGGGCTGCAGCATGAGTCGTGGGCCAGGGTGAATGTACAAAGTTTCACCTGTTGTGTTTGCCTGTCTTTGACTGACATTCAGGGGGAAGCCCTTCCAGAGTTCCAGAGGAGGGCTTCCATATGGTCCTCCCTGCTGGCCCTAAAGCCTCAGGCCCTGGCCTCTCTTCTGGCCTCCTGCCTTCCCTGGGCTAGCTCCATAGCAGGAGGAATGTTTTAGATTCAACGGAGTCAGCCTGCTGCAGGCCGTTGCTTATGCACAGCCGTGGCTCACTCTGTGTCTGTCTCTCTTGCTCTCTCTCAGGCCTGGACAATATCCCGCAGTATGCGGACAGGCAGGCGCACTAGAGGGGAAACGCCTCTCCTCCCCTCTCTCTCTCTTCCTGTTTTGTCTCTTGTAATGCACTATTCCAAAACTTTACTACATGTAAAGTACCTTCTCTAACAAATGATCTTACAAGGAAGTCTCGAGTCTCCTAAGCTTACTTGTGGAGGGCGCTCTCCCCTGTTGCGAGAAGTCCGGTCCACTCAGAACATCGCTCCTACGGCTATGCCCCAGAAATGTCGTTGATACAAACTCTCCTTCAGGCGCAGTATGCACTCGGTGCTGATTATATAGAGTGCATGCTATTATATAGGGCATTCATCACCAGGGGAGGGCTGTGGAAGAAACATCCCCACTAGCTATTACTTTTATGATGGGACTTGATCCACTTTAGGAAGTCTTAAATCATCTCACTAGATGAGGACAGTTAGGCTGACAGGATATAGCTGTCAGGTAGGTATCTCTCAGCACAGATTGCAAAGACAGCCGGCAGAGAGCCAGGCGAGGACACACGCATGCACGCGCACATACACATGTGCGCACAGGCATACTCGCTCTCTCTGTCTCTCAGGGAGCATGAATACTTCCCTACATGTCCCCGCCTCTCCTTGTGCCTGTCTCTTGTTTCTCTCTCTGTGTGATCAGCAGTGAAATGTATAATGAATAAGCTACCTTAACTGACCTGTCTCTTTTTTGAGTTTTTTTTTTTTGTATGAATGAACCTGAGCAGTCAGGGGAAGCAGTTTCTGTAAGGAGGTCAGGGTCATATTCATTAGGGCACTCTGTAGCAAAATGTTTTGCAACGAAAAATGCCAACGAGCAGTTTAGTCCATCCCCGTTTCGGTCTGTTTTCATATGTTTTTGTGTCTAAGGAATACAACCCAGTTGATTGATTGCTGTGTCCCCCTATAGGAAGGACCAGAACCTGCTGTCACCGGTCAACTGCTGGTACCTGCTGCTGAACCAGGTGAGGAGGGAGAGCAAGGACCACGCCACCCTCAGTGACATCTACCTGAACAACGTCATCATGCGCTTCATGCAGATCAGCGAGGACTCCACACGCTTGCTCAAAAAGGTAAGCTCTTCTGTAGAGGTAAGAGGTCAGATCCCACTGATCTGACGGAAGTCGTTTCTTGTCTTGAAATGAACAGGGAGAACTCTGGTACCTCGTTATATTGGATAAATCCTTGGCACATTCACATAGTCAGCAGCAGGGCCCAGAGTTTTCTCCTAATGATACGTCCATCATCCTACAGCCCTAAAGCGGCGATCGGCAGTTAAAATGATAACAAAGCTCCCTGCTCCTGTTTTGGTAAAAAGTTGAGGGGCTGGAGAAATGTAACCCCTCTCAAATTCATGGGCAGAGCTATGGATGCACTGACTGATGAAACTGTAATTTTTGTATTATGGATTATCTATGTTTTGAGGCTATATAGTGTTTGTTTACATTGGCTTTGTTTACAGAAGTTGGAGTAAAAAAGTTTATATTTTGGGTTCTCATGGAGTGTGACAGTTGAACTAAGCTCATGAGGCATTTGTAAGTTATATTCTTCAAGTATCAATGGATATATATCATTAATTTATAAGTCAAACAATCCATGTAGCAGCTGCTGATTGCCCCATTTTAGATCAACCAGGCACTGGACTGCACTCAGATGTGATGTTTGGCTGGATTACAAGTTGTTTGATGACATCTTGATAGCAATTCAATGATTTGGTTGTGGTTTAGTTATGTGAATCTCTATGCTGAGAGGGAAGAACTCTCTTCCTACACAGCCTTGATCATAAGACTAAACGCCCTATCTAACCCTCCCATCCGAAGTCGGTCACCTCGTGACCGAAACCCTGTTAATGCTGCTGCCGCCTGTTTCACTCGGACCACTCCCTGCCAGATTTTGAGCTCTCCTATGCACTAGGAGTCACATGAACCGACCACAGTCCCGAAAATGACAAACCAGAGCCTGTTTCAGTGGGGTGCTTAGCGTCAACGTTTTTGGCTTTTTTTTCTCTCTTTCGCTGCGGGGTCTTTAGATCCGTCTGCTAGATGGAGACAGAAAAAATAGTTATTTTATTCATCTTAAAGTCATTATTGTCTCTTGATGTTGGTGGTTTCATCTGGCTTGTACAGAGGAGTGGTCTGCTCTGCACCCCACCCCACCCCAATCCTCTGCTCGAACAACTGCAACACACACAAAGTTAAGGCAGT
This sequence comes from Oncorhynchus kisutch, assembly GCF_002021735.2. Lineage (NCBI taxonomy): Eukaryota > Metazoa > Chordata > Actinopteri > Salmoniformes > Salmonidae > Oncorhynchus > Oncorhynchus kisutch. Next base: position 41,602,706 of record NC_034177.2, read on the forward strand.
AATTTCCCTTTGATAGCAGTTCGAGACTCCTGGTTTACTAATGGGCCAGATGTGAAGCTGGGGCCAGATGTGAAGCTGGAGCGAAGTGGTTTGTCAGATGTTTCTTTCTCCCCCCCGACTCAATCCACATTACTGATGTTTAAAATGACAGACTACTAAACTCATCAATGTGTTCCCAATGATATGTATTCATTTTTAGGCATTTCAATCAAGACTTTTTAATGTATGAAGTTTAGTTCATAGCATCCCTCATATAAAGAGGTTTGCATTGACATTGCACACAGTTCATTTTTCCCCTCATGTACCAACTCTCCTTATTGCTCTACCAATTAGTTGTTGGTTGGCCTTGTGCACAACAGGAAATGACCTGCACTTACAGTAAGTCTTCAGTGACTGTGTGTGTGTGTGTGTTTGTGTCTCCCCTCTGGCTGGTATAGTGACGTTTGGCAGCCGGGGGCCAAATCAAATGCCATCCCCCTCGTGGGGTGCAGTCTGTCACAGGGGAGCAGAGACACCCCTGCCCTCTAATTAGTACATCCCATTGTCTTTGATCTCCGCTGAGCTCCAGTAATGATAGACAAACACCAGGGGAGGCCCCCCAGTTACAACACAGTCAGTACAGGTCGTCTTGTTTTAACACGAGACAGATGCTGTTTTGTCATCCTGACATCAAAGAGCAGTGTTTTTTTAATATTTCCAAATTCTTATGTTTTCTAACTTTTTTAAAGTTATGAGTTGAATCAGTACAGGACCTTAAATGACATATCCTATCAGGCTTCAGCATGGTGGACCTTTTGAAAATAGTCCGTTGATTTGTGTTCATGCCTTCGGCAGTAGTTGTTTTATGAGTCGTACTGTGGACAAATGGGTCTGAGCTCTCTGTGCTGCGGTTGCTCTCATGTTTTAGCGTCATTATTGAAAGTCACAGCTTACCTCGAATTGTGTCTTTGTTCGATGCCGAAACCTCTAAATACGAGTCTTGTCACGCAGTCCATTGATTGGTCGGGCAGGTCTTATCACATGTATTCTCTTCATCATTCATACAACTGGTTCTTTGTTTTTTACTCAGTCATATTTTATTTATGGAGGTCACATTCTGGTGGAACTGAGATCCCAGGGCTTGAAAGCCTTAGCTGTATGGCGGAAGGAAGGTATTCGTTCATCTAGTTCCTACATTGCAAATTGATTCGCTACAGTGGTAGGTAGGAAGGAGGGTGAGGGAAACATGAAACAGCACCAGGTACTACTAAATTGGTCTTGGCATTTGATCAAGCGGAGTGCAATGTGTTTTTAGAGCTTGACAGTTTACTGCCTGGCTTGGTGGAGTCCATTACTAGACTACCTTCCTGGGCTGCTTCTGTATAGTACAATAAGGTCAACAATTATTGGCACCCTTGATAAAGATGAGAAAAAAAGACTGCATACAATAAATACAAATACTGGGCTGTATATATATTGTGTATATATTGTGTATATATATTTTATACAGAAAAAAAAATGTTAAATTAGTATTTTTAAAGAAAATTGCCTAGTACCAGCGAGTTTTAGCCAAGAATCTGGTTGCTTCTGCCAGGAGGCTGAAACTTGACTTTTTAGTATAAGAAGTGGATCTTTCAGCAAGACACAAAAAATACATGTTTTATTGTCACATACATCAGAGAGGTGCAGTGAAATGTGTTGTTTTACAGGGTCAGCAATTGTAGTACGGCACCCCTGGAGCAAATTAGGGTTAAGTGCCTTGCTCACGGGTAAAATCTCCACAAATAAATGGTTAATTTACCAAGAATTGAACATTTTGCAATGGCCATCTCTCCTGTGGTTTGAATTGAAGGGCAGTCGATAAGCACAGACAAAGAAAATCAAGGATCTGGAAAGACAGTGCATGGAGGCATGGTCTAAGATCTCTCCCAATGTGTTCTCCAATCAATAGAAAACATTTAACAAAAATGCTCAGTGCCATTATCCTTTTGAGGGGGAGGGTGCCGGAGTATTGAAAACAGGGGTGCCAATAATTTTGACCCATTCTTTTTAAGAAAAATAATAATTACTTGATAAACAATCTCTTTTCTTTGAGCAATTGTACTAGTATAAAATAAGAACTTTTTGTTTGGGTGGTGGTGGGGGCATACAATATAGCTCAGTATTTGTATTTATTTTATACTGTCTTTTTTGCTCATCTTTAAGGGTGGCAATCATTTTTGAGCTGACTGTGTAGGAGCCAATATGATTTGTGTCGACTCTCACTAGAGTTCTGCCATATGGAGCAGGCATGCCCCTGGTGCGCTACCCACCAGACATGGACCCTAGGAGTACGGTCCCTCTCTGGGGCCTGATTGATGTTGGAGGCAATGTGAATTCCATGCTCCCCCCCACGTGGCTTAGTGGATTCCAATCTCTCCCAGCCTTCTCTCTCAGATGTGGTTAGCGTCACTCACAAACAGTACACTTAAAGAGGAAGCCTATTTGTGCTAGTCCTCTAATAAACTTAACAACAGTAAACATGTCGTCTCCCACAAATTATGCAGCGCCTAACTTGGTCCAATCAGTGTAATTTTGTAAATGCTGGATCTCTATGGCAAGACGCATCATTCAACCAAGTTTCGTAAAAATGTGTTTTCTGAGATATCACGTGTCTAACTTACAAAAGTAAGTATGAATGAACGTACGGATGAATAGTCCCCTCCCCGATTTAATTGTGGGGGACAATTATCCGTATTGGAAAATCCCCAGTTGGCATTCCCCTTTTTAAAGGCCTAGTGCAGTCAAAACGTGATGTTCGTGTGTTTTATATACACTACCGTTCAAAGGTTTGGGGTCACTTAGAAATGTCCTTGTTTTTGAAAGAAATGCAAAGAAATATGCCCATTAAAATAACATAAAATTGGTCAGAAATATAGTGTAGACATTGTTAGTGTAGTAGATGGAATCTCTACATAGGTGTACAGAAACCCATTATCAGCAACCATCACTCCAGTGTTCCAATGGCACGTTGTTAGCTAATCCAAGTTTATCATTTTAAAAGGCTGATTAATCATTAGAAAACCCTTTTGGAATTATGTTAGCACAGCATAAAACTGTTGTTCTTATTAAAGAAGCAATACAACTGGCCTTCTTTAGACTAGTTGAGTATCTGGCGCATCAGCATTTGTGGGTTCGATTACAGGTTCAAAATGGCCAGAAACAAATACATTTCTTCTGAAACTCATCAGTCTATTCTTGTTCTGAGAAATGAAGTCCATTCCATGTGAGAAATTGCCAAGAAACTGAAGATCTCATACAACGCTGTGCACTACTCCCTTGACAAAACAGCGCAAACTAGCCAATAAAAAGAAAAGATTAAGATGAGCAAAAGAACACAGACACTGGACAGAGGAAGATTAGAAAAAAGTGTTATGGACAGACAAATCTTAGTTTGAGGTCTTTGGATCACAAAGAAGAACATTCGTGAGACGCAGAAAAAAATGAAAAGATGCTGGAGGAGTGCTTGACACCATTTGTCAAGCATGGTGGAGGCAGTGTGATGGTCTGGGGTTGCTTTGGTGGTTGTAAAGTGGGAGATTTGTAAAGGGGATCTTGAAGAAGGAAGGCTATCACAAATTTTTCAAAGTCATGCCAAACCCTGTGGATGGCGCTTAATTGGAGCTAATTTCCTCCTACAACAGGACAATGACCCAAATCACAGCTCCAAACTATGCAAGAACTATTTAGGGAAGAAGCAGTATTCTGGTATTCTGTCTATAATGGAGTGACCAGCATAGTCACCGGATCTCAACCCTATTGCGCTGGCAATCAAACCAATCCAACTTGGGGAGGTGCTTCGGGAAGCATGGGGTCAAATCCCTTCAGATTACCTCAACAAATTGATGACTAGAATGTCAAGGTCTGCAAGGCTGTAATTGCTGCAAATGGAGGATTCTTTGACGAAAGCAAAGGACACAATTATTGAAATTAAAAATCATTATAACCTTGTCAACATCTTGACTATATTTTGTAACTAATTTCATGTATATTTTCATGTAAAACAAGGAAATGTCTAAGTGACACAACTTTTGAACAGTTGTGTGTATTTCCACACAGGTGGGAATAATACTGAAATTGTGAAAATGCTGATAATGCACTTTTAATGTAAGAGCTGTTTGAAAAGGCTGCCTGAAATTTCAGCGTGTTTTGATGGGATGGAGTTTTGGCCTGCATGGTGACATCACCAGGCGGTGTAAGTTAATCGATCAATAACAAGTTTCAAACCTCTCTGCCAATAGCAGCTAGTTTTTAATTTACTGATCAATCCCATTAGGCTCGCTCAGTTAGGCCCCTCACTCAGACCACACCAAGACAGTCCTTGATATTTGGATGAAAACTGCTGCATTGGTCTTTCAATTAAGAGAGAGCATGGCCTTTAAAGGTAGGTAGAATAAACATAACCACATGTAACATATGAATTTGCATTAGAATAAACATCAAAAGTCTCAATGCGAGTTTTTATTTAAAACTGATGAGAATTCTGAAGAAAGTCGAAGTCATGCCGGAAAAAAACATTTGCGGGATGTGACTTAATATGGAGGACCTGCGAAGCCAGTCTATTATTCCCCATTGTAAACTACAGCAGAAATAACTTCAAATGTATAACTTCAAATTAAACTGTCTGACTCACGCAGAGCTAACGTAATGTTAGCAGGCTAGTTGGCTAGCAACATTGCAATGTATAACGTCAAATTAAACCAAATCATTTGTGCTTATGACTACTTGTTTCAATACAATTTTCAGCCAACTTACAAGCAAATACTTTATGAATTTATTTTATTTGCTTGTAAGTTGGCTGAAAATTGTATTGAAACAAGTAGTCATGAGCGCAAATGATTTGGTTTAATATAAATTTATACATTGCAATGTTGCTAGCCTGCTAACATTAGGTTAGCTCTGCGTGAGTCAGCCAGTTATCCACACCTAGCGTGCAGCTACATTAAAGTAAACCAAAGTTTTGGAAATACTTAACTTCATCTACCAGTTAACTAATCATTTTACCTGTAAAGTTAGCTGGCTAGGCTAGCTAGCAGGTTAAAATAACTAACTAGCTTAGCTAGCCGACCACCACTGTCGACATAGTTAAGTAGGAAGCCAGATAACTAGTCTAGAGCGGAGACTTACCGATTGACTGCTGAGTTGGCTACCAAAGTCAAAGAAGAGTGAGGCCTTTTAGAGGGAGAGTCGGCTAGCTAATAGAATAGCGTTTTGAGGTAAATCCACATCGACTTTACCAATTTTATCTCCATCACTGCTGACACTCGTGATGTACCGGTAGGTCGGTAGGAAATAGAGGTCCGTCAATTCAACCTGACAAACCGTTCCGACTTTAAAGCTTGCTTCTCATTTTTGGGCCACAAATGAGTTGTAACTCCATCCATCCTTGTGGGTATTACTGCACCATGTGGTTATTACTGCACTAGCTACAAGCCACAGAAAACTACGACAACACTAACTCGCTCAGTTTACTACAACTATCAAATGCACAGGAGACTTAACTTAGTTGAAGTCGGAAGTTTACATACACTTAGGTTGGAGTCATTAAAACTCGTTTTTCAACCAGTCCACACATTTCTTGTTAACAAACTATAGTTTTGGCAAGTCGGTTATGACATTGACTTTGTGCATGACACAAGTCATTTTTCTAACAATTGTTTATAGACAGATTATAATTCACACATAATTATAACTGTTTCACAATTCCAGTGGGTCATAAGTTTACATACACTAAGTTGACCGTGCCTTTAAACAGCTTGGAAAATTCCAGAAAATGATGTCATGGCTTTAGAAGCTTCTAATAGGTTAATTGACATCATTTGAGTCAATTGGAGGTGTACCTGCGGATGTATTTCAAGGCCTACCTTCAAATTCAGTGCCTCTTTGTTTGACATCATGGGGAAATCAAAAGAAATCAGTCAAGACCTCAGAAAAAATTGTAGACCTCCACAAGTCTGATTCGTCCTTGGGAGCAATTTCCAAACACCTGAAGTTACCACGTTCATCTGTACAAACAATAGTACGCAAGTATAAACACCATGGGACCATGCGCCGTCATACTGCCCAGGAAGGAGATGCGTTCTGTCTCCTAGAGTTAAACATACTTTGCTGTAAAAAGTGCAAATCAATCCCAGAATCTCAGCAAGGAAGAAGCAACTGCCATAAAAACTGCACATGGGGACAAATATCATACTTTATGGATAAATGTCCACTGGTCTGATGAAACAAAAATAGAACTGTTTGGCCATAATGACCATCGTTATGTTTGGAGGAAAAAGGGGGAGGCTTGCAAGCCGAAGAACACCATCCCAACCGTGAAGCACGGGGGTGGCAGCATCATGTTGTGGAGGTGCTTTGTTGCAGGAGGAACTGGTGCACTTCACAAAATAGATGGCATCATGAGGATGGAAAATTATGTGGATATATTGAAGCAACATCTCAAGACATCAGCCAGGAAGTTAAAGCTTGGTCACAAATGGGTCTTACCACACTGTGTTACTTTGACTAAAAACTCATGCTTCCTACCCTTTTAAATTGAATCATGACATTGGTGGGCATTGTTGTAAAACGTACAGGCCAAGAGTGATTATGGCTCCAAGGCAATTTTTTTACAGTTATAATGAATCATTAAAGGATAGATTTAAATTTACATAATGGGTTCCTGGTGGAAAATGGGGGAGTGTCATGCTTTTTCAAATTCTGTGAAATTGAAAAATAATTTTCAAGCATTTAGGGAGGGTTTAGGTAAAATATATTTTGCTAAAGGGAGGGCCATCCATTTTTATTTCTAACAGGTCAGATTTTTCCTTTTAACCCTTATTATAATTAACGTTCACTCCCAAAGTGAATGGTTTGTACTTCAGATGTTCTTCTCTGATTTACTGTGTCTTCAGTGACCAGTGGAGTGGCTGTGGTGGCTGCTTCCTGTCAGAGGCCCTGCCCAGGTCACATAATTGGGGCATCTGCAGAGCCAGGAAATGGATGAGCTGTCGGAGCTGTGCCCAAGCTCTCCTGAGAGGCCTTTTCATTGACCACTGGACTGCTTCCCAGTTCTCTCAATAGGAAAGGGCTAACAAGTGTTAGATCTAACAAGTTGACTGAGGTCCTCTTCTCTGAACGGAGGCTTCTAATGGCTCTTCCCTGGGGAGAAAGTAAGAGTAATTTCAGCAAAGATCTCACTTTGCAGCCCAATTCCGCTGTTGGTAATGTTCATGAATACAGTTATGGACAAGTCTACGTTGTTCATTCTGGGCTGAGAATAGCGCTTTAATGTTGCAACATAGACTTGTACATTTTATTTAGATTTGCAGCCTCCTTCACAAACTTGGGCAAGAGGAACGATCTCACCAGTCCATAACCTACCACAGGAGGTTGGTGGCACCTTAATTAGAGAGGACAGACTCGTGGGAACGGCTGGAGCGGAATAAGTGGAAAGGTATCAAATACACCAAACACGTTTCCATGTGTTTGATTCCATTCACTGCGTTCAAGCCATTATTATGAGCCGCCCTCCCTTCAGCAGCCTCAGCAACCTACCTGGCCCAAAACTCAGTGCCCCAGCCAGCCTATAGATCCTGTCCTCCGTTCTCTAAATGTGCGTGAGAGCACCCTAGCTTAAGCTTCGGTGACTTAGTTCTATTTATACAGGGCTAAGTCTATTTGTCCGGTGACTGTGTGAATAGGTAAGTAAAACAGAGAGCTGGCTGAGTAGGTGGAGGTGAGGGCCAGGACAGGAGGTGTTGACTAGACTAGGTCAGCCCGAGGAGACTGGCTGACTACTTACACATGCACAAACACACACACAAACGCACAAACAACGAGAACTAATCCTCTCTGGTTTACGCCCACATGTCTGGACTGGCACTACCCTTTCTACCGGAGTCAGTCAGTCAGCAGGATTTAGAGTATAGCTCTTTTTGGGATGGACCTGTGTTTATTTGTGTACTAACTTCCTCCTTCAAACAATCAAATTATGATCTGACTAAGAGCACACCTTTCACCCTAATCATGGCTTTGTTGCAGGTCTTTTGGTGCTTCAGCCAACTCCCCTGTTATGTTGTGTTCGTTGTCACGCCAAACATGTATGGCATGACAACAAGCATCAAAGAGGATAATGCATATTATTTAGTTCTGGGGGCCAGGTTAGAGATTCACTACTTCGACCTGTGGAATTCCTCAGTGGTCAGTCATTTCTATTGGCGTATCATTGACTGTATCTGCAGTTGCCAACTAGGATGTGTACGGATCCACCTGGATCAGTGAGGTTGGTGACCTCAGCAGAGACACTTCCTCATTGGTCACACCCACAGGAAACCACAGATGTGTATTACAAGGCTGTATGAAACCCCATGTGAACTACAGTAACCCTGGACAGGACCTCTCCTATCTGATATGTGCTTCTCTCAAATGACACACACTGTTATTGTACAAATGTGTGCCTTTGAAATGCAACTACTGGCACCCAGTATGATTCATATGTATAGTGAGAATCAAGTTAAAATCCACCCAACTTTATTTACTTGTGGTAAGTGGCACAGCGTTTGGGTGTTTGGTGCATTGAAAGATCTGTCCTCCTCTCTGTTAACCCAGTTTGACTGACTGTTAAGGTGGGCACAGAGGTTGCCTATAAGAGTCGTTGTAAGCTCTGTGATAGAGACGACTAGCCCTACTAACTCCAGATCAGATCTAAGCCCCTTCTCTCCCTCAATTTGGATAGTGGTGGTGGGATAGACCAAATTGTCACTGCCCTCTGAGGCCCCGTTGCTGGGAAAGGCCTCAACAATAAGATTAGGGTCCAGATAAGTGGGTTAGTGGGAGACTTTAAGTGCAGAGGAAGACTGTGTGATAACACCCAGGTAATACATACGTTGTAAGGGATATCCAAATGCTTTGTCAGACCTTATTATATATCGCATAAACCCACCCCATGACTTGTATGTTACATAGTGAAAAAATAGGTGGCATGCGTAGTAAAAGTACCTTTAACCCAGGGGTTTGAAACTAATTTTGCCCGGGGGCCATATTCTATTTTCACCGGGCCACATCTGGTCTGCAGACCGCCAGTTTGAGAACTCTGCTTTAACCATGCATGAGTCACACAACTGTTATTTCCCTGTATTGAAAATCTCAGAATTATTAATTGTGGGCTCATGTCTGATGGCATTGAGTGAATCTTGTGTCATGGGATGGCTGATTGAATTTATTCATTTGAGATCACTCACACTATGCAGACAGCGGGCTCTATGGGCAACTGTGTCTCTTTGATATCCTTGTTCCAGCTCTATGCCCTACTGTACTCGTGACACTGCTTGTTTGTTCCATGAATGAATATGTTACTGTACTGCAAAGTCGACAGATGTCTCACATTGAACATGTTCTTTGTTTTCTCTTTTTCAGAGTAAGGAGATAACGTTTCAGCTCCAGGAAGACTTGATGAAGGTCCTCAACGAGCTCTACACTGTAAGTTGTCATTTCATTTCCTGGTTCCTGTTTTGCTGTATCACTGTACTGTAAAAATAGTGTATCAAGTTTTTCCTGATCAGGTCACAGTTGGGAACAACTCTCAGCCTGAATGATAAATCATGATTCGGGCATTAAGGCAGGCCTCTCAGATCAGAGCCTGCCTGGTCTGGCCTTAAAGGAGCTGCATACCAACTCTTATGGTCATTGTTACAAGCAGATCTGGGACCAGCCTATGTGGATAATTCCACTTCAGGTCTCTGACCTTGGGGGAGAGCAGGGTGCTTAAACCACTAATCAATACTTAATTCAGTAGCTTTAATTGCTGCCATCAGGCCTGGGATAGTGGCAGCTGAGATTCATGTTCCCCAGGTGGCCCTGAAGACCCTGACGTTCTAATACTTCCTCAGGTAGAAGGGGATGGCTTTTGTGGTCTATATGGTCTTGGCATCTTCCCTTTTGTATAACCTGTTGCGTGTAGGGGGCAGTATTTTGATTTTTGGATGAAAAACGTACCCAAATTTAACTGCCTATTTCTCAGGCCCAGAATCTTGTATATGCATATAATTGTGAGATTAGGATAGAAAACACCAAAGTGTAGGGAGCATCAGGGCTTTCAGTGGTCGACCGTCCAACTGCTCCAACTGGAGAAGATTGTTGGCTTCCACCGAGGTAACTCTAGGAAGACAAGAGAAAAATATCAGTGATAGGAAAACTAAAACTAGCTTTGGGTTATTTTGAGTGCAAATGCAAATAGTTGTCTGACATTTTTATATTCACCTTAACATATTGTGACCCCAGCTAGGAGCCGAAAGAGCAGCGAGGATTCATAGGTCTCGTCCTTCATCCAAATTATTACTTAATTGGCAAACTTATGCAGGGAATGCCAACGAACAGTGAGCCATCGTGTTCATGCATAAAAAAACTAATAATGAAAGAAAAGCATTGCAGGTTTGAATTAGCGTGGGAGAGGTGGAAAAAGTATTGGAATTGACAACTTAGATGGAAAGCTACTGAGGATGGTAGCTGACTCTGTAGGCACTCCTATCTGTCATATATTTAATCTGAGCCTAGAGGAAAGTCTTTGTCCTCAGGCCTGGAGGGAAGCCAAAGCAATTCCGCTACACAAGAGTGGTAAAGCAGCCTTTACTGGTTCTAACAGCAGACCAATCAGCTTGTTGCCAGCTCTTAGCAAACTGTTAGATAAAATGGTTTGACCAAATACAATGCTATTTCTCTGTAATCAATTTAACAAAAGACTTCCGGCATGCTTATAGAGAAGGGCACTCAACATGTACTGCACTGACACATTACTGATGATTGGCTGAAAGAAATTGGTGAAATGATGATTGTGGGAGCTGTACTGTTAGATTTCAGTGAAGCCTTTGATATTATTGACAATAACCTGTTGTTGAAAAAAATGTGTGTTTTGGCTTTTCAACCTCAACTCTGAATCCACAACATGGCAATCTATATAATAGAATTCAAAGTGTTTTCTTTAATGGAGGATTCTCTGTCAAACATGTAAAGTGGGGTGTACTGCAGGGCAGCTCTCTAGGCCCTCTTTTCTATGTTTACCAATGGCCTGCCACTGGGATTAAACAAAGCATATGTGTCCATGTATGCTGATGATTCAACCATATACGCATGAGCTACCACAGCTAATGAAGTCACTGAAACCCTTAACAAAGAGTTCTGTTTTGGAATGGGTGGCTAGTAATAAACTGGTCCTGAACATATATAAAACTAAGAGCATTGTATTTGGTACACATCATTCCTTAAATTGTAAACTGTCATGGTCAAAACATGTAGATTTAATGGTTGTAAAGATAGGGAGAGGTCTGTCCGTAATAAGGAGATGCTCTGCTTTTTTGACACTGCACTCCAAAAAGCAATTTCTTCGGGCTCTAGTATAGTTTTCTCTTGATTATTGTCCAGTCGTGTCGTCCAGTGCTGCAAGGAAAGACCTAGTTAAGCTGAAGCTGGCATAGCATCGGAGTGGTACGTTTTGCTCTTCATTGTAATCAGAGGGCTGATATAAATATTATGCATGCCAGTCTCGCTTGGCTAAGAGTTCAGAAGCTGCCTCAATTTTATAAGAAACATGAATGTGTTTAAAATCCCAAATTGTTTGTCAATTTACACACAGCTCTGACGCACACACTTATCCAACCAGACATGCCACCAGGGGTCTTTTCACATTACCCAAATCCAGAACAAATTCAAGAAAGCGTACAGTATTATATAGATCCATTATTGCATGGAACCGTTCTCTCATTTTTTTCAAATAAACAGCAATCCTGGTTTAAAAAAACCATGTAGTGTAAGTTAGTCCAAAATATTTCAAACTAAAAGCATTGTATTTGGGACAAATCATTCACTAAACCCTAACCTCAACTAAATATTGTAATGAATAATGTGGAAATTTAGCAGGTTGAGGAGACAACTGTTTGGTGTAACCCTGGATTGTAAACTGTTATTGTATTGATGCATATAATCAAATCCACTTTTATTTGTCACATGCGCCAATACAACAGGTGTAGACCTTATTGTGAAATGCTTACAAGCCCTTAACCAACAATACCATTTTAAGAAAAATAAGAATTAAGAAAATATTGACAAAAAAAATAAGGGTCAAAATAAAATATGAATAATGTCGCTATATACAGGGGGTACCAGTATCGAGTCAATGTGCGGGGGTACAGTAGCTAAGATGGGGAGAGGTCTGGCCATAATAAAGCGCTGCTCTGCCTTAATAACAATATCAACAAGGCAGGTCCTACAGCCCTTAGTTTTGTCGCATCTGGACTACTGCCCAGTCGTGGGGTCAGGTGCCACAAAAAAGGACTTGGGAAAATTACAACTGGCCCAGTACAGGACAGCATGGCTGGCCCTTAAACGTACACGTAGAGCTAACATGAATAACATTCACGTCAATCTCTCATGGCTCAAAGTAGAGGAGAGATGGACTTAATCACTACTTGTATTTATGAGAAGTATTGTTGAATGCACCGAGCTGTCTGTTTTTAAACTACTAGCACACAGCTCAGATACCCATACATACCCCACAAGACATGCCATCAGAGGTCTCTTCACAGTCAGCAGGTCCAGAACAGACTATGCGAGGCAAACGGTACTACATAGAGCCATGACTATTCCACATCAAGTAACTCACACAAGCAGTAGAATCAGATTTTTTTTTTAATAAGATAAAAATACACCTTATGGAACTGCGAGGACTGTGAAAATTCACACACAGGTACAAACACACGCATACAAACACATACTTGTCATGACTTTACATTCATTAATCTGATGACTGTTATTTATCCAATCAACTAACTATGTATAATTGTTACCCAATTTTTAAATGAATCATGTAACAATTAACTCATTAGGAATTTGGGGCAACACGAGGTTACCATCTCCCAAATTAAACTCTATAATAACATCGATAAACAGTCATCTTATTAATCATTACCTCTTATCATATCATCATTCTGAACAGTCGTAACCTCATGCATCTGCAAAAAAAACAGCCAATTCACGATTCAGTACTATATTTTTAAATTGTTATTCTTATTTTTTTGATTTAAACTTTTTATTTAACTAGGCAAGCCAGTTAAGAACAAATTCCTATTTACAATAAAGGCCTATAGGGGAACAGTGGGTTAACTGCCTTGTCCAGGGGCAGATTTTTACCTTGTCAGCTCGGGATTCGATCCAGCAACCTTTCGGTTACTGGCCCATGGCTCTAACCACTAGGCCACCTGCCACCCTACTACACCAATTGGTTTAGTTATTTATTAGCTAACTAAATAATAACACAGAATAAACATACACCCTTTACATGAGACAAAGGTCCCTAGTGGACTGACAAGATATGACTGCATATTACACAGATATGGAGAGGGGGGAAAAAGAGGGACAGAATTAATGGAACACTTATCGTGGACACATTGTATAACTATTCTCCCATTAATAATTTCCTTTCCAAATGAACCCCCACCCGTTTGAAATAAGAAATCGCACATGTATTTATGCATGTGTGTCTTTGTCCGTCATGTAGTCCTGAACAGAACTACAGAGTTCATACTTCCATTCGCTCCTGAAGTGGCTTATTTGAAGATAAGCCAGCCGTGCCGAAGGTTCCAATGGGGTGATAAGAGTAGTGTACAGTGATTTGAGACTCGTTGGAAGATGGGATAGTTTGAAGAGTTCAGATATTTGCCTTGAACAGCTAATCAGCTGTACCAGTGATTGTCTGAGAGGGGAGTTTGTTGCCTCTTTCTCCTCGTGCTGATTATTCTGGGTTCAGGATTTAGACTACTATGGACATGAGATGCAGCTCTTTGTCTCTCTGGTCTAAAGGAAGATGAGTTTATTTCTTCACCTCGTGTTGAGGTTCAAAGTTTCAACAATTTCAAACATGTAGCTAATGCCTCATGTTTCCTGGTCTAAAGTTAATTTCGTTACCAAGGCTTTTTATGCACTCTGGCCAAAGGGGATGGCTCTGTCCGTCTGACACGCTCCCCGACCTCACTTGGGGCGTGGCTACCCACGTCAAATCAACATTTATTTGTCACGTGCGCTGAGTACAACAGGTGTAGACCTTAGAGTGAAATGCTTACTTACAGGCTCTAACCAATAGTGCAAAAAAGGTATTAGGTGAACAATTGGTAAGTAAAGAATTAAAACAACAGTAAAAATACAGGCTATATAGCAAGGCTATAAAAGTAGTGAGGCTACATACAGACACTGGTTATTCATGCTGATTTGAAGTAGTATGTACATGTAGATATGGTTATGCATAAGTGATTATGCATATATGATGAACAGAGAGTAGCAGTAGCGTAAAAGAGGGGTTGGCGGGTGGCGGGACACAATGCAGATAGCCCGGTTAGCCAATGTGCGGGAGCACTGGTTGGTCGGCCCAATTGAGGTAGTATGTACATGAATTTATAGTTAACTTCTTGCGTCGAGCAATCCCGTATCCGGGAGCGTAATTATAGCCTCAAGCTCATTACCATAACACAACGTTAACTATTCATGAAAATCGCAAATGAAAGAAATATATTCACTCACAAGCTTAGCCTTTTGTTAACAACACTGTCATCTCAGATTTTCAAAATATGATTTTCAACCATAGCTACACAAGCATTTGTGTAAGAGTATTGATAGCTAGCATAGCATTAAGCCTGGCATTCAGCAGGCAACATTTTCACAAAAACAAGAAAAGCACTCAAATAAAATAATTTACCTTTGAAGAACTTTGGATGTTTTCAATGAGGAGACTCTGTTAGATAGCAAATGTTCATTTTTTCCAAAAATATTATTTGTGTAGGAGAAATCACTCCGTTTTGTTCATCACGTTTAGCTAAGAAAAAAAGCAGAAAATTCAGTCATTACAACGCCAAACTTTTTTCCAAATTAACTCCATAATATCGACAGAAACATGGCAAATGTTGTTTAGAATCCATCCTCAAGGTGTTTTTCACATATCTATTCGATGATAAATCATTCGTGGCAGCTGTGTTTCTCCTCGAAGCAAACTGAAAAAGACACGCAGCTGGAGATTACGCAATAATTGCGACGGAGGACACCAAGCGGCCACCTGGTAAATGTAGTCTATGGTCAATCTTCCAATGATTTGCCTACAAATACGTCACAATTCTGTCGACACCTTGGGGAAACGACAAAGTCTAAGCTCATTCGTGACCCATACACAGCCATATAAGGAGACATTGGAACACAGCGCATTCAAAATCTGGGGCACTTCCTGTATGAAATTTCATCTTGGTTTCGCCTGTAGCATTTAGTTCTGTGGCACTCACAGACAATATCTTTGCAGTTTTGGAAACGTCAGTGTTTTCTTTCCAAAGCTGTCAATTATATGCATAGTCGAGCGTCTTTTCGTGACAAAATATCTTGTTTAAAACGGGAACGTTTTTTATCCAAAAATTAAAAGAGCGCCCCCTATATCCAAGAAGTTAAAGTGACTATGCATATATGATCAACAGAGAGTAGCAGCAGCGTAAAAAGAGGGGTTTGGGGGGGTACACAATGCAAATAGTCCGGGGAGCCATTTGATTACCTGTTCAGGAGTCAATATTACATTTGTTTTCCATGAATCCCCACTGATCATTCCCCACATTATGGTAAAAATATTATTCCAGTATTCACTTTTGACCATGTTAGAGTTTGAGGGAATACTGTCTGTGAACAAAGACATTCCTTTGGTTGATACTAAAGGGGGAGAAAGAGCCCCCTTTTCTCCTTAATTTACGACAGGGTGTGGAGGTGTCAAAATCCCCACACTAGTTCCCTCCTCCCCTCTGAGTGGAGGTTGTTATTGTCAGGAATTGCCAAGATGATCTGACCCATTGTGATCCTCACAGGACAGTCATGACATACTTTACAGCTGGATTGTGTGTTGTAGTAGAGTAGAGCACGCACTTAATGTATTGTGAAATCTGTTGTAAAATGTATTTTAATGTTAAACATTTGTATTATGTATATTACTGCCTTGGCAGCAGCTAATGGGGATACATAATAAATACAAAATGGTTGTTGAAAAATGGTTGTACACATACTTCGTGATATAATAGAAGTTGACTGCTTAATGTTACCCTGAATTGTGAATTTGTCTGCCCTCCTACGAATGTTGCTTCAATGTCGAAATCAGTGGTGCCTTCATAGTAATTCTCCAGGTTGGGAAGATAAAATAAAATCTCATTAATGCCATTAAAGTGCAAGCTACATACAAACAGAAAGCTACAATAACACTTTGGTTTATTTCGCTAACGTTCGCTAGATAGCTGTCTGGCTAGCTGAGGTAAATAAGTAGTTAGCCATGTCAATCTAAAATAAATCTAAAAACAAATCATTTTTTCCTATTTAACAATATTGTCTTGTATAAAGACATATGGTAAAGTGTTCTCTCCTGCCTTTTCGGTCTTCTGAAGCAGAAGGTAGTCATGGTCAAAAACACTGTTGTTGGAGAGCGATTCTGAGGTAATAATTTTGTGTCAAATTAAATGCATCACTCTGCACTGCAGGTTGTAAGTGCTCGGTGACAATTTAGATAATCTATTTAGGTGTGTAACCCTCAAAGATGTAGGTAACTTCCAAAATAAAGCAAACACTTGAGTAAATAAGGGATACAGAGTATATTGAAAGCAGGTGCTTCTGCACAGGTGTGGTTCCTGAGTTAATTAAGCCATTAACATCCCACCATGATTAGGGTCAATGGAACGCGAGGTAACTTTCACCTGAACGCGCGTCACGAGCCCGTGGCTCTCTGCCAGAAATCTGACTCATTCCCCTCTCATTCAGCCCCACTTCACAGTAGACAAGGTTCTAAAGACTGTTGACATCTAGTGGAAGTGCAACATGACCCCATTTCCACTATCTTGGATAAGCAAAGAGTTGAAAACCTACAAACTCACATTCCCCACTTCCTGGTTGGATTTATTCTTAGGTTTTTGCCTGCCATATGAGTTCTGTTAAACTGATGGACATCATTCAAACAGTTTTAGAAACTTCAGAGTGTTCTATCAAAATTGACTAATAATATATGCATATCCTAGGATCTGGGCCTGAGTAGCAGGCACTCTACTCTGGGCATGCTTTTCATCCGGACGTGAAAATACTGCCCCATTCCCCAAAGAAGTTAAACTAAATACTAAACCATCTTTTGATTTGTGAATGTGTCGGCACCGGGGACTCGGGATGTGGCTGCGGTAATGATGTCATGTTAAACAGGCCTTTTGATTTGTGAATGTGTTGGCACCGGGGACTTGGGATGTGGCTGCGGTAATGATGTCATGTTAAACAGGCCTTTTGATTTGTGAATGTGTCAGCACCGGGGACTCGGGATGTGGCTGCGGTAATGATGTCATGTTAAACAGGCCTTTTGATTTGTGAATGTGTCGGCACCGGGGACTCGGGATGTGGCTGCGGTAATGATGTCATGTTAAACAGGCCTTTTGATTTGTGAATGTGTCAGCACCAGGGACTCGGGATGTGGCTGCGGTAATGATGTCATGTTAAACAGGCCTTTTGATTTGTGAATGTGTCAGCACCAGGGACTCTGGATGTGGCTGCGGTAATGATGTCATGTTAAACAGGCCTTCTGATTTGAACATATGGATTGTTTTAGTTTTGTAGGCGTGGCTACCTTTTTTAAATTATTTAATTTCTGGATCAAGTCCCTCGCAGTCTTTCTGATCTCATTCCCAATGATCAGTGCTTTAATTTATTATGTTGCTGTCCAGAGGTTCTGAGTTTGCGAAGCACCCAACTGTCCTATGTTTTTCTGTGCAATACATTTGAAGAGTTTTGGTGTGTGTACCAGGCTATTTGATATGTTACAGCATGTTGAAATGGAACCAAATGATCTGTTTCTGTCTTCAGTCTTTTAAAAATATTCTATATGGGCTACATGGTCATCTATGGTATGTATAACCAGCCTTAGTAGCTATAAATATCAATTTATATTCTATTGAGTTTACCCAAATTTATCAAATTGGAAATGAGACATTAGCAGGCTGGTTAATGCGATGCATATCTGTTTAATTTCGAACACCCGAACTCGGCCCCATTTACTCAGTCAATCAGGAGCCGCTACTGCGTTGCGGCCGCAGCATACAGGATACGTTTTACTGAACGGTATGCGCTAAATAGTATGGACGATGAGTAATGGGAATGCAGTTTAAGTATGTTGTAGTACGCTAGTATGGGTATTCGGACACTTTCCTTTATTATGGCAGTTACCTGTATCATGTTATGATTACAGCATTGATTGTTATAGTAAAACCCAAGAAACAGATCTGGGAACAGTTACTCTTGTCCCGGGAGATATTCAGCAGGGGTTCAGTTTCCCTGAAGTGTAAGTCTTCGGTTACAAACAAAAATGAGTCTTATACGGTTATACTTACAATTATACTTACAATCGTTCATGACACGTAACGGCCACATCTTAAATTCTGTCACCGTCCCTCTCGCTGCAGTCCAATTTAACCTGATTTACCCTTTGGTGTAGAAAAACACACACAGAGAGGGAGAGAGAAACACTATGGCATCAGACAGCCACTGAGGCCTTTTTATTTATTTAACTAGGCAAGTCAGTTAAGAACACATTCTTATTTTCAATGACTGCCTAGGAACGACAGATTTTTACCTTGTCAGCTCGGGGATTCGATCTTGCAACCTTTCGGTTACACGTCCAACGTTCAACGCCCTAACCACCAGGCTACCTGCCGCCTCAGGGCCTGTGAAATAACAGGTCTGGTCCCAGTTGTTCTAAATCTGTCCCTCTAAAAGAAGCAGAGGAGAGTTAAAGTTAACACACCAGGGCTCCAGACCAGTAAGTCAGTAGTATGGCCTGTGGTTGGTCGCCCCTCAGGCTCTCTCCACTGGTTCCTATTACGTGGCTCTGGCCACCAGCACAAGACAAGCAGGGCAAAGTCTGTCCACCCATTATGAAAATATCTTGTTTTTGGGGGGTGGAGAGGAGATGTTTAGGTTTTAGGTCTGTATTTTGATTCCGATTGAGGTTATGCAGACCGACTTTCTAATGTATACGGACGGTGTAACTGTCATTTACTGGGTTAAAATTTTCAGTGGCTGGTCTTGCGTCAGTAGTGGGTTTAAAGACAGCCTTAGCAGCGACAGCCATGGCAAGTCCTAGTTCAGTTTGTGCTGTCTCGACAACTTGTTATTGTTTGTTGGCAAGAGAGCACAAACAAATCTAGGACACAGGCTAGCCCTACTACTGATAGCAAAGAAGTTGGCAAGACTGTAGAAACAGATCTAGGACTCGGGCTAGGGATGGCCTGCCCCAGCAGGGGAAGGGGACTGATTCTCTCAGACCCAACAGGGTTACAGGCAAAGCCAGGATAAGGTATTTTCCTCTCCCCAGCAGCCACCTGTCAGTACCTCCCCCATCCTATGGCCACACTGTCAATGACCTCTGAAGGTCCGGAAGGAGAGAGATGTGCGTTTGTTCAGAGGTCAGAGGTCTTATCGCTTTTGGGTGGCTTAACAAGCTGGCTGCTCGAGTCCGGATGAAAGCAGTGTTTACAAAAGCTTTAGAGTGCATGTGTGGGTGTCAGTTGACTCCCGTTGGTCGTCAGTTGTGACTCCCGTTGGTCTGGAAAGCATTTCACGGTGAAGTCTAGACTTGATGTATTCGGCGCATGTGACAAATAAAGTTTGTTTTGATTTGGTGATTCGTCTCATTCAGTGACTGCCTATGTCAGCTTTCCATTCCAATCCCTACACTCAAAGAGCCATTAGGATGTGTCATAAATAGTCTCTTATGAACTTGTCACGGCCCTTGAAGAAATCCTGGTTTACTTGAGCAGCAGTTGTACCTGGCTACTCATGAGCCACTTCCTAATGTATTCTACAGTTGTGTGAGTAATGGTAATAGCTCCCTCCCGTTTGGATGACAATGAGTCAAACCAGAGGAAGCAGCTTTAATCTGTGTTTTGCTGTGGTGGTAATGCATTTCCCACTACGCCTCCATCACTCTTCCTCAATTCTGGTTCAGATGCATTGACAAGGGGAGCATACCCACTTAAAATGTAGTGTATCACCAGATCTGATTACATGACTAAATCTTTTAATTACTTTGAGTGTTTTGCTTTAGCCTGCCTGGAGTGCCAGATGGGCAGTGCTTGCACTTTTAGGTATTGTTCTATTGATTCCCTTGCAACAGGGAAGCTCAATCAAGCACAGCTACAGTATTTGAAATGATTTCAAATAGTGTTTGAACCCAGGTCTGCGTATCACCTCATGCCAAACTTACTTACAATTTGGTGTCTTTTGAAACTCCTGGCCTCAGGAATTTTACATTACCTTTTGAGGGATTATAGCTCTCCACTTCAAAGGGGAGGGAACAGGGTTGTTGTGTATGTGGTTCAGTCTGTACGTCCGTCACCACCTGATCTGACATGGGCCCTGCCTGCCTGCTGGCACCCCGCTGATGGCACTTCGTCTTGGGCTACGGCAGCCAGGGATGATTGGGTGTCTGTCCCTGGGTGCCCCATTACAGAGCTGTAGCATTACCTATACGCATCAGATGGAGTTGTCATCCCATATTAAACGGTGGGGGTGATTCCAGCAAGCTGTTAAGTGTAGATGGAGTTCTCTGTCAATGGAATTTCAAATGCAGAGCAATATGGTAAATGGGAATGGCAGTGAATCGTGGTTGTTGAGTTCATACTGTATAAGAGCCTCATATAAAAACAGAGCGAGGCAATCTGCCTTTAATTTGTGGTGGTGAAGTAAGAATGTCCCACTGTGAAGTAGAGCTGAATCGGTCTGTGAAGAGTGGGTGGGAAGTAGATGAAAGCTTTGTTTGGTTCAAAGCAGCCTCTTACTGTGAGGTTGAATGACTGACCCTTGACCTCTGACCTCTTCCTCCAACCCCCCCCCAGGTGATGAAGACCTACCACATGTACCACACGGAGAGCATCAGCGCCGAGAGCAAGCTGAAAGAGGCGGAGAAGCAGGAGGAGAAACAGATCGGCCGGGCCGAGCCGGTCTTCAGTATCCGTCTGGAGGACAAGCACCAGAGACGCAGCTCCGTCAAGAAGATTGAGAAGATGAAGGAGAAGGTACAGCACACTTATTGCCTGCTTGACACGAATGGGCCAAGCCAAGCTGTTCTGCACCGGCCTGGTTACGCATCCATCATATTTGCTGGAACTGTGCTAGAAAGGACCAGGTGAATGTAATCAGATCCAGCACAGTATGGTTTGGGACGGCACAACGGTGTGTATTGTGAAGGTCTTTACACTGTTAATGATGATAATGGTTGCTGTAAGGAATGTTGGAATGTCTTCTCATTTAACACAGTTGGCCAGCTGTGATTAGTCACGCGCATAGATTATATTTCTATGCTCTCCTCTACATTAATAGTGTATATTTTCACTTTCTACGGCCCCAACTTTGAGGAACTTACGTTGCCGTCCAGGTGTGCCTGAAAGTGTTCATCATTTGTAACAGAAACAGACCTCTACCGGCCAGCCAGACCTCTATTTTGTATCAGAAGCATCCCTGCTGTCCTGTGTGTGTGTCTCCCATGTGTGTGATGGAAACCACACTGTCACTTAACAGCCAGATTGCTTTGTGTTCTTCTCAGAAGGAGCAGGCCTGTTTTCTGTTAGAGCTCTGTGACCAATGGTTTAATGGCCACGGGAACAGCATTTTATTCACAGGCTCCTGCAAAGCGTTAAAATATCTAAGACCATGTCCGTATGTGAGTCAGTGTTTATTGGTCATTGGCTGGTGACTAACTAACGGTCTGTCTGTCTGTCAGGCAGACTTAAGAGTAAGTCAGAATGAGCACAGCTGGGCTGGGAAGTGGCTAATCCTAGATGTTGTGAAGGTCGATTTTAAGCATACATAGTTTAGGCCCATTCTTGTGTTGCCGTAGTAGCTGTTATTTGCCCTCCGCTCCGCAGTTGTCTATCTGCGCCAGCTCCTGTTTGCCAGTCATCCTGAAATGTGTTACGTTTTTGATCATTAATTTCTCTGTTTCTCTCGCTCTCTTCCTCCCTTTCTCTCACTCTCACGCTCACGCCCTCACTCTCTCTCATATCAGCGCCAGGCCAAGTACTCTGAGAATAAGCTGAAGTCAATCAAAGCGCGAAACGAGTACCTGCTGACGCTGGAGGCGACAAATTCCTCCATCTTCAAGTACTACATCCACGACTTGTCTGACTTAATTGATGTAAGTAAACCGCATGACTTGTTTTTAGTTGGGAGAACCTTCCAGCTAAAGAACACACTCATTTATCTGCACTGTATAACTGGGAAAGTTTGGTTGTCAAGGCCAAATTAGAAACTGTGTTACCAAACAGCGTCTCTACTCCCTCTTTTCTCGTTAATAAGCCCTTGGTTGCATCCAAAATGGCACCCTATGCCCTACATAGTGCACGACTTTTGACCCGAGCCCAATTGGCTCTGGTCAAAAGTAGTGCACTATAAAGTAAATACGGTGCCATTTCAGACATAGCCTTCTTAGCATGCTTAATGATGTTCACTCATACATTCCTAAAGATCTGAGGGAATGTACACATTACTCCATAACACAAGCCGCAGAGAGATTCACTCTGCCACAAACTGAGAGCCGCTTCTCAGTCTAAGCCTCTCCCGTTCCCCAGACTTCAAATTAAGTCGTCTGCACACCCAATCATTTGTGTTTAAAAACAAAAACGCGTCTCACTGCTAAGGTAAATTGTATTACGCTCTTTTTCGATCCTCGTAATGTTGAAGACACCCTGTCATTCAGCAGTATTTTTTTAGGTCCTTTCGAGACCTAATATCTGGGTCTGTAGAATGAAACTGATGAGTTTAGCAGGAGAGCTGAAATATGAACAATGGTGAACAGACACAACAAACTGTGGGATAGAAATGACTGGAGGAAGAGAAATAAAAAGCCCAGTGGTCTCGAAGCTCTTGTGACTCAAGCTATTCTACTATTCTACCATCCATGTCCTCATGTTATACACAGTACTGCATGACGGACAGTACAGACAGACGCACCTACACACACACTTCATCACATCTTTAGCTTGAATGGGGTGTGGGAAAAAGCCCTATCCCTGAAACTCATTTTTTGACAATTACTGGTGTATGTTGTAGTTCAGCAGTCCCATCCCTCATATCACCACTCTGTACTCAGTACTACTATGTGATCTGTACTCTGTCTACCCAGCAGACGACTTTGTTTGCTCCTCCAGAACCCGGAGTTATTTATACACTGGCCTACCTGGGATATCATTTTTCCCCTTTGGTTAAAATATGTACTGTACCATGTCTCTGGAGTTGCCAGCACAGCCCCGGAGAACGCTGGGTACTTTTAGTGATGGTGTATTAGCCAGCAGCATACCACCCTGCATACCACTGCTGGCTTGCTTCTGAAGCTAAGCAGGGTTGGTCCTGGTCAGTCCCTAGATGGAAGACCAGATACTGCTGGAAGTGGTGTTGGAGGGCCAGTAGGAGGCACTCTTTCCTCTGGTCTAAAAAAATATCCCAATGCCCCAGGGCAGTGAATGGGGACACTGCCCTGTGTAGGATGCCGTCTTTCAGATGGGACGTTAAACGGATGTCCTGACTCTCTGGGGTCATTAAAGATCCCATGGCACTTATCGCAAGAGTAGGGATGTTAACCCCGGTGTTCTGGCTAAATTCCCAATCTGACCCTCAAACCATCACGGTCACCTAATAATCCCCAGTTTACAATTGGCTCATTCATCCCCCCTTCCTCTCCCCTGTAACTATTCCCCAGGTCGTTGCTGCAAATGAGAACGTGTTCTCAGTCAACTGACCTGGTAAAATAACAGATAAATAAATGAATTCCAGATAGTCGGTAAGGAAGGAGATCCGTGATAAATGTGACCTCCATGCTATAGGTTGAAAACATAGAGGTAAGAACAATGTAATTATTCCATGCAGGAGTGTTCAAAAATCAACAAATTCATTGGACCATCACCGTTGCTGATTCCACAGGATTATCATTGAAAACATGATCAGGAAAAGTCATCAAATGGCTGTAGATAATTTGAACAACGTTTCAATGAATTGAATGACTGTAAGACAGTTATGTGCTTGCAGACTAGTTGGCTGAAATTCACTAGGAATGTGTTTATTTTCCAATTTGATGGAGAACTTTCCGTACTGAACATTTACTTCCAGTATTGCTAGTCCCCTTGTTTAGAATTCTTCCACATTTATGAATACTAGATATTTTATATTAGAATCCTCGCGTCCTCACCTTTTATATTTTCGACCAAGCCTCCATTCTGGGAGCTAAAATTGCCTTCCTTCTGCTTTAATTGTGTTTGTGCTGGTGTTCACACACACTTGTGATCTGTCTTGGAGGTGACAGGACAGGGTTTCAAAAAAGTTGGATTTGATGAATTGGACCTATCTTGATCCAGTGTTATTTAGGCTAGACAAACCGGGCGGTTAGCTTGCCTGGCACAGTGCTTCTGAGTCTGGGTGTCTTCCACCAGCTTCCAATGCTGTCCGTGTGAACTCACAGGCCCTGGCTAACCAATGTCCTAGTTAATGAGATCCAGCGTCAGATGCTGAAGGAACTATTCATGTTGGAAACAGTATCCAGGTTCTATGACTCAGGGCCAAGGCAGCTGTCAGAGAAAGTATCAGACTATTCTCTTAACGGCCAATAATGTTAATGACTACAGTGTGTGGAAAGACTAAGAGAGCGTACATTGTTGACTTTGTTGAAACTGTTACAAAGTTGTTGGTTTTTCCATAAACAAACTGGAACACCATGACATAGACTGACCAAGTGAATTCAGGTGAAAGCCATGATCCCTTATTGGTGTCACCTGTTAAATCCACTTCAATCAGTGTAGATGAAGGGGATGAGACGGGTTAAAGAAGGATTTTTAAGTCTTGAGACAATTGAGAGATGGATCTTCTATGTGTGCCATTCAGAGGGTGAATGGGCCAGAGAAAATATTGACGTTCATTTGAACGGGGTATGGTAGTAGGTAGTTGCCAGGCGCACCAGTTTAAGTGTGTCAAGAACTGCAATGCTGCTGGTTTTTCCACTCCCAACAAGAATGATCCACCACCCAAAGGACATCCAACCACCTTGACTCAACTCTCAACTGTGTTTGGACATAACCTTTTAGTGCCTGCGACATTCTGGCTTACTATCAGTTTACCAGAAGATCCAGTAAACGGGACTTCCTGATCCAAGTATAATTTCCTCTTCCCCTCTTCCAGTGCTGTGATCTGGGCTACCACGCCAGCCTGAACCGGGCCCTGAGGACCTACCTGTCAGCGGAGTACAACCTGGAGACTAGTCGTCACGAGGGCCTGGACATCATCGAGAACGCCGTGGACAGCCTGGACCCCCGCAGCGACCGCCAGCGCTTCATGGAGTTGTACCCCACTGCTTTCTGCCCGCCCATGAAGTTTGAGTTCCAGCCCCACATGGGCGACGAGGTGAGACACCGAGTTCATTTGTCATCTGCTCTTTCGATCATCCATTATTGTAGTGAAGGCTAGTGCTGTTTGTCAAAATGGTTGAAGACACCTCCATGTTTTTACTAGAATCAATATGTTCAGTCCTAAATGCTTCACAGTGTGGAATTGAATTAGAATTTGATTATGTCTCGTACTAAATGAGCCCTGGTTTTGGTGGCTTAATTGCATAACTTTACTGTGTCTAAGCCGGCAGAGCAGGTTTTTATAGGCCGAAGCCAATGATAAGCATGTCTCATTTCTCAGCCTTAAGTCGAGTACAATATGTTTTACTGAGGAGTCGTTGGCTCTGGCGTCCCTGATATCATGTTTGTTCACAAACTATTGTTCTGCGGCTGTCTGGATTCAGATCTGGGTCATTGGAAACCATTGTGGTTTGTGGTGTAGTTTAAACTGATTTACTTCTTAGGTTAAAGATTAAGTGAGCCATCTGTCCAACGGCGGTGATGAAGTCACTTCCTGTTCAGTGATGATGCATTTCCTCTTCCTGCACAGGTGTGTCAGATTGCGATGCAGCCCCCGGTGAATGGCGAGCTAATGCTGAGGTTCCAGCAGCTCCAGTCCCGCCTGGCCACTCTGAACATTGAGAACGAGGAGGTAAGAGGGAGTCCAGCTCTGACATACCGTGGTCCTATTTAGTCAGCCATGCAACAGAAGAAGTGATGCCATGGAAAATGCAAATGAGTGTTGATTATTGGACCAATTAGTCCTGAAGGTCATGTGGTCCTCCCTGTTTTAGTCCTTTAAAAAAAAAAAGTTTTACTTGGAGCTTAATGAACACAACTGTTTGGGTCCATTGTGGTCACATGTTGGGAAGGAAGTAAAATGCTGTGTGAAAAGTTACCTTCAGTCAGAAGTCAGCCAAGGAGAGTTGATGGCTTGAATAATTTAGATATCGAAGTTGGAATAATTACCGCACAACAAAAACCTCTCATGCCCTGCAGGCAGCCTTCAGTACCACACAGAGAAGTTTTCCCCTTGTCCCAATGGTGGGAAAGAAAATCCCTGTCTCTCTCACTCTCTCTCTCTCACACACACACACACACACACACACACACACACACACACACACACAGACACTATATATTCTATTTGAACACTCTGTGCCCCACCTCTCGGTTTTGACATTGGCGATCCATCCCTGGCTGTAACATTTTAATCAGACTGGCTGGCATGCCTGAGTGCTTGCTAAGTAAAAAGACAACTGGAAGGAAATGTCTGTCTGCTGCTGCGGTGTTAGGGAGTGCAATCACGTCCATCAGTCTGGCTTCTTGTGTCTCACGTTGTCTCCCGTCTGACCTGCTATCTCCTCTCGTCTCACATCAGTGCGCACAGCCTTCTCTCTTTGATATCACAAAGAAATAAGGACTTAGGAATGAATGCTTGTGAATGTGTCAGTCAGTTTCTGCTGCTTCAAGAGATTTCAGACTGGCTTGATTATACAACTACATGAAGTTGATAGATATGTGTTTTTGTCAGAGATGATGCATGATATCTCTGCAAGTTCTCAGTATCTTTTTTAACTTTTCTATTGTAGGGTCTAGTACTGTCTAAGTTATGAGAAGCTTAATCGCCTGCCAACCCTCAATTTCCTATCGTACACTGTCATTCTGCCTGTCCAGACCTATAGTGTTGTAGTACTGTATGTTTGTGGTTTGACTGGGGTATTTCATGCTGGGCTACAAGGCTCAGGCGATCACACTGGGTGTGTAATGTATTTCTGAACGGGGAGTTGTTGTTGACATCTAAGCCCAGCTGGTGCTTTCACACTGGCTGTATGCAGTCAGTGCAGGCAGCACCCCTCTGTGTGGGGGGGTCGTGAAAAGCCATGGTGCTGCATGACCTTGTCTGCCTGGATGAAACGGATGCCCCACACAGGTCAGGACGGGGAACCACTGCTCAAATGGCCTCTTTCTCTCTTCCACCAGATGGCCTCTTTCTTGGCATGGTGTGTAATTGAAAAGGCCTTTCCAGGGGCTGTCAAAACACTGAAGCAGAACTGTGCACACATTGGCTACTTCCGTCCTTGTTTTCTCAATTCATTTCCAAGCTCATTGGAGGAGGAGGTCTGAGTGAGGGACCTTGGATCCTCTCCTCCAATGCCCTTTGAAAGGAATTGAGGAAACAAGGACAGAGGAGGCAAGGATTTGACTGACTAAGATCTGTTCCAGACAGGAAGTGAAAAGCTGTTTTTTGTTTTCTGCTATCAATTGACATGCAGCTGTTTCCTCGACCCTTGACACCATGAGAGGGTGTAAGAAAACATGGATAAGATGATTTATTATCGTCAGAGATGGAAGACTCTGGGAGCTATTTGGTATGGGACGGCCCACTGTGGTCCTCTGGTCTGGGTGTATATATGCAAATATATTTGCAGAAATTCTGGAATATGTTATGCTGTGTTGGTTAAACCTCTACCCTTCTCAGAGGACAGAGTTTTTTGTTTATTACAATTCCTTCGCCATTCAATGTGGGTGTTTCTCAGAGCAAGCTATTAATCCAGTTATTTAAATTCCCTTTGCCTCTGAGATTTGGATGAAACACGGCTTTAGATAGATACAGACGGAGTCTCTTTCCTCCTTTCTCTCTCTCTCGCTAGATGTGTACCGAACTTAATGCATATTCTCCAGGCGTTTTGCACTAACCCTGGCAATCCAATACGGTCTCCTTTGTAGGGAGCCAGTGTTTGTTTTTCTACAGATAAACCTCAGGGTGGCACATCAAAGCCTAGGAGATGTGTGTTCAGTGTTGGCCAGCCGCAGCCCTGACTCACTGATCAGGAGATTAGCCTGCTCCTCACCACAGGCCCTGATGGATAGAAGTCCTGCTCCTCACAACAGGCCCTGATGGATAGAAGTCCTGCTCCTCACCACGGGCATTGGTGGATAGAAGTCCTGCTCCTCACCAAGGGGCCTTATGGATAGAAGTCCTGCTCCTCACCACGGGCCCTGATGGATAGAAGTCCTGCTCCTCACCACGGGCCCTGGTAGATAGAAGTCCTGCTCCTCACCACGGGCCCTGATGGATAGAAGTCCTGCTCCTCACCACGGGCCCTGGTGGATAGAAGTCCTGCTCCTCACCACGGGCCCTGGTGGATAGAAGTCCTGCTCCTCACCAGGCAAGTTTTATACTGGAGATGTGTTAGTTGTGAAGTCACTTGTCAGGCTTCCCATGGTCCTGCCCATGGTCCATTTGTAGCTCAGTTGGTAGAGCGTGGCAAGTGACTTCACAACTGACACATCTCCAGTATACTGGTAATGCCAGGGTAGTGGGTTCGATTCTCAGGACCACCCATACGTAAAATGTATGCTCTCATGATTGTATGTCACTTTGGATAAGTGTCTGCTAAATACATTATTATTAATTATTATTATATTCAACCCTGGAGTTCAGAAGCCAAATACACCTTGAAGACCCTAAATGCCAAATGTCAAGAAGGTCTGTAGTTCTAGAATCAAGGTGATAAGATATGTCTATATTCCATAAGGGACAAGTATCCCCCCCCAGCAGTCACAGGGATCACATCCAGGCCTCCTGCTCTAATCCTGCTGGGCCCCAATGGGCATATCCCAGTGAGCGCCTCTGTCTAAAAGACCGGCTGTAATTGAGCCTAGCAGTCAACACTGGTAACTAGTAGTCTGCTGAATAATACAGGGACTTTCAACAGCTTTTTAGCTGGGAGCGATTCTTTCGCATGCGTGGGTCCTCTCCATACTGTGACAGCTGGGCCCATTGGCCTCCACATGCCCACCCAGGAGAGGCTGGGGATAGATGGGGCTCGTCTCATACCCAGGAGTTTGTTAGGAAAGGTACTGTACTCCCGTGCCAAGGGCACGGAGGTGATGGAACCCATGGGCTGGTCCTAAACAGTGCAACTCTGGACCCGTATTCACAAAGTGTCTCTCGTAGTAGGAGTGCTAAGGAAGACGCAGGTCTTTTGGGTCCCATCAAAGCAGAATTTTGGTCAATCCTGTCACATGAAAGGAAGGGAATTTTAAACACCCTCATTCCACTCAATATCATCACTCCTCATTCCACTCAGTATCATCACTCCTCCTCATTCCACTCGGTATCATCACTCCTCCTCATTCCACTCGGTATCATCACTCCTCCTCATTCCACTCGGTATCATCACTCCTCCTCATTCCACTCGGTATCATCACTCCTCCTCATTCCACTCGGTATCATCACTCCTCCTCATTCCACTCGGTATCATCACTCCTCCTCATTCCACTCGGTATCATCACTCCTCCTCATTCCACTCGGTATCATCACTCCTCCTCATTCCACTCGGTATCACCACTCCTCCTCATTCTACCCGGTATCACCACTCCTCCTCATTCTACCCGGTATCACCACTCCTCCTCATTCCACCCGGTATCACCACTCCTCCTCATTCCACCCGGTATCACCACTCCTCCTCATTCCACCCGGTATCACCACTCCTCCTCATTCCACCCGGTATCACCACTCCTCCTCATTCCACCCGGTATCACCACTCCTCCTCATTCCACTCGGTATCATCACTCCTCCTCATTCCACTCGGTATCATCACTCCTCCTCATTCCACTCGGTATCATCACTCCTCCTCATTCCACTCGGTATCATCACTCCTCCTCATTCCACTCGGTATCATCACTCCTCCTCATTCCACTCGGTATCATCACTCCTCCTCATTCCACTCGGTATCATCACTCCTCCTCATTCCACTCGGTATCATCACTCCTCCTCATTCCACTCGGTATCATCACTCCTCCTCATTCCACTCGGTATCATCATCACTCCTCCTCATTCCACTCGGTATCACCACTCCTCCTCATTCTACCCGGTATCACCACTCCTCCTCATTCTACCCGGTATCACCACTCCTCCTCATTCTACCCGGTATCACCACTCCTCCTCATTCTACCCGGTATCACCACTCCTCCTCATTCTACCCGGTATCACCACTCCTCCTCATTCTACCCGGTATCACCACTCCTCCTCATTCTACCCGGTATCACCACTCTTCCTCATTCCACCCGGTATCACCACTCTTCCTCATTCCACCCGGTATCACCACTCCTCCTCATTCCACCCGGTATCACCACTCCTCCTCATTCCACTCGGTATCACCACTCCTCCTCATTCCACTCGGTATCACCACTCCTCCTCATTCCACTCGGTATCACCACTCCTCCTCATTCCACTCGGTATCACCACTCCTCCTCATTCCACTCGGTATCACCACTCATCTGAAACGTTCAAATGATCCAGTTCCCTTAGTAATTGAAGGTAGTACTATAATAGTGATAGCCTGAAAAGTTTGTTTGGTGATTTAGGACGTCTTTAATTTGAAACGTCTAAGTTATGAGAAGCTTAATCGCCTGCCAACCTTCAATTTCCCATCGTACACTGTCATTCTGCCTGTCCAGACCTATAGTGTTGTAGTTCTGTATGTTTGTGGTTTAACTGGGGTATTTCATGCTGGGCTACAAGGCTCAGGCGATCACACTGGGTGTGTAATGTATTTCTGAACAGGGAGTTGACACCTAAGCCCAGCTGTATGCAGTCAGTGCAGGCAGCACCCCTCTGTGTGGGGGGGTCGTGAAAAGCCATGGTGCTGCATGACCTTGTCTGCCTGGATGAAACTGATGCCCCACACAGGTCAGGACGGGGAACCACTGCTCTGTGTCCTGCCCACCAGATGGCCTCTTTCTTGGCATGTTGTGCCATTTCTGTTTTTTTGCTTAACATAGTGTCGAATGACAGTGGGACTTGGCATGCTTTCTCGGCATGGTGTGTCATTTTTGTTTCTTTGCTCCACATAGCGATGTATGACTAACTACAGCCGCTCTGTGTGTGTGTGTGTGTGTGTGTGTGTGTGTGTGTGTGTGTGTGTGTGCAGAATCAGTTGTGTGATCCGTTAAACGTAACACACAGATGAAAGGGGAGTTGAAAGAGAGCCTTGGGTTCATTCATACCACCCTTTTTTTCTCAGGTGGGTCAAAGTTTGAATGAGTCATGGGTCAGACAATTAGTAAGGCGAGCTATAATCTGGTCCTGTCTTTGTGTGTCGTAGTTACATGTGAAACCATGTAACGCCATGTAGTCATGGTTTTCATTGAGATTTCTCATTCAAGCACTCACATCTCGACTAGTTACTAGCTCGTCTATCAGAAGTACATGCCTTCTGACTTTGATGGTCACACGCCTTAACCTCCCTGTCAGAATTCTGTGTTGTATGCAGAGTGGCGTTTTCTGCTTCAGATGGTGGTTAGGCTGTTTCTGTTCTTTGCGAGTTGGCCTCGCTCTCTCTGACATTCTCACTCCTTTATCTCTCTCCTTATTTCTCTCTCTCGCTCTCCTTCTTTCGCACTCCTTTTTCTTTCCCCCTCTCGCTCTTCTTTCTCTCTCTGCATCTTTTCTGTGTCGATGACTCACGCTGACACATTCGACAGTCAATCTCAGGTTCTGGCAGGTATCTCTCTCTCTCATATGCTCTCTGAACCCTGTCATCAGGTGAACACATGCTCTCTGAAATCATGTGAGCCCTCGGCATGCAGCACCATCCTTTCCCCCGTCTATCTACCTCCTAACTCTCTTCTTAGTCTCTCTCGCTCTCGCTCTCTCGCTCTCTCGCTCTTTCAATCCTCCCCCCCAAATGTATCGCATCAGTGGAATGGGAGTGTTTTCAGGAGCCTAAATGTCTCTGAGTGAGACCTCTTTGAAGGTGGGAAGAGTTTGTTTGCCAATAACATGCATTTCATTAAAGCTTTAACACAATGCATATATCACCCCCTGGAAAGGAGTATCTTGTTGACTTAGTCACGGTTACCGTCAGTGTCTTGTGGAATCTTGCATTGTGTTGTCCTCCCTCTGTTGGAGGTGATGGGATATGCTTGGCCAAGCCCTGGTGTTTTATAAGCTCTTGGAAAAGCAATCGCTGACAAGTGAAGTGGCGGCTATGGAGATAAGAATGAAAAGCCTGGGACTGAGCACCATTCCTCTCTACCTACCTACCTTCCAGCTCTATTCTATCTGTCTGTAAATTGATTGCCCTGGTCTGGAGTCATGCTCAAGGACTGGTGCATTTGTCATGCGGCCTGAGGCTGGCAGAAAGCCATGAATTCCTCACATTAAGAGGGTGGTATAAGTTATTTGAATTGGTTTTTATTTGTATTTATTTAACCTTTATTTAACTAAGCAAGTCAGTTAAGAACAAATAATTTTTTACATTGAAGGCCGCCAATTGTGCGCTGCCCTATGGGACTCCCAATCACGGCCGGTTGTGATTCAGCCCTGGAATCGAAACAGTGTCTGTAGTGACGCCTCCAGCGCTGAGATGCAGTGTCTTAGACCGCTGCGCCACTCGGGAGCCCTGGTTACAATATGGTACCAACCATGCTGTACTCTGATAGCGCTCAGACTTGGCTACCGTTGGGTCGTGTTGGTAGGCTTAACACAGTTAAATAGATATATATTGATTGACTGCGTTGACGCAACACTAAGTCTCTCGAGCACTCCATAACTTCTGCAACTCACTCATCTACCCTCCCAGCCAGTGCCTGTAGTTTAGGGGTCATAACCTCGGTCTCCTGGATCTTGGGTCAGTGGTCGTTACTCGAGGGAAAGCAACCTACAGTTGAATGTGTGTTTACACCTGTGGCAAAGTTGTGGTCCTCTCTTGTGTTCTGTTCAGATCAAGAAGACGTCAGAGGCCACCCTGACCACCATACAGGATATGGTGACCATCGAAGACTATGACGTGTCCGAGTGTTTCCACCACAGCCGCTCCACCGAGTCGGTCAAGTCCACCGTGTCGGAGACCTACCTCAGCAAGCCCAGCATCGCCAAGCGGAGGGCCAACCAGCAGGAGACGGAGCAGTTCTACTTCATGGTGAGTCGAGTGCCCGCTAATGGTAACCTCTGGGTTATGACTGGAGAGAACTGGTCAGGGTCATATTCATTGAACACAGTAGCAAAAATATTTTCAGTAAGTTTTGTGCTGACTTTGAATTCAGACTGACAGTCGCGAAAGAAATTGCTGCTGTTGATCGATTGGCTGGAAAATATGAATACATGTGGACAACGTTGGATCGTTGTGATCCGCGGTGTCGTGATAGTAGTTGTAATGTATCTTACTAATAGAGCATGTGACAAAAATATGTGCTCACTGTACTGTTTTTCTAGTAAAATGCTGATTTATATAATGTATTCCCTCTCTGGGCAATGTAACTCTGACACCAAGCTCTCCAAAAGTATCTCTTCCTTAGTGAGCGACTAGGCTATTCTCTGTTATTGTGTCCTCCTGGCGGTCTAAAGATGGACATGGTGCGATAAAACTTTTTATTAAATTTTTTTAAACCTCCCATTGTCGTTGTGTCCTTTGCCCTTGGCTGCCTTATCAGAGATTGGTGTCTTAAGGGCAGGCAACGCTCACTTGGCTCATCAGCCCTAGTAATTACTCTGAATTCTCCACAGAAATTCCGGGAGTTTCTGGAGGGCAGCAATCTCATCTCCAAACTGCAGGCCAAGCACGACCTGCTGAAGAGGACTCTGGGAGAAGGTAAGGGGTCAGAGACCCCAGTGTCATGGCCTACTTCATGTCTGTCTGTCTGTCTCCCCTCTGTCTGTCTGTCTCCCCTCGGTCGGTCATTCCACCATCAAGACAGGAGGAAAATGACTGGGCTTGGTTTGGCTCAGTTAACTAAGCAGGTTTCCATATGTATTAAACAGTACACTGACTCAAAGTTTTGGCTATTGTCTGTTTTCAGTGGGCTGGGGTTTGTAAAGGACCTCCTGGCTAAGTGAAAGAGAAAGATTGCATGCACTTTCTGAACGAAATGCTGTGCTTTAGAACTCAGCTAGTTAAAAACATACTTGGTTGATTCTAAAATGGTCCATTTCAATCTCCTCTGGACGTGGTAACATTTCCCTTGTGCTACTTTCTCCATCGGGTCTCACGACTGAGAAATAATCTCACCATTAGCGAGCCAAGTCAGAGCTAAAGGCACTGCTGCTGTATTATCCCTCTTAGAGATTGATTAGCGGTTAGCTTAATGGCCCGGCAGCATTAGCGCATATTACTGTTATGTCTGGGGTCCCTGTGTTCTACATCGGTGGTATATCTCCTCAAGGCCTTTGACTAAGCTTCTGTCAACACTGAGCTGCTCCTCCTGATCCTGATCGCAACAATAAAGGCTGCTCCCAGGGTGGCCTCAATCGGTCGGTCTTTGTCAATCTGTTGACTGTACAGGGAGTTGAGATGGAGAATTGGGATCCCTTGGCTCGTCCCTATGACGAGCCA
This sequence comes from Oncorhynchus kisutch, assembly GCF_002021735.2. Taxonomy (NCBI): domain Eukaryota; kingdom Metazoa; phylum Chordata; class Actinopteri; order Salmoniformes; family Salmonidae; genus Oncorhynchus; species Oncorhynchus kisutch. The sequence goes on from NC_034177.2 coordinate 41,637,504, forward strand.
AGGGATCCTGCCTTCTACAAAGCTTTCAATTGTGTGAGTGTGTGTGTTACTGTGTGTGAGTCGTCATGTGTCTATCTTTTATTTGTATTAATTTTAACCACCCCCTCCCCTGGTTGGAGGACCTGGTGGAAAACATAAACATTCAATATACATACATATAGCCTCTTCCTATTTTTACTGGACTCCCAAGTGCATCGGCAAATCCCGCTTTTGGCCAGCAGCATACAGGGTTGGTCCTGGTCAGTCCCTGGATGGGAGACCAGATACTGCTGGAAGTGGTGTTGGAGGGCCAATAGGAGGCACTATTTCCTCTGGTCTAAAAAATATCCCAATGCCCCATGGCAGTGATTGGGGACACTGCCCTGTGTAGGATGCCGTCTTTCAGATGGGACGTTAAACGGATGTCCCGACTCTCTGCGGTCATTAGGTGTTAGGTGTTAACCCCGGTGTCCTGGCTAAATTCCCAATCTGACCCTCAAACCAAGTCAACCCAAGTCTCATCTCACGTCCCCCCTCTAATCGCTCTCTCTTCCCCTTTTTCTCCCCTCGGTCTCCACAGGTCACAGAGGGGACTATATGACCACAAGGTAAGACACTACCACTATCTCATATACAAACCTCTTAGTTTTTACTAAGACCCTTTATAAGACCGAGTTGTCCACATTCAGTTCTTTAAAAACCTTCCCCAAAAGTCATTGTACTTTCCATTGCGAACATTATCATCCTAGAGTCAAATTTCCAATAACGTCTAGACACATTTACACTGGTTTGTAAAGAAAATAAGAGTTAGGCATCTGAAAAGTTTCTCCCTTAGCACTATGTGCACAGTGAAGTAATTCCTACTGTATCCTAACTCCTGACCTTGGAGAGATAGACAGCAGAGCAGAGAGAGCAGATGTTACTGCTCTGGACTCCCCTTGGATTTAATTTGCCATATGCCTAGCATGGCATGGAAATGATTCTGAATTCCCCCCCCCCCCCCCCTTGAATTTTCTCAGATAGCAAAGCAATGTTCTTTCACAGGGGGAGAGAGAGGGAGAAACACTGTCATTTGCATGCAAATGCACTGTGTGTTAGTATCTAGATCAAAGTCCCTTTGGAGGGATTATTTGTGACTCACCACCTGGAATCAGTCCTAAATTTGAAATGGTGTTTTTACATTGGATAAAAGTAGAGACTCAGAGCTAGAAAATGGTATATCACCACAGTTAAGGAACAATGGGAATGTAATTCTGCTTTGAAAGTTGATAAACTTGTAACCCCATTTTTGAGAAAATGGCCCCTGAATGTTTTGGTACACCGACTGGAGAGCTCTTCTTTGTCAACACCCATTCAGCATTGTTCACACCCTTTAAAGCCTTAGCCCCACCCATCTCTTTAAGGGTTCACATGTGAGGCCATTTGCTAAACAGTGAGTACGGGAGTGTAGTAAATAACCAAAGATTTTCAAGACTAAACGTGGTGAAAGTTGAAGCAAAAAGTAGTAGTAAAAATTCACTATCTAGTCCTTGCCCTGTATCCTAATCTGATTTTGGTACAGGTCATGTTGTTCTTCGCATTACCGTCTCAGGTAAACAAACTATATAAAATGTTTATTTATCACATGTACAGGATACAGAAGGTGTAAACAGTACAGTGAAATGGTTACTTGCATAGTGGAGTCTTTGGTTTAGACATCTAGCTAGCTAAACAATGAGCCATAATCCCAACTCTAATGCCACGTTGTATGTACACATACTTAGAAGCTCATGTTATAGACAGAAATATGCTACATGGCAGACCAATCCGAATTCATCTCTCAGTATGTCCAGCCCATCCATTATCTCAGCCAATCATGGCTAGTGGGAAGGTTCCTAAATGTTTCCGTGGCTAAACCAACTAGGCTCGTAATTTAACCATTGTATTCGTATTTACAGATTGCATACAAGTTTGTTATTAAGGCACATGAAAGTTCACATGTTCCATTTCTGCCCAAAATGCATTTTGATAATTTAAAAAAGAAAACGTTGAAATGTCTCGCCTGTGAAGTAGTGACGTGAAACGGATCACATTTAAGGTTATGGGTGATTCTGTGAATAATGAAACTTTTCTCTCCACTTTAAGCAGTCTGATATATTGATTGTTTTGACACTTTGTATGTGGAGTAAAATGGTTTACTCCACATACAAACGTATAATTACGAATAACAACTTAGACATATAAACAATGACTACATCTCATCTGCCCAGACCCACATGCTCACACCCCCATCCCTAGTGCCTGTATTGTTGTTTGTAACCTGGCCTTAAATTGTACCAATTTGTTTTTCTCAGTTGCCCATGCTATTTCAATAATAAATCATTTGATTTTTCCATTGTTTTAATGATGGCAGATTGACTTCCAACTTTTTAGTATACAATTTTTCAAGATGAGTGATGAGAAGAGAATCGTCCAGCCCATTGTGTATCTCACTACACCCCCATATGCCATGTCTTGAAATATGCAGACAGACGGATTAAAACAAAGTTTACATTGTAATACTTTTGACAGCAAACTTTCTAGGTCCGCCCACAACTTCTGGACTTCACAGCATTCCCAGAGAGCATGGACTGAGTCATTCGTTTTACACTTGAGACATGACTCTGCCGTTGTGCTGTAGAACTTGTCCATTTTGTCTCTTGTATAATAAATTCTCTATATTACTTCAGACTGGATTAAGCGTACATTTTAGTTAACTGTCATTTCGTTAGTTATGCTCCATGAGCATTTTTCTCGTTGCCTATTCCAGTGGAAACTATGACAATGACAGTAGTTAATATCAGCGTGGGTAGAGGAGCAACGGGGGATGACTAGAGGGACAACCCCGCTGGTAACAGTCGTGAGATTACTGAACTAACTCACGAGACAACCACCCCCCGCCCAGGGTGCCACACACACCCTCACCCACCGGGACATGTCGTGAGGTGGATGCTACCGCACGGCGCCCCCTCACACTCCACCCAGCAGGTCCGTTATTTTCATGACCTTTTGATGTTTGGTGGAAAGGAAAAGGAAGGATATCAAACCCTCTAACTATAGGAGTTGGTGACCGCTCAATGAGACTAGTGGGGATATCAGATCGGGGCCCAGCATCATTTCACGACGAACACTCGGAAACTCTCAGAACAGGCTTGACCCCATAAGCGACAACACAACAAGTCACTTTTTTGCCATAGTTTAGAAAATGCGTGTTTACTTTGTCTAAGCATCTGGACTCTCAATGTCAGAATGTTTTACCAAACTATCTACACTGTATGTTCATGGTGGACGATTTCTCTAGCTTCTGTAACAGCGTCTCCATCTTCTAGGCCTCCCAATGTGCCGCCAAAACCTCACGGTGGCACGAATAGGAGGGCTAGGCCCCGCTCGGTCTTTAACGTCAAGTTGTTTAATGGCAATCTGGAGTCCTTTATCAAGGTACTGGTCAAGTCCGGCCTCGGACCGCGACCGACCGTCTCTCCGACCGTTACCATAATGATGATCGTAACTCAACCACTCTCGCTTGGCCTTTTTCCTGGGGTTTGATCATTACGCCGACTACAACTCTGTGGTTCTATTTTTTTCTGGGTTTTCTCTGCAGCTGTGTAGTCTCAAACGCTGGGGAAGCACAGAGACAGCATTGGTACTGACAGGGTGAATCCAGGGGAGGTGAAATAATGGCAGAGCAGAGGGCACGCGAGCACAGAGTGGGGGGGGGGTGAAGGAGGAGAGGATTGAGGGGCAATGTTTGTCTCCATCTTTCCTCCGGAGTCCATGCTGTCAGCTATGGCATTGGTATTTCTCCCTCTGTCTTTCTCTCTCTCTCTCCTCTGGCTGGTATAAAAGCAGCCATTGTCAGCAGGATATATGCGACAGCCAGGGGCCAGAGTAAGGGATTCACCACCTCATAGTGCCCTGCTGTCCTCCCTGTTTCTTCCCCCGCGTTTGATAGCCACTCTGTACTCAGTGTGTGGGGGGTGAGGGCTGGGCTCGGCTGTGGTACTGTAGGTGGCTGCTGTGGTGATTTAATCTGGGTTTCGCCTCTCTCTCCTCCTGCTCTCTCTGCTTCCTTTTATTCTTCCTTGTAGCCGTGGACGACGGAACTCGCACGCCAGACACCAGGTAGAGTGGAGAACCTGGAGTCTAAAGGGACCGATCCCTACTGCTGCCTGTCTGTCTATACTGACTTCCCTTCTGTCTGTTTGTCTCTTTTTCTGCCCTGCCCCTAACACCACTGCCACTTCCTGTCTGTGAAAACCTTGGTGTGTGTTGATGTGCAATACTAACTCCCTGGAGGTTTGCTCTGAAAGACTGAACTGCCCACATCTATAGATGTCATTTCATTTGATTTCCTAATTCCTATATCCATGGTTGAGCTGGATACTGAAGTATAACTTGGCCCGTACCCAATAAATTCCACATCTACCCCGTTCTTACAATTTGGCTCAGATTACATTGTACAATTATTAGAATACCCAACAATTATTTTAAACCTTCCAACATCTACATTGATAGTATATGTTGGGAGAAATCCAATACCCATCTGGCTTAGTGTTCACATCACATGTGATTGTATTACATCAGCATGCACTATAGTGGCCCAGGCCCTGCCCATCTCCGCTACAGAGCGTTGGTAGCCGGTGATTCCTGGAATCCTGTCATGATTTCTGTGTTTGGGGCCATGTGTATATTCCCTGAGGTGAAAACAGAGCCAAAACATTATTAGAAGATTGTAAGAGTTCTCTGCCTTAGCAGAGAGATGGCAGCTGGTACTTCTGCAAAGTGTAAGCTACTCTCTGAGGGAGAGAGGAATGTGTTTTCTTTAATGCAGCGTTCCCCAATGGTCAGCCCGTGCCCGGTGCGTTTGTATGGCCCCTTAAGTTTTCTGAGCAAACACAAATAATACAGAACCAGTCAAAAGTTTGGACACACCTACACATTCCAGGGTGTTTCTTTATTTTTACTATTTTCTACCATGTAGAATAATAGTAAAGATATAAACTATGAAATAACACATTCATTTCAATTAACAGGTGTGTCTTAAGTTAATTTGTGGAATTTCTTTCCTCAATGTGTTTTAGCCAATCAGTTGTGTTGTGACAAGGCAGTGGGTGGTATACAGAATATAGCCCTATTTGGTAAAATACCAAGTCCATATTATGGAAATAACAGCTCAACTAAGCAAAGAGAAACGACAATCCATCATTAATTTAAGACATGAGGGTAAGTCAATCCGGGAAATTTCATGACCTTTGAAAGTTTCTTCAAGTGCAGTCGCAAAAACCATCAAGCGCTATGATGAAACTGGCTCTCATGAGGACCACCACAGGAAAGGAAGACCCAGAGTTACCTCTGCTGCAGAGGATGAGTTCATTAGAGTTAACTGCGCCTCAGATTGCAGCCCAAATAAATGCTTCACAGAGTTCAAGTAGACACATCTCAACATCAACTGCGTGAATCAGGCCTTCATGGTCGAATTGCTGCAAAGAAACACTACTAAAGGACGAAGAAGACAATTTCAATGAACTCTAGACCAATGGAAATCTGTCCTTTTTGGTCTGATGAGTCCAAATGTGAGATTTTTGGTTCCAACCGTCGCGTTTTTGTGAGGCGCAGAGTAGGTGAACGGATGATCTCCGCATGTGTGGTTCCCACCGTGAAGCATGGAGGAGGTGTGATGGTGTTTTGCTGGTGACACTGTGATTTATTTAGAATTCAGGGCACACTTAACCAGCATGGCTACCACAGCCTTCTGCAGCAATATGCCATCCCATCTGGTTTGTGCTTAGTGGAACTATCATTTGTTTTTCAACAGGACAATGACCCACCACACCTCCAGGCTGTGTAAGGGCTATTTGACCAATACGGAGAGTGGTGGAGTGCTGCATCAGATGACCTGGCCTCCACATTCACCCGACCTCAACCCAATTGAGATGGTTTGGGATGAGTTGGACTGCAGAGTGAAGGAAAAGCAGCCAACAAATGCTCAGCATATGTGGGAACTCCTTCAAGACTGTTGGAAAAGTATTCCTCATGAAGCTGGTTGTGAGACAATGCCGAGAGTGTGCAAGGTTGTCATCAAAGGGTGGCTACTTTGAAGAATCTCAAATATGAAATATATTTTGATTTGGTTAACACTTTTTTGGTTACTACATGATTCCATGTGTTATTTCATAGTTTTGATGTCTTCACTATTATTCTACAATGTAGAAAAAAGTAAAAAATAAAGAAAAGCCCTTGAATGTGTAGGTGTGTGTGCCTGTGTGTGTGTGTGCCTGTGTGTAAGTGTGTAAACTCAACATGTGAAGTGTTGGTCCCATGATTTCATGAGCTGAAATAAAACATCCCAGATATTTTCCAAATTCACAATTAGCTTATTTCTCTCAAATGTTGTGCACAAAAGTGTTTACATCCCTGTTAGTGAGCATTTCTCCTTTGCCATGATATGCCACACCTGTCAGGTGGATGGATTATCAGATTAAACAGCATGATCATTACACAGGTGCACTTTGTGCTGCAGACAATAAACGCCCACTCTAAAATGTGTAGTTTTGTCACACAACGCCACAGATGTCTCAAGTTTTGAGGGAGCGTGCAATTGGCAGCCACCTCCAACGTCGTTTTAGAGAATTTGGCAGTACATCAAACTGGCCTAACAACCACGCCAGCCCAGGACCTCCACATCTGAGTTCTTCACCTGCGGGCTCGCCTGAGACCAGCCACCCGGGCAGTTTCATATTTTAGAGTGGCGTTTTATTGTCCGCAGCACAAGGTGCAGCTATATAATGGTAATTCTGTTTAATGAGCCTCTTATATATGGATTATGTTGGCAAAGGAGAAATTCTGACTAACAGGGATGTTCACATATTAGTGCAGTTTTTGTTGAGGAATGAGCTTTTTGTGCGTATGGAAAATGTCTCTTTTATTTCAGCTCATGAAACATGGGACCAACGCTTTACATGTTGTGTTTTATATTTTTGTAAAATCACCAGGAAATTAGCTTAATTAAATCAGGTTATTTTAATTTAGAAAATCTGTTCCCAACTATTCCCACGCATAAAGACTCATCCCAATGTAAACAAGGGTTGAAATGATTGTGTTTTTGTCAAATACTCAATCTGTTTGGGAATCTTGAGGTGAGTTTGCACTGTACAAATGATTTATAACAATGTTCAAGTCCCCCGACCATCCGGTCAGGGAAAAATCTGTCCCCGGATGAATGTAATTGGGGACCCCTGCTGTAAAGGGACAGCTCCTCCTCTTCCCCTTTTCTCACTCTCCACTCCATAGGAGTGTGTTAGTAGCACCGTTACATAACCTCCCATCACTTATCACTCCCAAGTGTGCTCTCGAGTGGTGACGTAAAACATTAACATGATAAAGAGGCCATTCCTTTTGCACCTCTGGAGCCCCGTAGAGTTGTATTGGGTAAGAGGAACACTTGCACAGGCTTGTCGTTGTGGTCAGTGAGTCACCACTGTAGAGTTAGTGATCTATTAAACTCATGGAGATGTTGTTGAGGGGAGTGAATGGTTCTACAGCTGCAAAACTCCAGTCCGTCTCTGTAAACTTTCAATATGATCATTAGTAACACTACTGTAGTCCCTCTCATGCCTATGACAGACGGTATAATGTCTTATATAGTTGTTATAAAGGCTTTATAAATGCATACATAAGTGGGGCTTCAGTAAAATGTTACCGATCATTATCAGTCTAATGGTGGACATGCATGTAGATATAAATGTGTGTGTAAAGTCTATATAATATGTTGCGCCGGAGGTCAGGATGATCCATCTATCACTAATGACATGCCATTCCTCTTGTTGTCAAGGACTCTGGACAAGCTATCCCCCGCGTGGTCGAGAGCTGTATTCGATTCATCAATCTGTATGGTGAGTTGATCATCCGTGATTTACTAATATTTCGCAATGCAACAGCTATGGTTTTCTTTCAATTTCACACCTCTTGCAGGCCAACCAAGTGTAACAGTCAAATTGCTATTTGGTGCAGATTTTTCTCTTTTTAAAAGTGTGAATTGTGTTACACCTGTTCAATGTTTGACCTGTTCAATGTTTGACCTGTTCAATGTTTGACCTGTTCAATGTTTGACCTTTCCAAGTTTGGTCAAATGTAACATTCCGTCAATTTCAGTGTTCATTGTTTGCGTGTGTCCGTTCTTCCCGTGTTAGAATCCGTTTCATTTTAGTCCGTCATGGGAAAGACTACGCAGATACCATCTTGCTTACTGCAACCATCCACACAGGCAATGGGATGCAACCGTAGAGATGTAGAGCGATCGCAACATTGTATCTGTCCCTTTAATTGGCGTCTGTGAGCACACAGGAAGCGCCATTGAGGCCATCTCCATTTTGAAGTAGTCAATTTCCTTCTACTATTCCTTCTACTACTTCAATGAGTTGGTAAACAAACTGAAAGGGTGTGATCCCTCCTGATGACCTGGATGGAATTATGTGATCCTTCCTTAACCCATAGGAAGTCCCACCCAGTTGACTACTTCAAAATGGTTGAAAGTCCTCAATGGTGCTGCCCATGCTAAAACAGGCTTTTGGGCACCTGAGTTCTCTATACATCTCTTAACGATGCAACACACACACACACACTTCCTTCACACACGCTGTCAAATAGGTTAGTTAGGCTATTACTGTAAGCCACGTTAATAAAACTCCTACAGAACATGTCGGCTTAATCCTTTGACGCTAATGACCTCTTTCCATGTTTTGCGGACACCGGCGACGTCTTACAATACTGGGGCGGCCGTCTTGTGACGGGGAAGACATCGGCTAATTAAGCTCTGCGCTAACCTCTGACCTATCTCCTTATTAAATCCCGGCTGGAGGACACTTTAGTGAGACTTGATTGCGGTCTCTCTCGCTCCTGAATTATCTTTAATTGGAAAAGTGAAGGGTGGAGGAACGGGATGTGGCCTTTTAGTTGGGATTTAAACTGGCTTTTTGCACTGGTGTTTTTTTTGTAATGGCTGCCTGTCATCATGAACTAAGTGTGTGTGTGTCTCTCTCGCTCTCTCGCTCTGTTCTTTGTTCTCTTCAGGCCTTCAACATCAAGGGATATTCCGTGTGTCCGGGTCTCAGATGGAAATCAATGACATAAAGAACTCATTCGAGAGAGGTGGGATGTTATTAACATGTTACAGTCAATTGACACTTCACACATTTGAAATGAATGGATATGAGTGGACTTTAATTGATTATATAATACTTTTCAGCTACAGACTTTGACTTGGTCTAGTTGCCACTTCATTTACTATTTTAAAATCATTTGTTTACACTGGTAGGAACTTATCAAATGTATTTATAAAGCCCTTCTTACATCAGCAGATGTCACAACGTGCTTATACAGAAACCCAACCTAAAACCCCCAAACAGCAAGCAATGCAGGTGTAGAAGCACGGTGGCCAGTCCTCTTCTGGCTGTGCTGGGTGGAGATTATAAGAGTACATGGCCATTATTAAAGCCAAATCTTTCTTCAAGCTGTTCAAACATTCATAGATGACCAGCAGGGTCAAATAATAATCAGTGTTTGTAGATCAGTACCTCAGGAGTAAATGTCAGTTGGGTTTTCATAGCTGACCATTCAGAGGTTGAGACAGCAGGCGCAGTAAAGAGAGCGAGTGACAAGGGAGGGAGAGAGCTGAGAACAGCAGGTCTGGGACAAGGTTGCATGTTAGCCGCAGGCAGAACAGTTGAAAATGGAGCAGCAGCACGACCAGGTGGACTGGGGACAGCAAAGGAGTCATCAGGCCAGGTAGTCCTGAGGCATTGCCAGTGTGTAAGTTTAACTTCCTTCTAGTGAGGGGAAATCACATCATTGCCTGCATACAACATATCCCTCACATACACTTATCGGTCTCCCAGGTAACGACCCGTTGACAGATGACGAGAACAACCACGACATCAATTCAGTGGCCGGTGTTCTCAAACTCTACTTCCGGGGCCTGGAGAAGTCCCTCCTGCCCAAGGAAAGATTTAACGACCTCCTCTCCTGTATCAGTAAGTAGCTTTTTAAAAAAATTCTCCCCAATTTCGTGGTAGCTACTATCTTGTCTCATCGCTACAACTCCTGTACGGACTCGGGAGAGACGAAGGTTGAAAGTCATGCGTCCTCCGATACACAACCCAATCAAGCCGCACTGCTTCTTAACACAGCGCGCATCCAACCCGGAAGCCAGCCGCACCAATGTGTCGGAGGAAACACTGTGCACCTGGCAACCTTGGTTAGCACGCACTGCGCCCGACCCGACACAGGAGTCGCTGGTGCGCGATGAGACAAGGATATCCCTACCGGCCAAACCCTCCCTAACCCGGACGACGCTATGCCAATTGTGCGTCGCCCCACGGACCTCCCGGTCGCGGCTGGTTACGTCAGATCCTGGGCGTGAATCCAGAGTCTCTGGTGGCACAGCTGGCGCTGCAGTACAGCGCCCTTAACCACTGCGCCACCCGGGAGGCCCATCAGCTTTAGTTACCAATCGTCTACACACAGCTGGGTGTGCTTCAGTATAATACACACTCAAACGGAGAACCACACACACACACACACACACATTATGGGCATACATATGATGTTCAACATAGTGTGTTGATATTCAATGGGAGTGCATTGAGACTCGTTGTGTGTCAGCCAGACCAAGGGGTGTTCTATGAGCCATGTAGGTCCTAAGTGGCCTTGTTCATGGCATTGATGGGACGTGTAGCAGATGACACGGAGTCATTAGTTAGACTGTATTCACATGCTCTTTGCAGGCCAACTCGTAATGTCCCACTTTGGGGAAATCATCACAAACAGCCTTGGGACTTGACATTATAGTTACTTGCTCGTCTGGGCTGTTTTCGTCAATAGCATGCTGCTGTGTTACCCTGTCTTTGTGCCTGGGTGTGAATAGTACCACTTTGTGTCCTTCGGTGTCCTCCGCTGACTAGAGCATTCATGGGATGAGCTGGGACACGAAGCTCACCGTACAGCCTGGTGTTGGGTGATGAAATGTAGAAAGGCAGAAGTACAGTAGTGTTTACACCAAACCAAACAGTGGTGACTTTGCTACTCTCACACAGACGGACATATTGTTCTCTTACCGTAACAGCGGTGTGACACGGTCTGACGTAGTTCAGTCAGGCCTCTGTGGGATTCGCTCTGACCTTATAAGATGTCATGCGAGGGCTTTGAGGGTGGACTAGTGGAGTAGCCACTGTTGTTCAAGAACAATAAACTGGCTAGTGTGAGTCACGTACTGTACTCGACATGTGCTATAATGCCTTTGGTGGGGAGTGTGTGTGTGTGTGTGTGTGTGTGTGAGCGAGATATGGCATTGGCTTACACTTGTGAGGGATGGGGATTCCCTGTTGTTTACATTCTCTAAGGTCTAACATACCAGCGCTTGGAGAGTGGGCCTCATGCCCAGCCAGCAGTCTCCATATGAATCAAACCCTGTCTCCAGCACAGTGTCAAGATTGGACAAACACACGTGTCTGTACAGGAGGTTGTATAGTTGCACGTTTCTGCCTTGTCTGTCTACTGCCTTCCACAGCGAGTGAGGTGGGGTGATCGTGAGGAAAGAGCGGGGGGGGGGGACTGTTCTTTAAATAGCATCCTTCTGAAGTGTTCAGGAACCATGCAGAAGAGAACTCACGTAAGAT